>NC_047055.1:8290964-8620738 GCF_011762595.2 Tursiops truncatus
GTTTTTCTGGGGTTTTATCTTGTTCCTTCATCTGGTACGTAGCCCTCTGCCTTTTCATCTTGTCTGTCTTTCTTTGAATGTGGTTTTTATTCCACAGGCTGCAGGATTGTAGTTCTTCTTGCTTCTGCTGTCTGCCGTCTGGTGGATGAGGCTATCTAAGAAGCTTGTGCAAGTTTCATCCCTGCATCACTTTTTGAAATATTAACCTTTCCCAACTGAATTATCTTTGTATCTTTATTGAACATCTGTTGACCATGTATGTTTGGATCTACTTCTGTACTCTCTATTATATTTCATATAAACATTTCATATATATATTTATATATATATCAACCTTTATACCAATACTATATTTAGTTGGTTAGTGTAACTTTATAATAAATATCAGAATCAGGAAAATTGAGTCCAAATTTTTTCTTCCTTTTCAAAATTATTTTGGCTATTCTAGGTCCTATGAATTTGCATACAAAATTTAGAGTAAGGTACCCAATTTCTTTTTTTAAGTTTGTGATTGCATTTTGATCATTATTGTTTGAATCCATAGGTCTGTTTGGGGGAAATTGACATTCTGACATCACTGAGCCTTTCAAGTCATGAACACAGTCTATCTCTTCATTATTTAGATCTTATTTACTTTGTTTCATCAATGTTTTGTAGTTTTTAGTGTACAAGTCTTGCATATCTTTTGTCAAATTCATCCCTATGTATTTAGTACTTTGTGTGGCATTGTTAGTGATCTAATTTTTAAATTTTCAATTTCTTATTGTTTATTTTTAGTGCATAGAAATGCAGTTGATTTTTGTATATTAACCATTCATTCTGCAACCTTTTTAAACTTACACATTTTTCTCATAGCTTTGTTTTGCATAGTTGTTAGCATTTACTATAAAGATGATCATGTTATCTGAAAATGCAGTTTTACTTCTTTTCTAGTCATTATGCCTTTGATTTCTTTTTCTAGCCTGATTTCTGAGCCATTATTCTAGTACAATGTTGAATAAAACGTGAGAGTAGACATTCATGGTTTATCTTTTTCCAGTCTTATGGCTAACTGTGTTATTCAGGAATTTCCAGAGAAACAGAACCAACAGGGTGTGTGTGTGTGCGCGTGTAGACAGAGATATCTCTATATATACATCTGTAGATGTGTATCTATCTATATATACAGAGAGATTTATTTTAAGGAATTGTCTCATGAAATTGTGGGGGCACACAAGTCCAAAATCTTCAGGGCAGGCCAACAGGCTAAAAATTCTAGCAGGAGTTGTTTCAGCTTGAGTCTAAAGGCAGTAGGGAGATAGAATTCCTCTTCTTTGGGGGACCTCGGAGGTTTTATTTTAATCTCGAGGCCTTCAACTGACTGGATCAGGTGAAACCACATTATGGAAGGTAATCTGCTCTTCTCAAAATCTACTGATTTAAATGTTAATCGTATCTAAAAAGAATACCTTCACAGCAACATCTAGACTGGTGTTTGACTAAACAACTGAGCACCATAAACTAGCCAAGTTGACACATAAAATAAAGCATTCAGCTTTTTCTCTTTAAGTATGATATTAACTGTAGGTGTTTCATAGATGCTGTTTATCTGGTTGACGAGGTTCTTATCAAGTTCCTTCAAGTTTGCTTAGAGTTTGTTCTAAGAATGTACATTTGATTTTCCATGTGGTTTTTGTAAATCTTTTTATATAAGCTTATAATTTTTCTTCTTTAGTCTGTAAATATGGTGATTTACATAAACTGATTTTTAAATAGTAAGCAAACACTGTAATCCTGGAATAAATCCTATTTTTTCCTGATGTATTATCCTTTTTATATATTGGTGGATTCTATTTGCTAAAAGTTTGTCAAATATTTTTCTGTCTATATTCCTAAGTGATATTTGTCTGTATTTTTTTTCCTTTTAATATCTTTTTTTTCTGGTTTTGGTAACTGGTTAATGTTGACTTCAGGGAACATGCTGGGGAGTATTCCCTTCTCTTTAACTTTCAGGCAATATTCTTTTAGAATTGGCATTATTTCTTCATTAAATATTTGGTAGAATTCCCCAGTGAAGTTATATGTACTTGGTGTTTTTTTTTCTTTCCATCTTTTTAAAAATACTTAATTATTAAGAGCAGTTTTAATTAGATTTATAACAAAATTGAGAGGAAGGTAACAGAAATTTCCCATATATACCCTGACCCCCTAAATACAAAGCCTCCCCCATTATCAATATCACTCACCAGAATGGTTCATTTTTTTATTCAAGGTTAAACTTACACTGGTGCTGTACTATTGCATGAGATATTGTAATGGTGAATACACAGCATTAAGAATTTGTCAAAACTCATAGAACTTTACCAAACTAAGAGAGACAGTTAATGTATATAAATTTTGAGTCACTTGGGAGGTTGGAGGATCCCAAAATGAAATGTATAATGTGACAAAAAAAATCTAATGTATTACAAATATATGAAGTATCCTCACTGAAGTGGTAGTGGTTGGAAGGATAAGCTAGGTAACTTTGGAAATGAGTGGATTCTGTAAGACTAAAGGCAAAAGGAACTGTACATAGGAACTGCACTGTATTTGATAAAGTTGGTTTCCATTCTGGTACATGTAACAATTCTGAAACCACTTTACATGTATACTGCAATTGAACAATTAAGTAAATGGATGGTTGATGGTGGGAACCAGATTTCTTAATGTTGGAATAGTAAGTTATGAGTAAGCAAGGGAAGGAAGCTAGAATAATCCATGTGGTAGAAGATTACAGTTGGAGATATCAGTATGAACTCGTTTAGCTTAATACATATGCAGATGGTTACATACCAAAATATTTATATATACATATATGTGTATATATATACATATATATGGATTATTGTACACAGTTACACCTTGTTTTGTCAGCTGAAGGCCCTTGAAGCATTTGGTAGCAATGAGCACATCTAGTGCCTAGATCTTAGTTTCTGATACTATTCTCAAAGAAAAGCAACTAGGGTTCTTTAGAGAAATGGCTGATTCTAGCACTGGTGCAGGATATATTATAAGATGAACCTGGGACATCTTATAGTGCTAGAAATAAAGAACATGCTTAAAAAAAAAGCCACAAACACAGTGAATGATGGGGGTATGTCAAAGGGACACAGGAACCAACTGAAATGGCCAAAGCTGGAACAATTTGAGAAACTAATAAATTAGTATTGAATTATAACCCAAAGTATAAATTAAATACCCCATGAGTCTATACCTACATTAATAAATGGTTGAATAAATAAGTTTGGGGGAACAAAGACAAATCTTTCATGCAGAAGAAGTCCAAATAATTTATAGCTCATACACCTGTAAGAATTTGGCCATAACGCCATACTCTTTAAGTGTGAGTTGTGCATAGTGACTTTCTTCTGAAGATTGCATCATGTAAAGGAAGGAAAAAGAGTAATTTTACAATGGAGAAAACTTATAAACACTACCTCAGCCAGGTGATCAAGGTTAATATCAACATTAAATCATGTTGCTAGTACGTATCCATGTTGTGATGTGTTCAGAATGGCACTTTACCTCTGTGGTAGAACTCCCCAAAACGCATTATCACAGTTTAATCTTGAGGAAAACATCAGACAAATACCAATTTAAGGGCATTTTACAAGGTACTTAACCAGTGCTCGTCAAAACTGTCAAGGTCATCAGAAACAAGGAGAGTCTGAGAAAGTGTCACAACCACAAAAAGCCTAAGAAGAAGGCATGACCAGTAAATGTAATGTGGAATCCTGATGGGATTCTAGAGGAAAAAAAGGGACATTCCTCAGAGGAAACTGAGGAAATCTGAGTAAAGTATGAACGAGAGTTAATGATAATGTATCAATACTGGTTCATTAATTTTGACAAATACATCATACTAATGAAAACCCAGAAATCCCACTTCTGGGTATTATGCTAAGTGAAATAAGTCAGTCACAAAAAGAAAAATTCTGCATGATTCCACTTATATCAGGTATCTAAAGTGATCAAAATCAGAGAAACAGAAAGAAGAATAGTGATTGCCAAAGGCCAAGAGAGGACGGAAAATGGAGAGTTGCTGTTCAATGGGTATAGAGTTTCAGTCATGTGAGATGAAAAAGTTCTAGAGGTCTTTTGTACGATAGTGTACATATAGTTAACAATACTGTAATGGATACTTACAAATTGTTAAGAGAGATTTATATGATTAGTTTCTACAATAAAAAAGCAAATACGGTTTAATTCACTTTAATTTAAAAATGAGGGGCTTCCCTGGTGGCGCAGTGGTTAAGAATCTGCCTGCCGATGCAGGGGACACATGTTCAATCCCTGGTCCAGGAAGATCTCACGTGAAGCGGAGCAACTAAGCCCCTGTGCCACAACTACTGAGCCTGTGCTCTAGAACCCACGAGCCACAACTACTTAACCCACATGCCACAACTGCTGAAGCCCGTGCACCTCGAGCCCGTGCTCCACAACAAGAGAAGCCACCGCAATGAGAAGCTCATGCACCACAACCAAAAGTAGCCCCCACACGCCACAACTAGAGAAAGCCTGCATGCAGCAACGAATACCCAACGCAGATGAGGAACCAAGGCGGCAGAGTAGAAGAACGTGTTCTCACTGCCTCTTGCAAGAACACCAGAATCACAACTAGCTGCTGGACAATCATGGACAGGAGGACACTGAAACTCACCAAAAAAGATACCCCACATCCAAAGACAAAGGAGAAGACACAATGAGACGGTAAGAGGGGCGCAATCACAGTAAAATCAAATTCCATAACTGCTGGGTGGGTGACTCATAGACTAGAGAACACTTATACCACAGAAGTCCGCCCACTGGAGTGAAGGTTCTGAGCCCCACGTCAGGTTCCCAACCTGGGGGTCCGGCAACGGGAAGAGGAATTCCTAGAGAATCAGACTTTGAAGACTAGTGGAAATTGATTGCAGGACTTTGACAGGACCAGGGGAAACAGAGACTCCACTCTTGGAGGGCACACACAAAGTAGTGTGCTCATCGGGACCCAGGGGAAGGAGCAGTGACCCCAGGGGAGACAGAACCAGACCGTCCTGCTAGTGTTGGAGGGTCTCCTGCAGAGATAGGTGGTGGCTGTAGCTCACTGTGGGGACAAGGACACTGGCAGCAGAAGTCCTGGGAAGTACTCCTTGACATGAGCCCTCCCAGAGTCCACCATTAGCCCCACCAAAGAGCCCAGGTAGGCTCCAGCGTTGGGTTGCCTCAGGCCAAACAACCATAAGGGAGGGAACTCAGCCCCACCCATCAGCAGTCAAGTGGATTAAAGTTTTACTGAGCTCTGCCCACCTGAGCAACAGTCAGCTCTACCCACCACCAGTCCCTCCCATCAGGAAGCTTGCACAAGCCTCTTAGATAGCCTCATCCACCAGAGGGCAGACAGCAGAAGGAAGAAGAACTACAATCCTGCACCTTTCGAACAGGAACCACATTCACAGAAAGACAGACAAAATGAAAAGGCAGAGGGCTATGTACCAGATGAAGGAACAAGATAAAACCCCAGAAAAACAACTAAATGAAGTGGAGATAGGAAACCTTCCACAAAAAGAATTCAGAATAATGATAGTGAAGATGATCCAGGACCTTGGAAAAAGAATGGAGGCAAAGATCGAGAAGATGCAAGAATGTTTAACAAAGACGTAGAAGAGTTAAAGAACAAACAGAGTTGAGAACAATACAATAACTGAAATGAAAATAACACTAGCAGGAATCAATAGCAGAATAACTGAGGCAGAAGAACGGATAAGTGACCTGGGAGACAGAATGCTGGAATTCACTGCTGTGGAACAGAATAAAGAAAAAAGAATGAAAAGAAATGAAGACAGCCTAAGAGACCTCTGGGACAACTTTAAACACAACAACATTCACATTACAGGGATCCCAGGAGAAGAGAGAGAGAAAGGACCCGAGAAAATGTTTAAAGAGATTATAGTGGAAAACTTCCTTAACATGGGAAAGTAAATAGCCACCCAAGTCCAGGGAGTGCAGAGAGTCCCAGGCAGGAGAAACCCAAGGAGAAACACACCGAGACACATAGTAATCAAACTGGCAAAAATTAAAGACAAAGAAAAACTATTGAAAGCAGCAAAGGAAAAATGACAAATAACATACAAGGGAACTCCCATAAGGTTAACAGCTGATTTCTCAGCAGAAGCTCTACAAGCCAGAAGGGAGTGGCATGACGTATTTAAAGTGATGAAAGGGAAGAACCTACAACCAAGATTACTCTACCTGGCAAGGATCTCATTCAGATTTGATGGAGAAATCAAAAGCTTTCCAGACAAGTAAAAGCTAAGAGAATTCAGCACCACGAGACCAGCTCTACAACAAATAAGGAAAGGAACTTCTCTAAGTGGGAAACACAAGAGAAGGAAAGGACCTACAAAAACAAACGCAAAACAATTAGGTATGTTCCTATTACCATTTTCTTATCGATAATTACCTTAAACGTGAATAGATTAAATGCCCCAACCAAAAGACACAGGCTTGCTCAATGTATAAAAAAACAAGACCCATCTATATGCTGTCTACAAGAGACCCACCTCAGACCTAGGGACACATAAAGACAGAAAGTGAGAGGATGGAAAAAGATATTCCATGTAAATGGAAATCAAAAGAAAGCTGGAGTAGCAATACTCATATCAGATAAAATAGACTTTAAAATAAAGAATGTTACAAGTGAGAAGGAAGGACACTACACAATGATCAAGGGATCAATCCAAGAAGAAGATATGACAATTATAAATATATATGCACCCGTGCTTCCCTGGTGGCGCAATGGTTGAGAGTCTGCCTGCTGATGCAGGGGACACGGGTTCGTGCCCCGGTGCGGGAAGATCCCACATGCCACGGAGCGGCTGGGCCCGTGAGCCATGGCCGCTGAGCCTGCGCGTCCGGAGCCTGTGCTCCGCAACGGGAGAGGCCACAACAGTGAGAGGCCCGCGTACTGCAAAAAAAAAAAAAAAATAGAATAGGCAATCTGAAATCAGTCATTCATTTTTTTTTTACTATTTAATATGTGTCATATACTGGATTAGGTTCTATATATAAATGATAAAATGCCCAGTACCTACCCTGAAAGAGTGTAATCTAGTGGGGAAGGCAGATAAGGGAAAGATAGTACCATGTGGTAAGTGCTGTGATAGAGGGATGCAGGATGATTTGTGTGATAAAGGGATGCAGGATGCATTGGGAGTGAAGAGGAGGGCATCCCCACCCAGACTTAGGGAAAAACAGGAACTTTCCAGAGGAGGTGATACTTGAGTTGCATCTTAAATGATGAGTATTTTCAGGTGGCAAATGATAGAATGGAATGCCAGACAGTGGGGACAGCATGTGTGAAGGCACAGAGGTGCGAAATACCATTAGAGATCAGATGAACTGAAATGTGTCAGAGGGTGTAGAGAATGAGTCTAGAGATACGCAGGAAAGGGGTTGATTATGGGAAAGTGAAAAAGATTGGTACTTTTTTTTTACAGGAATGACTTCTGAGCATAACAGCTAGAAATTATGATCTAGTTTGAGAAATCCTGAGGTAAAGATGTATACTTATATGACACATCTAGGAAATCATAGTTACATATCTCAGTAACCACGTAAATAGAATTAATGTGCTACCAAGCATAGGGTCATAAGAAGGATGTTTAATTTTACCTCTGTGCCTTGTGGAAGGAGCTCAGAATGTTCATTGAATATGAGTGGGACTAAGAAATGATCACAGAGGCACAAGGGAAATTTTTTATAAGAGAAATGGAAGTGTGTTGCTTAGCAAAAAGCAAATGGTGATTCATGCTAGTTACCAGTGAGTATTTTGGAAAGGAAAAGCAGAAAAAAGATGACAAAGTGGAAAAGTAGAAAAATGTTACAGCAATCAAAGAGAAAGACAGAATGATTACAATAGAAATTAAGATAGACAGTGATTTTAAAATATTCTCAGGCAAGGTTAGGAGAGGAGGCAAGAGGGACTCAAAGAGCTCAGAAATATTAATAACATATGAAGATGGATGTCATGGATGGATACCTTAATTCTTCGTGCAGAAATAGAGAACTGCTAGATATCATAAAAAGATAACTTTGCTAAGCTGAGAAGAAATAGATAAGGAAATCAATTTTACACCAGAATAGGTAACCAGAAGGGTAAAACAATCATTTTTTAAAAAATTTTGTGATACGTGTTTAAAAGCAGTATTACTTCTTTCATTAAGTGTTGAGTTGAAATAGTGTTCGAATAATTAGATGTACTCTATTGTAATAATTATTTTGAGCTTATCAATACCCTCTGTTCTGGGGGAGAGAATATATATCAATGTATTTGAGTCAAACATATCAACAAATCATTTGAACATCATGATCAAGATCGTCAGTTTGAAGTTAAAAAATATCTCTTTAAGCAAAGAAAATTTCAGTTGTTCAGCGTTGAATAGAAAGTAAGTATGGAAAACGATTGTTGAAATTTCAACTGTGATAGAATACTACAAATAATAGATTCAGTTACACTGTGAAAAGTGTTTGGTTTTATTTACTCTTCTCTAAAAATCAGTTTTTACCTTAAATTGAAGATTAAACTCAGAGTGAAATCTTAGTTGTAAATCATTATACAGTAATTTTGATGTTGTATCTAACATTTTAAGGGCATAAGATTCAAGTATAAGTAAATGTCCTACTGCTTAATAGTACCATGTAGGAAAATACAATTATTGAACTTAGATTAATAATGAAGTAATAAAACTGTGACATGTTTTTATGCTATCAACAATTTCAGATCTCAGTACCTCAAAGGAAAATTAGTGAAAAGTTCATTTGAGGAGATACATTTACCTGTTTATGACATATATCATTGTTCCCCTTTTTAAGTGAATGACATGAAAAGAAAATAGTTATACCTTAGAACTGTGTCCATGTTTTATGATAAATGGTTTTCAGTGAAATATTTTGAACACTACTTTGTGGAAGTGGACATATAGAGCTGTACATTGCTGAATTGGTCCAGTTCAGTAAGCATTAATTACGCTACTATAATCTTTGCTGCAGAAATAGATAAACTGCAGTGACTTAACACAGTAGTTCATCTCTTGCTAACATTACAGTCTGATTCAGATTAGGTCGCCCTCCTCCATCGCCGCCCAGGGTGGCCTGTAAGGTTGCACTGACATGGAAAGGGAAGTCCAGCCCGGAAATGACACAGTTTCACTCACAGTCCATTAGGCAGAAATTATTTCTGTGGCTCTCAACAAAATGCAAAGAGACTGGAAATTGTAGTGGAGCTTATGAAATATTTGGTAAGCACTAACTCTCTCCAGCTTCCAAGCAGTTATGTTCAATCCGTGGAGACCAGACAGACCCCCATCAAAATCACTTTGAATGTCAAGACTGATGATGTGACACAGCCACACGCTCGTGCATGTGAAGACATTTATTACTCACAAGCTTCTGAGGAGAGCAGGGCAAGCACCCAAGCAGGTCTCAGAATAGCTTGAGTGGCTTGAGAAGGAGTGGGAGCAAGTGACCCTGACTGTTATTGTGGCGAGGGAGGGAACCAGTGGGCTGTCTTATCAGCTTGCCCAGATGTGGGGCAGAAAGAGACACAGGAGGTGGGGCTTGAAAGCTGTTGGCAGTCAAACAACATAAATGGAGTAAGGCTCTTTATTGCACCAGGGAATGAATTATTTCATTATTTCTCCTGGTTATTACTTTTAATCCAGTTCCAAAAGCATTCTTAAGCACATTTTATGTGCTGTGCTAGGCACTCTCAGCATATGAGTATCATTTGGGTAAATCCTCTACATTCGAGTAATTCAATTTTTTTCAGTTTCTGCCTTCTTTTATCCTTCTCAGCAAGAGCCATCAGTGTTCTTTACATGCAAGATAATTTTCTAAAACAATCCTGACCAGGGCATAGAGTATATATGAGAAACTTCAGTCCAGTATTTGGAGGAATCACAATTAGTCATCCCATCCCAGATCCAGCGTTCGGTTTGTCAGGAAGAACACTTGGTACCCACATGTTCACTGAATCACAAAACTTCTCCGTTTCCTCCTTTCTATCCTACTTACTAAGTATCTTGTGGTTTTGGTTACCTGTCTCAGTCTCTAGTGTTACTGTCCTTTCATCTTTTGCATAGACCACAGCAACAAGCTCATGTCTCATCTCCCTGAGCCCACTCTGACTCTTGTCCGATCCATCCTCTATATGGCTAAGCTCTCTAGCCTCATCTCATGCCACTACCCCTTCCATATCTTCTCCTAAGCCATGCTGACCTTCTTCTAGTTCTCAAAGACTCCGTCCTCTCTCCCTCATTAGGGCCTTTGTACCTATTTCCTCTTTACTAGCATGCTCTTTTTTCCCTCCCTTCACTTGAAAAACTCTTCCTCATCTTTTAGCCTCAGCTCAAACATCATTTCTCTAAGGAAATCTTCCCTGATCTCCTTATTGCCCTAGTCAGTCCCCTTCTTGGAATCTCTTAATTATGCCCTTTACTTCTTCTTCATAGTACTTGCATTGTATTGTAGTTGTCTCTTTACTTGTCTGTCTTCTCTTCTACACTGTGAGCTACATGATTCAGGGAGTCTAGAGCTTCAGCTATTTTATTTATCTCGTATCCTCAGAAGGTAGACAGCATCATAGGGTATACAATAATAGTACCTCAGTCCCCTTCTGGGACTAAATCCCTGCTCTAAACAAAGGTATGCCTTATATTTGATTTACTAACAGCCATCTGGAAATCTTGGACAGAATTAGTACACTGTGAATGTTTGGTCAACGAACCTCAATCTGCACTCTGCTAGGCTGTTTTCAGTACTCTTCAGAATCCTCGAATCTCGTATTTAGGAATTTGGTCTTTGTCCTGGAGAATTATTAAAGGGTCAACATATTTTAATAGACATGTGGTGTGGGTAAGCATGCAGTTTTTATATACCACTCTGGTAGTAGTTAGGGGTAGAGGTGACTGGTCAAGTTAGCACAGAAATGATGAGGGGCTGAATATGAGTACTACCATGAGAATGTGAGGAGAGAAGGCATGATTGGGTTTTAGAAGCAGAATTCGTTCCAAATTGATTTGGGAAATCATATAGAAGGTTATAGAACAACTTCAAAGTTCTTAACATGAGTAACTAGGATGATAATATTCTCCAACGTTGGAAGAAAAATGATGCTACTAGACAAATTCTCATTATGCTTCTTCTTTGAGTATTTTGCTAGGTAGATATAAATACTGATCTGTTTTCTTTTATACTTGGTGTGGTCAGTGTTTCTCTCTAGGACTCTAATGATGTTGGGGAATATATTTTGCAGCATGAAACCGCATGATGCAAAATATAGTTCAGAGATGTGCCACACGAGGAAAAAAGCAAGTTGTATTTCTGAGTAGAGCAAAATGAGCAAGGTGTGTTTTCTTTTAAAGTTTTCCTTTTTTAAACCACTATTAATTTCTGTGTGTCACTAGAATAAGAACAGTGTAATTGTTCTTAGATTTAAGAGGTTTAATGATCCTTTCATGGTAATTGTTAAAGAGATTCTAATATAAAGAAGAATGTATCATTTTAAAAATACTTAAATCACTTATGAAAAGTATCATAAACCATGTTAAAGGAAAACAACTCAGTTATATGAAATGTAAACCTGTTTCTTCAGAATCATGATTCATATCAGATTTAGGATATTGTCTAGATAGTCAGCTCTCAGTGGAAATAATGGGACTAAAGGAACACTGTGGACTTCCAGATGAAGATCATAGACTGACCATATTCAAATTATAGTAAAGGAATTTTAAAAATACAAATGCACATACTCAACAGCAACAGAGGGCAGGCAACCTCGACACATTGTGGAGAGATAGAAGGATGGAGGAGATGTGATGTGTAGAGGAGACATCAAGGAAAAAGAGCCAGTTTATTCCATGGAGGCCAGGAGAGACTTAGGATTTAGTGGCACCAGGTAAGGTAGAGGGAAAGCAGTAGTTGCAGAAAAAAAAATGGGGGGAGCCATAGACTGAAAATGTACATGTCTAACAGGTGACTTCCATCCTCACCCACATACATAAAAGGCTCGTCAGTAATGGAGCCAGTTCTTAAAACCAGGCCATGTGTTTCTAGAGGTCATGTACTTATCATCACACACAGTATCTTTCAGTATTCCTGCAGTATTTTATTTACCAAGGATATTTAGTTAGACCTCTTGTTCTAGCCTTTGTTCTATATCTCTAAGATGCAGATAATAATTATCTTTCTTATAGTGTTTTCATGAAGAATAAATGAGTTAATATGTATGAAACATTTAGCAAAGTATTTGGCATATAGGATATGTGATGAGCTACTTTTTAAATATATGCTTCTGTAAAACAAGAAGATGCTATTAAAAATGAACAGAACAAATTAAATATCTTGAAAATGTGATAAATGAAATGTTTAAAATTGAATTCAATAGAAGAATTGGAGAGAACGCCAAGGATTCTTCCAGAAAGTAAAACAAATGGACAAAGACATGGGAAATAGGAAAGAAAATGTAAGAATCAGTACAGTCACTCCAACATCCAAGTAATAGGAGTTCCATAAAGAGACAACATATAAAACGGAAAGACAGAAATTATTTTTTTATTGCTCAGGCTTAAGTCTCCAGATTGACAGGGCCCATTGAATACCCAGCAAGTGAAAGAAAGACCTATATCAAGCCTCATGGTGAAATTTCCATACACTGGGAAAAACATTATGAGAAAACAGAAAAGAAGGTAACATCACAAAAGAGAGGTATGAATGTTATCAGACTTCCCCCAAGCAATACTAGATGCTAGCAGACAAGGATGCCAATGCCTTCAAGGTTCTGAGGGAAAATGAAGTTCAGCTCAGATTTCTGCAGTCATCAAATGTAATATTCAAGTATGAGACCCAATGAAACGCTTTCAGAAATTAAAGGACTTACGCATTCACCTCTCCTGCACCCTTTCTTAGGAAGGAGCTAGAAGATGTGCTCTAGTATGCCAAGAGAGTAAAGCAAGGAGAAGACAGAGATTCATGCAACAGTGGACACTGTAGGGCATATCGGCATGAGAAGCCCAAAATGACCACTGTGCCAGACCTAGGGAGCAACCAGGCCAGACTAGAGCAAATGCTGGCAGATTCCAGGAATCTAGCCAAATGCAGATAACAGATGAGCTTTTGTACCATCGTACAATAGAAAAGCTCAGAAATTTCCAGCAGCAGCACGTATGGCACATTCAAAGCGCTAGACCTACCCTGGAGAAGGTGGTACCACTAAAAAGGATCTACATTATTCAGTAGCCTCTAATATACTAAGCTTGGATGTAAAACACAGATGCCCATGACATTTCACAGCTAGGGACTCTCCTATTATACATCTTAGCAGAAAGGACCCAAATTTTACATAGATGTAAGTACAGTGGTTTGAGAAATAAACTGCCTTTGTGTCTTTAGTTATGGATTTAGATAATAAAACATATGTGATTGTTAGAGAAAAACAGATCAGAAAGAAAGGCAAACTGTATTTGGTGGAATAAGATATCTAGTTTCAAGTACATTATTTGAAGTCACTAAGATGACTTGAAACAGAGGGACTTTTACTGGGAAATGTCAGAGGGGAGGTAGAGGATATAAATCTGCTAAACTTCATTTGTCATAACAGGAAGTTGATGGATGATGTTTAAAGTTGATATATCAATAAATATTAATTTAAGTCATGTTTTGAGATATAGAGATAACCACCAAAAAAAAAATTTTTTTTAAGAGTTTACAATTAATTGCATCTAGAGAGTAGACCTATGGGTGGCAAAACCTTGGGAAGGGGAGTCTTGCTCTTTATTCATTGAAAGCTTTTTTGTACAATTTGATTTTTTTTACCCTGGCATGTATTACTTGATGAAAGTAAAAATTTTATTATACCTTTTGATAACAAATGTATAACCATTTTCATTATTTAAAATTTGAAAAATACAGAAAAATTAAAAAGAAAGCCGTTAACACATAGATGTATGTTATGGGTTGAATTGTGTCCCAGCAAAACTCATATGTTGAGGTCCTAACCTCCAATACCTTGGAATGTAACTTTATTTGCAGATAGGGTCTTTACAGAGGTAATCAATTTAAAGTAAGGTCATTAAAGTGGGTCCTAATGTAATTTGAATTATGTCCTTATAAAAAGGGGAAATTTGGACACGGAGACAGGCATAGAAGGAAGATAATGTGAACAGACCCGCAGAAGGCAGCCATCTTTAAGTCAAGGAGAGAGGCCTGGAACTGATTCTTCCTTCAGAGCTTTCTGAAGGAACCAACCCTGTAGAGACCTTGATCTCAGACTTCTGGCCTCCAGAAATATGAGACAATAAATTTCTGTTGTTTAAGCCATTCAGCTTGTGGCACTTTGTAATGGCCACCCATGAAAACTAATACAATATATTTCCTTTCATTCATTCAACAGATATTTATTGAACACCTGCAATGTGTTAGGCACTGTTCTAGGCACTGGGATGTAGAATTAACAAAACCAACAAAAGCCAGTTTATATTAACAAAGGATGGAGACATAATAAACAAGCAAAAGAAGTAAAATATATAGTTTTCTGGAGGGTTATAATTGTTTTGGTAAAAATCAAAACAAGAAGGAGGATTGGGAATATGGCAGTGTACGTGGAGAAAGTTGCAGTGTTAGAGTTCTCTAGACTTTTCTCCAAAGAAGACATACAGATGGCCAAGAGGCACATGAAAAGCTGCTCAACATCACTAATTATTAGAGAAATGCAAATCAAAACTACAATGAGGTATCACCTCACACCGGTCAGAATGGCCATCCTCGGAAAAACTACAAACAACAAATGCTGGAGAGGGCGTGGAGAAAAGGGAACCCTCTTGCACTGTTGGTGGGAATGTAACTTGATACAGCCACTAGGGAGAACAGTATGGAAGTTCCTTAAAAAACTAAAAACAGAACTACCATATGACCCAGCAATGCCACTACTGGGCATATACCCTGAGAAGACCATAATTCAAAAAGAGACATGTACCACAATGTTCATTGCAGCACTATTTATAATAGCCAGGTCATGGAAGCAACCTAAATGTCCATCAACAGACAAATGGATAAAGAAGATGTAGTACGTATATACAATGGAATATTACTCAGCCATGAAAAGGAACGAAATTAGATCATTTGTAGAGACATGGATGGACCTAGAGACTGTCATACAGAGTGAAGTAAGTCAGAAAGAGAAAAACAAATATTGTATATTAATGCATATATGTGGAATCTAGAAAAATGGTACAGATGAACCAGTTTGCAAGGCAGAAATAGAGACACAGATGTAGAGAACAAACGTATGGACACCAAGGGGGGAAAGCGGTGGGGGTTGGTGATGGGATGAATTGGGAGATTGGGATTGACATATATACACTAATATGTATAAAATGGATAACTAATAAGAACCTGCTGTATAGCACAGGGAACTCTATTTCACTTTGCTGTACAGTAGAAACTAACACAACATTGTAAAACAACTATACCCCAGTTAAAAAATTAATTAATTAAATAATAAAATAAATAAATAAATATATAGAGTTCTCAAAGAGGAACTTATGGAGAAGGTGACATTAGATAAAAACCGGACGGAGGTCAGGGAGGAAGCTATGAGACTTTATGAGGAAGAGTCCCTACAGTCTTTGTTTTGATTGTATATGTTTGTTTACACAGTTATTTTTAGTTGGAAATATATGTTCCTATGGTAAAAATTTTAAACAATTCAAGGAATTCTTAAGAACAGAGTTTCCTTTGCAATGCAACACTCCAATCCTATTCCCCAATCTACCTTCAGCAATATTTTTTATCCACTTCCAGAAATGTCTGTGAATATACACACATGAATGTACATAAAATATTTTACAGATTGATTTAGATCGTAAATTCTGGTTTATATCTTGATTTTTAACCTAACACACATATGAACAGACATATTACAAAATGAGATTATCCTTGCCTTATTCCATACCATATGACTGACTTTGGAAATTTTTTTTTTTTTTTTTTTGCGGTACGTGGGCCTCTCACTGTTGTGGCCTCTCCCGTTGCGGAGCACAGGCTCTGGACGCGCAGGCTCAGCGGCCATGGCTCACGGGGCCAGCTGCTCCGCGGCACGTGGGATCTTCCCGGACCGGGGCACGAACCCGTGTCCCCTGCATCGGCAGGCGGACTCTCAACCATTGCGCCACCAGGGAAGACCCGACTTTGGAAATTTTGGCAGAGTAAAAGTTTAAAAAATATTGGTAAAATATAATAAAATATACATTTGAACTCCGATTATTACAATATAAACTATGTATATATTAAACTAATATACAAAAATGAACATACTTATGGGGAAAAAAGCCAAAATATTGTAAACATTTTTCCTTGTCAATAGTAATTGCCCTTCTAAAATAGAATATGAATTAGCTAAACATTTAAACATTTAGTATTTCCGAGTTTTTTTTATTATTATTATTATAAAACTGCTATGGACTGAATTGTGTCCTTCCAAAATTCACATACATGTTGAAGCCCTTACCTCCAATGTGATGGCATTTGGAGGTGGGCCTTGGGCGATAATTAGGGTAAGATGAGGTCCTGAGGGTGGGGCCTCATGATGGGATTAGCGCTCTTATGAAAAAGATGAAGAGTCACCAGAGAGCCCGCGCTCGCTCGCGCTCGCTCGCGCTCGCGCTCTCTCTCTCTCTCTCTCTCTCTCTCTCTCTCTCTCTCTCTCTCTCTCTCTCTCTGCATATACACATCCGAAAGGCCATGTAAGCACATGGTGAGAAAGTGGCCTTCTACAAGATAGGAAGTAGTTCTCATCAGGAAACAGATAAGCTGGCACCTTGATCTTGGGTTTCCAGCCTACAGATCTGTGAGAAATAAATTTCTGTTGTTTAAGTATTTTGTTAGGGCAGCCCCAGCTCTCTAAGACAAAAGCTGTGATTGGAATGTTTATCTTTTAACTTGTTGGATTATTTTTTGTATAAATTATTAGGAGCACAATTGATATGTGTATTAATGTTTTTAGGGCTTTTAGACAAAGTGAATTGCCAGCTTTCCTTCCAAATAGTACCTATTTATACTCCCACCAGAAACGTGCCTTCAGGCTTCCACTACTGATTTAAATTTGTCCTTCTGTTTAGATCTGAGAGGAAGTTGGTGAGTTAAATGCCTTATTTTGGCATTTTCTTGGGTAATCATTAATTCACTGTCTACAATCGATATAACCCCCAAAAAGTGTTTATTTAACCATCTTCAGACAATGCCAGGAAAATCTGAACAAATGAGGAAGACACCCCATCACAAGTTGATACAGAAGCCATATTAGATGACCACAGAAATTTACATTTAGGCCAGATTAGTTATAATTGTGACTAGGATTCATCAACTCCTGTGTTCTCATTCTAGGTTAATTGGAGAGAGAACATAGTATACAATCTAGAAGAAATATTGCCAAATTTTCCTTTTAAAATTGGTGCCTCATTCAAATTTAATATGTTCTAATTGCCAACTATTTTACTAATGGGATGTGGTTTCTATACATGAAGTGGATGTGGAAAAGTACAGATGACATAAGAGTACAGAAGCAGGAGTCAATGGTTGTCAATTTGAGGATAGATCGTTGAGAAACTCAATGTGTAACCTTTGGCAAGTCATTTCACTGCTTTAGGACTCAGTTTCCTCATCATTCTTTTGTTCACTGTTTCCAAGCTCCTCATAACCCTTTATAAGAAGATCTAATGAGCACTAGAACAATTGACAATTTCAGCTTTTTCTTCTACAAAATAAGAAGACTATTGAAAATAATAGTAGAAGGTAGTATTGATATATCAAAAGTACAATACAGGTTTTAAAAAATATTTGAATTTGGCTACTAATAGTATATCACTATTGTTGTTTTTCCTACAGAAGTTAATTCTGGATATAACATTACATTAGGTTTTAATGTAAATACAGATCCACTACAAGCTAGAAAAATGCTTCCTTAAATCATTTTACCTAGACATCAATTGCTATTAATAAATAGCAGTTTTCATCTCTTTGCATGTTACACCAGATTTGAACTTGTATTCTTAAATTGTAAAATCTAGATCTTAATTAGTTAGAAATTTGAAATCCGGTTTCCTAATCTATGTGTGTACCTGAGCTCATTTTTATATATTTCATATATGTAGAGTGTAAATAGTTCAGAGAGTAGGGTTTGAAGTTACTGACTCAAGTTAAAAACCCAGCTCTGTCACTTACTAGCTTTGTGAACTTGGACAAGTTTTATAAACCCTCCTTGGCTTAGTTTCTCATTTCTAAAATAAGGATAACAATAACTAACTACTTTCTAAGTTTGCAAGTTAATATATATATAGTCCTTAGAATAATGTTTGGGGCATTATATAAGTTTAGCTATCATTATTGTTATTATCAGTATCTGTTTTTTAAGTAAAAAGCAAAGATTCAATCCTTTTGACCTTGAGCACCACATTTGAAAGTGTATAGTTCTTCATTGTAAAGCTGATTGCACCACTTGCAACAGTTCTCTCATTATGAAAGCGTACATCTGGGGTTTCATTATTCCTTCCCTTCTGCAGTGATCCCAGTTGGGGATTGGAAATATCTTAGGAAAACAGTGTCTCTTGGGACCTTAATATGTGTTCTTGGGAATGGAGAAAAGTTTCTGTGCACAATAAGTTTGAGAATGCTGAGGAAACAAAATTAAGATTTCTTTTTTAAAATCAGGGATTCTTAGAGCTTTTAATATATTATTGTGCATGGTAAAGTTTTAAAAAGGATGTTATATGCAGTGTTTCCAAATGTATTTGGAACTCTCAGGGAGGAATTAACTTTCCTCTACCGTTCTAGGTTCTTCTGGCTGGTCTACGAATTAAAGCGACAAGACAGATTAACAGGAGAAAAGTCACATAAAACTTTAATAACATGTATACATGGGAGAGACCCAGGATAACTGACTAACGACAAAATGGTCCAAGCCCTCACCTTAAATACCATCTTCAGCTAAAGACAAAGGAGGTTGTTGATGTAGTTAGTGGTTTGGGATTTCAAAGGGGAGAAAGGCAACTGACATGGAGATGGAAAAGCAAATGTTTGGTAAATAAACGTTTGCTGGGCCAGGCAGAGACAATAGGACACAGAGAGGAATTTTAACAAGCTGACTTCACTAGGCTCCTCCCATCTACACACCTAGCTTATACTATAGTTATCTATGGTGCTGGCTCCCTTCCAGGATCAGGTACTTTATCTACATTCTTTAGGCAGTTAGGGGGAAGGTCGAAGGTTCTTCCTGAGTCTTTTGGGCCTTGATTATTTTCAGCTGAAGTAATCTGCATGCCAAAGAGACATTCTGGGGTGGCAAATTTTGCTCCCCTACAGTACCAAACTACTTAGGAAATGCCACCATGTGTAGCAAATGGGTCCCAACTAGAGTCTCATGGTATCTTAGCCTTCAATGATTTTAATTGTATTCTAATATCAGTTGATTAAGAAAATACTTAACAGAAAGATATTATGACTCAAATAATATGGTTAAATTTATTTATATTTCCCCCAAAATATCTATGTCCATTTTAAACATAGCAGTATCGGTTTTGTGTGTGTGAGACACATGATTCATTCAATGTACATACCCACTTCTTAGAGCCCTCATAGATTTTTGGATTTCTGCCAGTAACTTCATGGTCCAAGGCCTGAGAACCAATACTTCTCAACTCTCACTATACATTTGGCGTCACCTGTGAAACTTTAAAAAATGCAGTGTAGATGTCTAGATATTGCCAATAGATATTTGTGTCTATATGGTCTCAAGTGGGGCCTTGGCTTTGGTATTTTTATCAGCTCTGCAGGTCATATCAATGTGAAGGCACAGCACAGCATTGCTGGTTCTAGGTGTTAGTGAAGTGAAAATAACAGAGTCCTATTTCATACTGTGATCAACATGTTGCAGGAAGGAGGACCCCTTCCAGGCACCCGAGAGTGGGCTCTTGTCTAACACTCGGAAATGAGTTGTCTGAGGAGACACACGTGCTGACAAAGCTAGAGACTTTGTTGGGAAGGGGCGCCCGGGTGGAGTGCAGCAGGGTAAGGGACCCCAGGAGAACTGCTCTGCCACGTGGCTCGCAGGCTTGGGTTTTATGGTGATGGGGTTAGTTTCCGGGTTGTCTCTGGCCAATCACTCTGACTCAGGGTCCTTCCTGGTGGTGCCTGCATCACTCAGCCAAGATGGATTCCGGTGAGAAGAATTCTGGGAGGTTGGTAGGACATAGGGACTGGAGTCTTCTCTCTCCTTTTGACCTTTCCCAAATTCTTCCGGTTGGTAGTAGCTTGTTAGTTCCACGTTACTTACCAGGACATCCTGTTGTAAGATAACTCATGCAAGTGGTTACTATCATGCCTGGCCAGGGTGAGCATTTTCGGTCAGTGGTTCCCCTAACAAACATACATGATGTCGCAGACCTAATTCAGATTTTAAAAGTTGCTATAATATCTGGTCATAACTGGATGGCTTCTACTGCAGAATCTTGGGGAGGAAGAAAGAGGCTCAAGGGTAAAATTGTATCAATGATAATCAAAGCAGGTACTTTGTGAATTCAGAGATCTGCTGTATCAGAGAACTTTGCCAATTTGCCTGTGATCCACAAGAAGAACCCTAAGTAAACCGCAACATTCATAGCCTTACAGGTGTCCCTTTTGTATCATGTTGTCTTATAGATTTATTAGAAAGGGCATTTTGCTTTCCACCCCATGTTTCCTGGCTATACTTTTCCCAAATGTTTATAAATGTGTCTTAGTTGCCTTTACACAATGAACATTCTTTAATTCTTATTTTGGCATTTTTGTGCTATTTGTTCTTGTAAGTCAACTCACTTTTTAGCTATTTTATTAAGGTAGAATTGACATACAGTGAACTGAACATACTTAAAATGCATAATTTGATAAATTTGACTACGTTTATACCAGTGAAACCATGCTGGCGAACTCTTTCCTTCCTTAGCTTCCTTGGTAGAGCTCTCTAATTTTTCTTCCTCATTAATTTTCAGTAAATCATTAAATCCTATGATTCTACTTATGCTTTTAAATCCATCTTTACCACACCATCTCCACTTCCTGCTAATCCTCATGTACCTTTGCCTTAGGCAAATTGGCTGACTACCAGGTCCAGCAGGGATCTATTAATGATTGATTGAGATTATGCATTCCACCAAGGCACATAGATAAACAGTTCTAGAATTTAAATGAGCATATGATAATAATATGATGATGAAATTAAAATTCAGTTATTAATGACTACCATTTATTGAATGCTCATGATGTGCTAAATATTGCACTAGGTACTTTACAAACTCATAAACAACTCGTTAAGTTGAATGGTATCTCTCTTTTGAAGAAGAATGAACTCAAGCCTAGAAATGTTAAACAATTTGCCAAAAGTCATACAGCTAGTACATCAAAGCTGGAATTTAAAGCCAGGTCATCTTGATTTTGAATCCCATGCTCTATTCACCACACAAGAAATCTACCATGCTTAATCAATTAACACTATGTATAAAATGTTACTAATGGGGAAAAAATTTCTTGCCATTTGAAAAACTTTTGTTTTAGAAAGTTTCTCTCATTTTAATATCATGATATATTATTGTAACTCTAGAAAGGCAGTAATTTTTTTTTCTGAACTGAGCCATGATTATTCTGTCTACACTATAGAAAATTGCAATCTTAAATTTAGCCAATGAGGCACTATGAAGAAGATAATTTACAAGATGGATAATTTCATAATAAATATATCAACTTAAGTGCCTTAAAATTGGAAATTAGTTTTTCCACGGTAGAGGAATCAAAATGGAGTATAATATACATAGATGAGGAATAGCAGTCCACAGCCAGGCATCTTCAACTTTACTGAGAATAGTTTTCCCTTAAATTAGTCTTGCAAAAGTCAATAATAGAAGCTATTTGCTGCCAGAAATATATTTAGAGAAACTGCCATTTATTATAATTAAAGTGATTTATTTGCTTGCTAGTTTATTTGACTGAGGATTTTCTTTAAATTGAGGACAAACTGGAAATATAATTTACCAATCTATACAGTATTACAGCATGTTTCATATTCTGAGGCTTTTGTAAGTGTTTTTCAAATATCAGCAGTAACAGTACTCTGTTTATGCTAGATATTGAAAATGTGGGTTATTTAAAGCTGGGCTGGGTGTCAGAATTCATTCTGAAGCCAGTTATAAGGGGTTTAGGATGGCCCTAGGAATTCAATACTCATCACTTATGAAAGGATCATCGAGGAGCTAAATTCCATGCGATATCAAGGATTTTTCTATGTTGGTCATTTATCAACTTGAAGAAGGAAATTCAGAGAGAGATGTTTTACATTGTGTGTGCTTCTTAAGCACAGGAACCAAGTTTGTTTTTTTCCTGTTGGCTACATGAAGTTTCTATGAACCCTGAGTTTGAAACTGGATGATGCCACTTGTTAGCTATATGAGCTTGGGGAAATGATTTACTTCTCTCAGCTTGAGGCTGTCTCCTCACCTATAAAAAGAGGATAACGATAAACTTTCCTGCCAGTTTGCTGTGATAAAAAAAAAGACTTAACTGCCCATAGATTGCTTAGCAGAGTATTTGACATATTTTAGTTGCTCAATAAAGAGTTGGTCCTGTCTACTGTAGTCACTGGTATTTATTCACCAGCCATCTGTCTTCTTCCTTGCTAACAGAACTCCAGTTTAGCTGCCACGTGCCCAGCCCCAGAGGATGAATCATGATTAGCCTAAGCTAGTGTTCCTCAATGGGGACATTATTGGCATCTTGAGTGGAGTAATTCTTCCTTGTGTGGTTCTTCCCCCAGTATTACAAAATGTTGCACATCCCTGGCACCAGGGCAATGCCTGCTAGTATCATTTTCCTTTTGAAACTTTTTTCCTCTTCATACTTTCCAGTGAGAATGTTGTATTAGGAGCAGTGTAAACTATCTTGCAACCTTGAGGGGAAGGCTAAGAGATTCTTGAGAGGCTGACCCAAGGTCCTGATATCTTATAATCACCAAACCAACCCTGTATACTCCTTGGAGAATACCACACTCTCTTAATTACTATACCTTTAATTATTTGAATTACCTTGATTACTATACCTTTAATCCTCCCAATTTTTTTTCTTCACAGTTGTCACAGTTATGCTTTTCCCTTTCAAATTCCATATAAAGTTTAGTTAGCTTTTGTCAAGTTCCATTAAAAACCCAGCTAGACTTTTGATTTGAATTAATTGAAATTATAGATTAATTTAGGGAGAAGCAACATCCTTAAAATACTGAGTCTTCCAGTCTATGAACATGGTATTCTCTCTTCATTAAATTTGGCATGCTTTAATATCTTCCAATAGAGTTATATATTTTGTTTTTAGGTTTTGTACATATTTAGATATATTCCTTGATATCTTCATTTCTTTCTCTCTCCGTTGTAAAAAAACTTTTATTATTATTATTATGAAACACTTCAAACACACACAAAAGTAGAAATAATAGCATGACACCCATGCTTCAGTAAATATCAACTCAAGGGCTTGTTTTTTCATTTGTATCCTTCCACCTTCCTTCTTCCAACTGTATTATTTTGAAGCAAATCTCAGATAATTGAGCATCATGAAGAAGAATTTCAATGGATTGAAACATTCTAATTACTGTTTTTGGCAAAATTGTTTTATAGGAAGTGTTTCGTAACTCCATCCAGAGGCACATAATCTTTGATTTTCTGTTTTTTTGTGAGGTTAGCAGGCATTGATGATAGCTGCCTAGATTCATGACTTTTTTAAGGGTTGTGCAATGCTGATATTTAATTTTTTTCTACATTTATGAACTGGATGAAATTTTTTAAATTTATTTATTTATTTTGGGCTGTGTTGGGTCTTCATTTCTGTGCGAGGACTTTCTCTAGTTGTGGCAAGCAGGGGCCACTCTTCATCGCGGTGCGCGGGCCTCTCACTATTGCGGCCTCTCTTGTTGCGGAGCACAGGCTCCAGACGCGCAGGCTCAGTAGTTGTGGCTCACGGGCCTAGTTGCTCCGCGGCATGTGGGATCTTCCCAGACCAGGGCTCGAACCCGTGTCCCCTGCATTAGCAGGCAGATTCTCAGCCACTGCACCACTAGGGAAGCCCCTGGATGAAATTTTTAAAAAGAAACTGTCCCTCATCATCTGCTTGTCAAGCAAGTGACAGTTTGGCCAGTGAAGAAATAATGATCCCTTTATGGATTCAGACACTCTATTACTTGGACAGCAAAAGCAAGGTCAGTAATGGTGTCAGCTCCCCACATCCCATATGCCATGGGATAACACTTTTGAAACAAAGGGGCCAGATGACAACACAAGTAGTAGGACACCCGGTTGCTGAGGAATCAGTTTCATGCTGTAGTGAATGAGTTTTATAGCCTGAAACTCTACCCTAATGGGGAGAGGAGTGAGGCAGAACTTGGGAGGTAATTGAAACTGCCTCGTGACAGCCTCCCTAAAGATAGAGTGGTGGGTAAGAAATAGCCTCATGCAGCTACTTATAAATTACCTGTTATCCCATGTTCCATAAGTATCATGGTGTATGCTCCCAAGAATTAGATAAACAGAAGTTAAGGCTTGTCTGCATGGTCTATGTGGATATATGCAAGGGCATTAGGGTGCTGTCATGGAGCAGTTTTCCTAAGAACCTGAAGTGTAATAAATAGAGGGAAAGTAGAGAAAATGCTTGAATATTTCCTTTTATTTTCCGGTTTTCAGAATAATGTCTTGCTTCCCTAGTATTTTCCAAATGTAATCAATGATGAAATTTAGTATAATTGTAAATATTAACATATTAAACATATTCTTTTTTTTGTTTAATTGGGGTATAGTTTTTTACAATGTTGTGTTAGTTTCTACTGTACAGCGAAGTGAAATACAGTTCCCTGTGCTATACAGTGGGTTCTTATTAGTTATCTATTTTATACATACTACTGTATGTATATCAATCCCAATCTCCCAATTCATCCCACCTCCCAACCCCAACTCCCGCTTTCCCCCCTTGGTGTCCATACATTTGTTCTCTACATCTGTGTCCCTATTTCTACCTTGCAAACCGGTTCATTTGTACCATTTTTCTAGATTCCACATATATGTGTTAATATATGATACTTCTTCTATTTCTGACTTATTTCACTTTGTATGACAGTCTCTAAGTCCATCAACATCTCTACAAATAACACAATTTCATTCCTTTTTATGGTTGAGTAATATTCCATTATATAGACGTACCACATCTTCTATATCCATTCATCTGTCAATGGACATTTAGGTTGTTTCCATGACCTGGCTATTGTAAATAGTGCTGCAATGAACACTGGGGTGCGTGTGTCTTTTGGAATTATGGTTTTCTCTGGGTATATGCCCAGTAGCGGGATTGCTGGGTCATATGGAAATTCTATTTTTAGCTTTTTAAGGAACCTCCATACTGTTCTCCATAGTGGCTGTATCAATTTACATTCCCACCAACAGTGCAAGAGGGTTCCCTTTTCTCCACACCCTCTCCAGCACTTATTGTTTGTAGATTTTCTGATAATGTGCATTCTGACTGGTGTGAGGTGATGCCTCATTGTAGTTTTGATTTGCATTTCTCTAATAATTAGAGATGTTGAGCAGCTTTTCATGTGTCTCTTGGCCATCTGTATGTCTTCTTTGGAGAAATATCTGTTTAGGTCTTCTGTCCATTTTTTGATTGGGTTGTTTGTTTTTCTGGTATTGAGCTGCATGAGCTGCTTGTACATTTTGGAGATTAAAATATGTGAAGCCATCTGGTCCTGGACTTTTGTTTGTTGGAAGAGTTTTAATCACAGTTTCAATTTCATTGCTTGTGATTGGTCTGTTCATATTTTCTATTTCTTCCTGATTCAGTCTCAGAAGGTTGTGCTTTTCTACGAATTTGTCCATTTCTTCCAGGTTGTCCATTTTATTGGCATAGAGTTGCTTGTTGCCTCTTATGATGCTTTGTATTTCTGCGGTGTCTGTTGTAACTTCTCCTTTTTCATTTCTACTTTATTAATTTGATTCCTCTCCGTCTTTTGCTTGATGAATCTGGCTAATGGTTTATCAATTTTGTTTATCTTCTCAAAGAACCAGCTTTTGGTTTTACTGATCTTTGCTATTGTTTTCTTTGTTTCTATTTCATTTATTTCTGCTCTGATCTTTATGATTTCTTTCCTTCTACTAACTTTGGGTTTTGTTTGTTCTTCTTTCTCAAGTTCCTTTAGGTGTAAGGTTAGATTGTTTATTAGAGTTTTTTCTTGTTTCTTGAGGCAGGATTGTATTGCTATAAACTTCCCTCTTAGAACTGCTTTTGCTGCATCCCATAGGTTTTCGGTTGTCATGTTTTCATTGTCATTTGTCTCTAGGTATTTTTTGATTTCTTCTTTGATTTCTTCAGTGATCTCTTGGTTATTTAGGAGCATATTGTTTAGTGTCCATGTCTTTGTGTTTTTTACGGGGTTTTTTTTCTGTAATTTAATTCTAATCTCACAGCATTGGGGTCGGAAAAGATGCTTGATACGATTTTAACTTTCTTAAATTTACCAGGGCTTTATTTGTGACCCAGGATGTGATCTCTCCTGGAGAATAATCTGTTTGCACTTGAGAGGTATAATCTTCTGTTTTCAGATGGAATGTCCTATAAAGATCAATTAAATCTGTCTGGTCTATTGGGTCATTTAAAGCTTGTGTTTCCTTATTAATTTTCTGTCTGGATGATCTGTCCATTGGTGTAAGTGAGGTGTTAAAGTCCCCCACTATTACTGTGTTACTGTCGATTTCCTCTTTTATAGCAGTTAGCAGTTGCCTTATGTATTGAGGTGCTCCTATATTGGGTGCATATAGATAGCCTTCAAAGTCTGATTCTCTAGGAATTCCTCCTCCCATTGCCGGCCCCCCAGTTTGGGAAGCCTGACATGGGGCTCCGAACCTTCACTCCAGTGGGTGGACTTCTGTGGTATAAGTGTTCTCCAGTTTGTGAGTCACCCACCCAACAGTTATGGGATTTGATTTTACTGTGATTGCACCCCTCCTACCATCTCATTGTGGCTTCTCCTTTGTCTTTGGATGTGGGTTATCTTTTTTGGTGAGTTACAGTGTCTTTCTGTTGATGACTGTTCAGCAGTTAGTTGTGATTCCGGTGCTCTCGCAAGAGGGAGTGAGCGCACTTCTTTCTACTTTGCCATCTTGAACCAGTCTCTCTGCTTCTGCTTTTTAGCTACAAAAAGTATATTGTAGAAAGGGAGACAATATGTGAGATATTTTCACAGGCCAAGCTTAGAAGTGATTTACCAATTATTTAGTATAATTGTAAATATCAACATATTAAACATATTCGATGTGTTCAAGTCAATTGCAGTTATTGTTCTTATTAATGCTCAAATTGTTCAATCTTAGGCTGGTGGACTCCCATTCAAGTTGCTTCTGGAGTCTTCTCATATTATCCTACTAGTCTTTGCTAGCTTCCTTGATTACTGGTATAAGATGTGCAAGGTTCATCTAATACATTTCCTGTCCCTTACCTTGAATCAGTTATTTATTCAAGTATCTGTGCTTCCCTATTTGTTGAAATATTATTTAGAGACTATTATATGGGTGCTAGGTGTGGTCATTTATACTGTGTTTCATCTTTTTTCTAGACCTTTTCAGTAGAAAGTTCTAGGAAATACATATTTTAAAAAATAGAATACTTCAGGATTTCATATTGATATTTCCAAATCAAAAACAGGACCACAGCTTTTTGATGTTACCTGATCAATCTCACCTCCATATCTTTCTTCCATGACAAAGCACTGGTTCTCAAAGATGAAAATGAATGACTCATGTTTTTATCCCACAATATTCACAAAATGGTCTTTGAATGACAAAACTGACAGTAACACCAAAAATATAATTTTAAAGCACTTAAAACATTTTTATTTCCTTATGTCATTAGGGTATATATTATTTTTAAGAAATAATACGTTTTGAGTTCATACTAATATTTCAAATTCAAATTTAGGGTTATAGGGTTTTTACTTAACTTCTTTGATTTATAATTTTATGTCTTTTGTTTGTTTGTTTTGTCTTTGGCTGTGCTGCATGGCATGCAGGATCTTAGTTCCCCAACCGGGAATTGAACCTGGGCCCTTGACAATGAGAGGGTGGAGTCCTAACCACTGGACTGTCAGGGAATTCCCTGTCTTTTTATACTGAAAAATATTTTTCTTAATAATATAATTTTGTTTTTATATGTGTGTGCATATATGTATGTGTGTATATATACATATATATGTACATATATCATTTGTCAATATCAATACCAATACCAGTATCATTACTAAAAATGTTATTATTACAAACACATAAAAATTAGTTGACAGTCCTTTTGTTCTTAAGGTATATCCTATTAGGGGTGTAAAGTCAAATTATTTTGTGGTTAAGTCACTGTCCAATACGGACTTGTGTTCTTTTTTTATGATTCTCTTTATTTTTGATAATTATTCTTTTCACTTCCTTATCTTGATATAATATTGTTTCATAACTATTGAAACAGGTACACACTTCTAAAGTCAAATATGCAAAATAAGATACAATGAGAAAAGTGTACCTTCCATTCATGATCTCTCCACCCTACTTCCTCTCTCCCATTATAGGTACTTAACATTTTTTTTTGTTTATTCTTATATAAAGAATGTATTACAATAATATAGCTGTGTATATTCATATCCCTGTTTTATTAGTTAACTTATACTATGCACACTTTTTCTACCTTGCTTTTTTCAGTTAACAGTATATACCAGAAAACCATCCATAGCCTTCTGTATACATATTGCTCATTCTTTTTTAGAGCTGTATAATATTCCATTACATGAATGCACTATAGTTTATTTAACCCGTAATTTATGGGTTTTGTTGATATTGTTAATGGTATATTTTGAAAAATCATTATATTACTTAACTATGTAGTTTTAATGTATAGAAACACAAGGGACTTTTTTTCATTTAATAATATAGCCATCTACCATGATGCAGTCAATTTCTTTGACTATTCTTTTCAGTTTTCTATACAGTCATCCCTTGTTATATGGAGGGGATTGGTTCCAGTAGCCCTAGCAGTTACCAAAATCTGTGGACATTCAAGTTACTTATATAAAATGGAATAGTACAATGAATACAATCAGCCCTCCACATCCGTGGATGCAAAATCCATGGATGCAGAGGGCCGACTGTATATATAATCCTATCTGACAGCTTGCTTTTTTTCTTTTCAACATTTGTATTGCAAAGGTCCAGCAATTATAAGAAAATGATAACATTGAATTTTGTGAGGAAAGGAATTGGATCTCTGAGAATGTAACACAAAGTTATAATCCTCAAAGAGTTACAAGCTCAGTGAAATTGTGAAAAATAAAACTCTGTTTTATATTCAAAGGGAGATGGGAAGGATGTTTGTATATCTCAGCCTGGACTATGAGTAGGAAAACCTTCCCCTATGAATTTGTAAACAGGGACCTGCCCACATATTGACTTTGAGTTGGAATTTTTACTACCCATTTTATCTGGGAACTACCAAGTTGATAAATTAACATTAAAAATTTGCCCAAGTCCAGTTATGCTTCCAGGCAGAAGCAAAAGGAAAACTTCTCTGGAGGGATACACATTCATGTTCACAGGATTTATCGGCTAAAGAGAGGTTACAACCTAAATCACAGTGCATGTGAGGAAATAATCCACCACTGGGGAGGACTCAGCAGTCACAACAAAGAGAAAAATTAAACTCACAAAAACTTCAAATAATACATTTATCAGACAGAAGTGGTAACATAAGCATGTTTAGAATGACAGACATGAAAGAAATTATCAGTATGTTTCAAAATAATGTGTATGAGAGAGAGGGGGAGAGATCGTTTTTCATATTGATATGAAAAGATACCAATAGCAGCACTTCTAAAAATAATTTTTGCAATTATATGTATAGACATTTAAAAAGCTCAATAGACTTTTGGGCTTCCCTGGTAGCACAGTGGTTAAGAATCTGCCTGCCAATTCAGGAGACATGGGTTCGAGCCCTGGTCCAGGAAGATCCCACATGCCGTGGAGCAACTAAGCCCGTGTGCCACAACTACTGAGCCCACGTGCCACAACTACTGAAGCCCACGTGCCTAGAGCCCGTACTCCGCAACAAGAGAAGCCACCACAATAAATGTGTGCACCGCAAGAAGAGTAGCCCCTCTCACCTCAACTAGAGAAAGCCCATGCGCAGCAATGAAGACCCAACACAGCCAAAAAAAACAAATAAATAAAATAAATTAATTTTTAAAATATTTAATAAAAAACTCAATAGACTTTTAAAGTAGCAGATCAACAAAAGATGAGGAGAAAACATTTTTTCAATGGGAGATAGGTCTGAAGAAATTCTCCAGAATAATATACAGAAGGTTAATGAGATTCCAGTTATGGAATAGAGATTCAAAGATTCTGAAAAAAGAATAATCATGTCTGACATATGTTTACTAGGACTTCAAATATTGTGAATATTTGGGAGTTCCCTGGTGACCTAGTGGTTAGGATTCTGGGCTTTCACTTCCGTGACCTGGGTTCAATCCCTGGTCAGGGAACTGAGATCCTGCAAGCCACGTGGTGCAGCCAAAAAAAAAAAAAAAAAAAAGAAGTGAATATTTGAGGATATCATATTTGAGAATTTTCCACAATTGAAAAACATTAATCTCAGATTCAGGAAATACATCAAGTTCCATGTAGTATTAAATAAAAATAAATCCACATCTAGGTACACTGAAATGAAATTCGAGAATATAAAAATCTAAGAGATAATCTTAAAACGCAAACTCTTACTGAGGAATGGAAATTAGACTAATAGTTGACTTTCAATGTCAACAATTCTAGTCAGATGACAGTGAAATAGTATCTTTAAAATGTTAGGAGAAAATAACTGTTGATCTGGGATTTTATACATATATAAATCACTGATCATGAATGGGAGCAAAATAAATACTTTTTCAGGGAAGGACTGAGAGAATTTTCTATTAACAGACTCTCACTGAAATACTAAAAGATGAACTTCATGAGGGAGAAAATTGAAGCCTGAAAGCAATGAAACACAAGAAGGAATGTTTAGCATAGGAAATTATCATTTTTGTTCATCTAAATAAGCATTGACTTAAAAAGCATTAATACTGAAAATGTCTAAAATATTGTATGAAAGTAATACATCAGACATAACAGTAACTTAAAGATTCAAATGATTTAAGTTGATTTTGGTTGGAAATAACCAATTACTTAACTAAAAGAGCCTTAAACGATTGGAAATAATTATTATTTTGCATATCAAGGAGCCCAGAGGTCAACAGTCCTCAAGTTGGTGCAGCAGCTCAATTATGCAGTTGAGGACATAAGCTCTCATTCTGCTCTTTCTTTTAAGTCTCTGCTGGTTCCTCTCATGGTTACAAGATGGCCAGAACAGCTCAAGTACAGTGTTCTCATACAAAAACATTCACAAGCACAAAGGAAAAAGGCAGTGAAAAATATCTTCTATTTCTATCTTTTTATCAGGTTAGGACATCTTTTCTATTATCTTGAGAGCAGACTTCTCCTTATAGTCCGTCGGCCACAACTGGCACACATATTCCGTTGGCTACAACCAGTCACTGGCAGAGGGGAACGTGATTTTCCTGTTCGACTTAAATCGATCATGATTTATCACCTTGTGATAGCCTCAACATCTTTGAACTTATTTTTTTCTCAATACATGAACAAAACTGTAGTTCTGTTATCAAGGAAGAAGAGAAGAGAATGCCTGTTGTTTAGGCAACCAAAGTTGCCTGCCTAAGCATTCTAAGGCCCTTATACTGTTCCAGAAGAGAAGAGAGAGGTGTTGGCTACTTTCAGACTTTAGATTAATTAGGCATGCTAAAAATGTAAGTATACATGTTACAAATAGAAATAGAACATAACTTCTCATAACTTTATGAGAGGATAAAAAAGAATAAAGAAAAAATTTCATTTAATCCAATAGAAAGCAGTTAAAGAGGTAAACATAGACCACTAGGCACAGTTTTATAGACAGGAAAAAGTTTTGTGAACTAGCTCAGTCACCAACTGGCTGTTCACTGGAAAGTTACTTCTCTTTGGTTCTGGACTTTTCTAAATGACTTAGTCTAAATGACTTTTAAGTTTCCAGTCCTAATAGTATATGAAACAAATACGTGTTTTTTGAAAGTTTTAATTAGTTTGTATACACTAGAGAATATCATCACCACTTCTTTTAACTATGCATATGATTATGTGATATCTTCATTAACATATGTGCACATGAAAATTTCAGCAGCATCCAAGAAACAGAAAACATTGCTTTAAAGTTGCTTAATTTAAATCCCTGAAATGGTGTGCCTTAATAAAGTTACTATCTTTTCCCCCTTCTCCTCTTTCAAATTATTTCCTATTGCAAAACAAATTTGTCACATTAATAATTCTTCCATTATTGCATGTCTTGGAATTTAAATTACTTAAAGCAATGACTTTATAGAGTGACCTGATTTAGGAAAGGCTGAAAGGTTCCTCTGGTTTCCCAAAACTGACCTCTATGCATTTTGTCTTTGTTCCATGTTGGTTAAAGCTCTTTCTTTCAGCTTCACCCTAAGCTCACCTGTACCTTCTTAAACCTTTCCTTGAGTGGAGACTTGTTTGAGTGTTTGCTCTTTGAAGCATTTCCCCATTGCACATAACCAAAGAATAAATAGTATGAGTTGTCAACAAAGTAGTCAATTAAAACAAGTTCTGTTAACTATTAAGAGAAAATTTTGCTAAGCAAGAAATAAAGTAGAAAATGCAGGTGTTAGCTCTTACAATGAAATTATTTACCAGCCTTTACCTGAGAATTAACTATACCTAAATATGTACAGAGAAGGTGCTACACAATGGTACAAAGCCATCAGAATCTTATTAAAATAACCCAAGAAAATCCATTTATGCAGTGCTGGAGATATAAACTATCATGGCTAGAAAAGGAGATGGAAGTTTAAGAATGAGAAATTATCTAATCCACGTTCTCCTTGAGAAAAGTGTGGTTTAGTGTATGGTGTCCTGACACACGTCCAAATATTTGCAAATGTTCAAATTTACAGACCTAATAAGATAGCAGGAAAGGGGTCAAAAGATAATTTTGAAGTCAATATTTTTTTATCTTCATATATCTTGACTTTACCAAAGGGATAATCTAAAAAAGATAGTAGAGATCTAGGTTGATCTTAGAACTTAGGTTTGTTTTTTGACATTTGCCTTTATTCAAGGAGTTTCTAATAAATACATGGTACTGTAATAGAAGGAGATGCATAAGACAAATAATTCTGTCTCCCAGAGTTTACAGGTTAGTGGGGGAATTAGATATGTACACAAGGAGCCATAATATGTAGTAGAAAATTCTGTATGTGCCATAATAAATGTACAGATGATGTGCCATGAGAATTCAGAGGAAGGAGAAGTAACCTGGGATTTAGGAAGAAGAGAAGTCAAACTTGACCTTGAAGACTGGGTATAATGTGAATATACATAAGGGGACAAAGTATATTCCTGCCTGAGTAACCTCTGGAAAAAGCATGGAGTCCACAAAGCATGGGATATAGAGGGAAAATGTGAGCAGGAATATTTGACTGGAGATTCATCAAAATAGCTCACATTAACTGAGCATTTATGTAGCTGGCACTCTGCCTGATCTTTTATATACATTTAATCCTCACAAAACATGATGAGGCAGAAGTGTTATTATTGCTTTTTAAAGATTAAGAAATTTAAACTAAATACCAAAACTTAACATTCTTCTTTAAGATGATTATTTTTAATTCCTTGCCAGGCAATTCGTATTTCTTTGGGTACCATCGCTGGAGCTTTATTAGTTTCCTTTAGAGATGTCACATTCACCTGATTCTTCATGATCCATGTAGCTTTGCATAGGTGTCTGTGCATTTAAAGTAGCAAAGGACTTTTCAAGTCTTTATAGAATGACATTGGTGGATAAAAATCTTCTCCTGTCAGTTCCCAGGTGGATGGTATTACCCCCAGGATTGCAGTGGAGCTCAGTTCGAGCTGGGTCATGTGGCTGCTATTGGGTCCACAGTGGAGTCTGTGGTTGGAGGGTCTGTTACCAGATGGACATGTGTGGTCCCCACCAGGTCCCTGGGATGGCTCCAGCTGGGTCACTGGGTGGGCCCCTGGAATGTCAGGACTTGCCCTATACCATGGCTGAAAGGGATTAGAACCAAATCACAGAGCTGCATCAGGGTCCACAGCTGGGACCAAGGTCTGAGGCCTGCCTCCAGGGTCATGGATGGGCATGCCACCTGCTGGGTTCTTGGTCAGGCAGGACTACCCCTGGACCTGCGCTGAGTGGGGCTAGAGGCACTTGCTGTTTCAGGCTCTGCAATCAGACTGAGTTTGGCTGCCTTTAGGGGCACTGAAGACCTTGTCTGTGGATGGGTCTCTGGGCAGGTGGGACTCCTCCCTGACTGTGGCTGTGAGGGGCTAAAGAAAGAGCTCAAATAAGAATCCTAACTTTACACCTCAAAAAAATAGAAAAAGAAGAAACTAAGCTCAAAGTTAGCAGAAGGAAGGAAATAATAAAGATTAAAGCAGAAAAGAATGAAATAGAGACTAGAAAGACAATAGAAAATATCAATGAAACTAAAATTTGTTCTTTTAAAAAGGTGAACAAAATTGACAAACGTTTAGCTAAACAAAGAAAAAAGAAGACTCAAAATTATAAATGAAAGAGGAAGCATTACAACTGATACCACAGAAGTACAAAGGATCATAAGAAATTACAATGAACAGTTATACACCAACAAATTGGATAACCAAGAAGAAGTAAATTCCTAGAAACATACAACCTACCAAGACTGAATCATGAAGAACAGAAAATTCAAATAGAACAATAAGTAAGGAGATTGAAGAAGTAATCAAAAACACCCCAACAAAGAAAATCTCAGGACCAGATGGCTTCTTGATTAACTCTACCAAATACTTAAAGAATTAATGCCAACATTTCTCAAACTCTTCAAAAAATTGAAAAGAAAGAAACACTTCCAAACTCATTTTATAAGACCAGCATTACCTTGCTGCCAAAGCCAAAGGACACTACAAGGAAAAAAAACAAAACAAAGCCTATAGGTCAATATCTCTGATGAATATAGATGCAAAAATACTCAACCAAATACTAGCAAATCGTATTATCAGCACATTAAAAGGAACAGACACCATGATCAAGTGGGATTTATCCCTGGGATGCAAGGATGGTTCAACATAGGCAAATCAAAAAATGTGAGGCATCACATTAACAGAATAAAAGATAAAAATCACATAATCATCTCAGTAGATGCAGAAAAAGCATTTGATAAAATTTAACATTTTTTCATGCTAAAAACACTCCACAAATTAGGTACAGAAGGAATGCACTGAGCGTAATAAAGGCCACATATGCCAATCCCACAGCTAACATCATATTCAGTGGGAAAAAATTGAAAGCTTTTCCTCTAAGATCAGGAACAAGACAGAAGTACCCACTCTCAGCAGTTCTAGTCAACAGAGTACTGGAAATCGAAGCCAGAAGAAGAAAGAGAGGAGAGAGAGAGAAAGAGGGAAAGGGAAAGAAAGAAAGAAAGAAAGAGAGAAAGAGAGAAAGAGAGAGAGAGAGAGAGAAAGAAAGGAAGAAAGAAAGAAAGAAAGAAAGGAAGGAAGGGAGAAAGAGGAAGGAAGGAAGGAAGGAAAAAGAGGAAGGGAGGAAGGAAGGAAGGACATTCAAATAGGAAGAAAAGTAAAATTGTCTCTGTTTGCAATTGACATGGTATTATATATAGAAAACACTAAAGACACCACCAAAAACCATTGGAACTTACAGATGAATTCAGTAAGGTACAGGATACAAAATCAACATACAAAAATCTGTTATGTTTCTATGCACTGACAATGAGCTATCCAAAAAGAAATTAAGAAAACCACCCCACTTACAATAGCATCAAAAAGAATTAAATACTTAGGAATAAATTTTTTAACATGTTTATTGGAGTATAATTGCTTTACTATGTTGTGTTAGTTTCTGCTATATAACAAAGTGAGTCAGCTATATGTATACATATATCCCCATATCCCCTCCCTCATGCATCTCCCTCCCACCCTCCCTATCCCACCTCTCTAGGTGGTCAAAAAGCACCGAGCTGATCTCCCTGTGCTATGCGGCTGCTTCCCACTAGCTATCTATTTTACATTTGGTAGTGTATATATGTCCATGCCACTCTCTCACTTTGTCCCAGCTTACCCTTCCCCCTCCCCATGTCCTCAAGTCCATTCTCTACGTCTGCATCTTTATTCCTATCCTGCCCCTAGGGTCTTCTGAACCTTTTTTTTTTTTTTTTTTAGATTCCATATATATGTGTTAGCATACGGTATTTGTTTTTCTCTTTCTGACTTACTTCACTCTGTATGACAAACTCTAAGTCCATCCACCTCACTACAAGTAACTCAATTTCATTTCTTTTTATGGCTGAGTAATATTCCATTGTATATATGTGCCACATCTTCTTTATCCATTCATCTGTCAATGGACATTTAGGTTGTTTCCATGTCTTGGCTGTTGTAAATAATGTTTCAATGAACATTGTGGTACATGACTCTTTTTAATTATGGTTTTCTCAGGGTATATGCCCAGTAGTGGGATTGCTGGGTCATATGGTAGTTCTATTTGTAGTTTTTTAAGGAACCTCCATAATGTTCTCCATAGTGGCTGTATCAATTTACATTCCCACCAACAGTGCAAAAGGGTTCCCTCTTCTCCACACCCTCTCCAGCATTCACTGTTTGTAGATTTTTTGATGATGGCCATTCTGACTGGTGTGAGGTGATAACCTCCTTGTAGTTTTGATTTGCATTTCTCTAATGATTAGTGGTGTTGAGCATCCTTTCATGTGTTTGTTGGCAATCTGTATATCTTCTTTGGAGAAATGTCTATTTAGGTCTTCTGCCCATTTTTGGATGGGGTTGTTTGTTTTTTGATATTGAGCTGCATGAGCTGCTTATATATTTTGGAGATTAATCCTTTGTCAGTTGCTTCATTTGCACATATTTTCTTCCATTCTGAGGGTTGTCTTTTTGTCTTGTTTATGGTTTCCTTTGCTGTGCAAAAGCTTTTAAGTTTCATTAGGTCCATTTGTTTAATTTTGGTTTTATTTCCCTTTCTCTAGGAGGTGGGTCAAACAGGATATTGCTGTGATTTATGTCATGGAGTGTTCTGCCTATGTTTTCCTCTAAGTGTTTTATAGTGTCTGGCCTTACATTTAGGTCTTTAATCCATTTTGAGTTTATTTTTGTGTATGGTGTTAGGGAGTGTTCTAATTTCATTCTTTTACATGTAGCTGTCCAATTTTCCCAGCACCACTTATTGAAGAGACTATCTTTTCTCCATTGTATATTCTTGCCTCCTTTATCAAAGATAAGGTGACCATATGTGCATGGGTTTATCTCTGGGCTTTTTATCCTGTTCCATTGATCTACTTAGGAGTAAATTTAACCAAGGAAGCATTGGGAACTATAAGACACTGATGAAAGAAATTAAAGAAGTCACAAAAAAATGGAAAGATATTCCATGTTTATGGATTAGAAAAATTCATATTATTAAAATTCCTATACTACCCAAAGTGATCTACAGGTTCAATGCAATCTCTATCAAAATGCTGGTACAATTTTTTCACAGAAATAGAATAACAATTCTAAATTTCATATGGAACCACCTAATATACAGCATGGTGACTGTTAATAATATTGTTAATAGTACTGTGTTGTATACTAGAAGTTTGCTAAGTGAGCAAATCTTCAGTTATCTCTCTGCAGACAAAAAGCATGGTAACTCTGTGAAGTGATGGATATGTTAATTAACTTCATGGTGGTAATCATTTCACAATGTATGCATATATTAAATCATCACATTGTACACCTTAAATATATACAAATTTTTACTCATTTATACCTCAATAAAGCTGGAAAATTTAAATAACATGCTTATGATACAAAGCTAATTTTACTTGAAGCCAGATTTTTAACATAGATTTATTTATTTGAAGAATCTGACCTCATTTCAATTCACTGCACTAATACTCAGTTACACTGCATGAAGAGTGTAACAGGAAATAAGGTTGAAAATATAGCAAGCACTTGTGAAATGACTTGATTTATAGATAATTATGATGATAATAATAACAGCAATCATGTAAGAGGAATTGGAAACTATCCATCTTCTCCAGGCAACAAAATGACTGCCAGCGATCCCTGCCTCTTGGTATTCAAATCCTTGACTACCCTTGGACACTCTCCCAGGATTGGTCTGTGTTACCAATGTAATATGGCAGAAATGATGGCATGTCACTTTTTTTTTTTTTTTTTTGGCGGTACGCGGGCCTCTCACTGTTGTAGCCTCTCCCGTTGGCGGAGCACAGGCTCCGGACGCGCAGGCTCAGCGGCCATGGCTCACGGGCCTAGCCGCTCCGCGGCATGTGGGATCTTCCCAGACCGGGGCACGAACCCGCGTCCCCTGCGTCGGCAGGCGGACTCTCAACCACTGCGCCACCAGGGAAGCCCCTGGCATGTCACTTTTGAGATTTTTATAAAAGACACTGTAGCTTCCCTCTCTCTCCGTCTCTTTCTGTCTCTGACTTTCATTACTCATTTTGGGGGAAGTTATGTCTTGTAGTAAACAATTGAATGGAAAGGTCTATGTCTTGAGGAAGCCAGGAATCTTGCCAACATTCATGTCCATAGATTTAGAAGTGAATTCTCCAGGCTTAATCAAGCCTTCAGATGACTGTGGCCGAATTGGACTTCTTGACTCCAACCTTGTGAGAGAGCAGAACCAGAATCTCCCAGCTAAGCTGCTTCAGGATTATTGACACTCACATACTGTATGATATGATAAATGTTTGTTGTCCTTCAGCTGCTAATTGTTGGGTAATTCATTACATAGCAATAGGTAACTAATACAGATTGTGGTAACTGGAAATAGGATGATGATATTACACACACTTAAAATACGTGAGTGGCTTTGGGAAAATATTAGTGTTTTCCAGAGTTCTGTTTCCAGTTCAGATGTTCATACTCTACACATTCTTCTCTGCATGATCTCATCTACTCTCACGGATTTAACTCTAATTTATATATGGATAACTCCAAAACCTGTTATTTACAGAATAGATATTTTTTCTGAGTTTCGTGCTTATGTTGCCAACTTCCTACCTAATATTTCTTTCCAAATTTCCAATAAGCACCTATAACTAAACATGTTATTCATGGAACTTAGCATCTCAACTCCCCAAATCAGCTCATCATTTTATATATTTTATCTGAGATTGTGACACCTCATCCTTCTCAGTCACCCATTCTAGGAACCTAGGAGTTATCCTCATGTTCCACATTCAATCAGTCATCTTATCCTGACAATTTAAACTCGAGTATTTCCTAGATTTGCACCACCTCTGTATCCCTTCTAACTTCCCTAGTTTCCTTTCGCATCTGAATTATTGCAGCTGTCACCTATCTGGACTCACTAGCTCCAAGCTTGCCCTATAAAATCCATTTTCCACACAGTAGACAGTATTCTATTTCTAAATTGCAACTATGATCATCTTTATCCTTTGCTTAAAATCTTTAAGTGGATATTTATGTCCCTCCAGATAAAGTCCAAATTCCTCACTGTGTATTAAACAGTTTCTATGATCTTGCCCTGTACTGTGTCTCCAGATTTGTTTCTTGCTTATATATCTCTCGCTGCACACTTTAACAGAGGTGTTTTTTATATTTCCCCAAGCACAAGCCTTTTTTGTGGTTTTACCATGTATTTCCTCTACTTGGAATGCCATTGCCTTACCTTTTAGTCTAGTTCACTCCTTCTCTTCCTTTAGGAATAAGGTACAATAACCTCCTTTGGGTAAATGCCATACATTTCTCCCTCAGAATGGTTTAGGGAACACTCCTTACCCTCCCATAGTCCCTGGAGCACATCTTGTCATTATAAAAACTTTATTATATTAATATTGTCTGTTTTCATGAATAGCTTCGTAACAAGGCTATACTCCTTAAGGACAGGATTTATGTCTTAATTATCTTTTATCCCTAGTGCCTAACACTGTGACTGGTTCAGTATAATTTTGTTTCTTGACTAGTACCATCAGGAATTGACAACTGTTTGGAGGTTATAAACTGGGGGAAAGGCTAAGCAAGCTTGAAAGATGGTTCAAGAAGGAATGGGAGACAATGATTCTCAAACTTTACTGTTAAAAAGAATCAACTGGTAAACTTGTTAAAATGCAGATTCCCTAACCTCATCCCTACATATTCTAATTTCTTAAGTCTAAAATAGGTCCAAGGAATCTGCATTTTTAGCAAACACACAAGTAATTCTGATGCAGAGGTTTTCTGCACAACAGTTCAGGAAACATTGATTTAAAAAATGAAGTTTTAATTTGATATTTCTGTAGTTTAGCATGTATGTCCATTTTTCTTACGATCTTTTGTTTCAAGTTATGTGTCATATATGATAAACTTTATTGCATTTAAACCCTGTTCTATCATTTTAAATAGTGTATATAAAATCCCACCCCACCCTCCACCAGGATTTTTTTTTCAATGTATGCTGCCAGTAACAGCATACCTTTTTTTTTTTAGAACATAGTCCCTGTTCTCAGAAACTTTATTTTATTTTTTTATTTATTTTTAGCTTCGTTAGGTCTTTGTTGCTGCACGAAGGCTTTTCTCTAGTTGAGGCAAGCGGGGCTACTCTTCTTGTGGTGTGCAGACTTCTCATTGCGGTGGCTTCTCTTGTTGCAGAGCGCAGGCTCTAGGCACGTGGGCTTCAGTAGTTGTGGCACGTGAGCTCAGTAGTTGTGGCTCAGGGCTCTAGAGCGTAGGCTCAGTAGTTGTGACACACGGGCTTAGTTGCTCTGCGGCATGTGGGATCTTCCTAGATCAGGACTCGTACCCGTGTCCCCTGTATTGGCAGGCAGATTCTTAACCACTGTGCCACCAGGGAAGTCCAGGATTTTTCAAACAAAGTAAGTTTCAATTTTTCAGAATGACTAATGTGGGTCTGCAATTCACAAATAAGTCACAAAGAAATGCCTTGTCATAAACATATGTTGGGGAAATCAAATCCAGATGGTCAATAGTAATTCATATGTTTGAATATTAGCCTCTGCTGTGCTTCCAGAATTATTTAAAATAATGAGGCTACATCCCCCTTCAAAGAAGGTCAAGTCACACATGGATTTTCTTCCAAGCTTAAGTAATCTGAGACTTTAGGAAACCTAAAAAATCAAGTAACAAGGTCTGCAGCAACAGAGATTTTAGAGTAATGATTTAGTCGAGAATGTAAGATCCGTCTACTAAAGTGAGTATCCAGTTGAACTAATGTCAGTTTCATTTGTATATGAGTAAAGTTAATTTCTAAGATGTGTATATGTGGGTTTTACTACTTTTGTACTTAAAAAAAAAATCACATGGCCCTAATGTTAGTGAATGGAAACGGAATAAAATATATATCCCATATTATGCTCAATAGATTTTTAGTAGAAACTCTTTCTCCTGAGATGGAGCAATTATATCCATCTACATGTAAGGAGATTAATAAGTTAAAATTGTATGTATCTGCAGTCAAATATAAGAAGACCTTTTAAAAACATGGACATTACAGAAAACAGATGGTTATTTTCAGTACTGGGAAGAATAATGTTGATAGCCACTTTCATTTTAATCCCCAGAATTGGACATTGAACAAACAAAAAGCTGGTTATTTGCTTTTGGATACTGTGTCTGAAATTACAGTGCACTGTTATCAGGCAGTTATGCTTTAGTTATATTTTCAAGTATTGAAAACTCAGGTTGTTTTCATATTGACCTGATTAACAAAGAGGGATTAGAATATTATTCCACTAAAAAGTTCATAATATTAAATAGGATCAAAATTACTTTTATTTCAAAGAAAAGATTGTGATATATAGACTGATGAATTGAAGACCATAGCATACAGAGAAATTAATCTAGCATAAATAAATCCAATAACCAAATACAAACAAAAAAGGAAAATGAAGAAAAAAACCTAGATGTCTCAAAAGTCTGAGGATTAAAAATTGTAAGTGAACAGAAAGCTTAGAAAATATCTACAAAACTGATCATTTTCTAGGAAAATATAAATTATAAAATTGACTTAGGTAAAGATAGAAAATCTGAAAAGACCAAAAACATGAAAGAAATATTTTAAGTGTAAAAGTAAATTTCTTTCTAAAAGACTCTGGACTTAAGAAAGATTCACCTATGAGTCATTTTGTTTCTTCAAAAAATACCTTCCTATGATATTTAATCTGTTTCAGAGCATAAAAAGAAGAAAATTGTCCTTAGTGCATTCTGTGGAGCTAGTATAATCCTGATAAAATAAAAAACATAGAAAAGATCATTTAAATTATAACTGGATTTTATTTATTATCATGCAAAATAGAGATGCCTGAATACAATATAAAATACTGGCCCTTGGATTTAGCAATATACTGAAAATAATATATATTGGCCTTGGAATACTTGTTCAGATTATGAGAATTGTTCAATATTTGTAAAACCATTCATATGATTCATAACATCAATAACAGATGAAAAATAATATCAATGTGATAGATACTGAAAAGATATCAGATTGAGGAAGTTCCCTACTTAGTTGAGTATTTTTATTATGAATCCGAGGGCTAACATTATACTTAATGCTGAAAGACTAAAAGTTTCTCCTCTAAGTTCAGGAATAAGGCAAGGATGTGTACTCTTACTTCTTTGATTCTACATTGTAACTGAAGGCTTTAGCCAGGAAAATTAGGCAATAAAATGAAATAAAAGGTATCCAGTTTGGAAAGGAAGAAGTAAAACTATTCTATTTGCAGATGAGATGATATTATACATAGAAAACCCTAAGTAACACACTATTAGAGGTAATAAGTAAGTTCAACAACGTTGCAAGATACAAGGTCAAAATACAAAAATCAGTGTTATTTTTACAAACATGCAAAAGGAAATGAAGAAAAGAATTACATTTTAAAAGGCATCCAAAAGAATCATATCATTAGTAATAAAGTAATCTTGAAAAAGAATAACATAGTTAGAGGATTCATACTTTTCACTTTCAAAAACTACCAGAAAGCTACAGTAATAAAAATAATGCCATACTGGAATCATAGTAGACATATAGATCAATGGAAGAGAATTGAGAGTACAGAAGTAAACCCTCACATTTACAGTCAGTTGGTTTTTAACAAGGGTTCCAAGACCATTCAGTAGGGAAATGTCTCATCAACAGGTGGTGCTGGAACAACTGGATATCTACATGCAAAAGAATGAATATGGACACAGTGTTCACACCATATACAAATATCAACTCAAAATGTATGAAACACCCACATGTAAAAACTAAAACTATGAAACTCTTGGAAGAAAACATAGGTGTACATTTTCATGACCTTCTGTTACGCAAAGATTTCTTAAATATCACATCAAAAGGACAAGAGATAAATGGAAAAAAGAAATCGGATTTCATTAAAACTAAAAATTTTGCTTCAAAGGACATCATCAAGAAAGTGAGAAGAACTGTGGAAAATATTTGCAAATCCTATATCTGATAAGGGATTTTTTATCCAGAATATATGACTATTAGAACTCAATAATAAGAAGATTAATAATCTGCTTAAGAATTGGCAAAGAATCTAAACAGCTATTTCTCCAGAAGAAAAATACAAATGTGTAACAAGTACATGAAAAGATGCTCAACATCCTTAGTCATTAGGGAAATGCAAAATGAGATAACACTTCACATCTATTGGATGGAGATGTGCAAAAAGATAACAAGTGTTGGTGAGGCTGTGGACAAATGGGAACCCACATATACTGCTTGTCGGGGTGTAATATGGTGAAGCTGCTTTGGAAAACAGTTGGTGGGAAGTTCCTCCGTCAGTTAAATATAGAATCATCATATGATACAGCAGTTCCACTCCTGGCTATATACCCAAAGTGTTGAAAACCTATGTTCAAATAAAAACTTGTACAAGAATGTTCACAGTAACATTATTCATAGTATCCAAAAAAAGTGGAAATAATTCAAATGTCTATCAACTGATGAATGGTAAGAAAAAGCAGTATACTAATTCAATGAAATATCATTTGGCAATAAAAAGGAATAAAAAGCAAGGAATGATATAACATGGATGAACCTTGGAAACAGACTCAACAGGTTCACGTGCTATATTATCCATTTACATGAAATTTCCAGAATAGGCACATCCGTAGTGACCAAAAATAGATTAATGGCCGCCAGAGTTTGGAAGGAGGTGGGAATGGGGAGTGACTGCTAACGGGTATAAGGTTTTTTTGGGGTGTGATAAAAATATCCTAAAATTGATCATGGTGATGATTGCACAACTGGGAATATACTAAAAACCACTGAATTGTAAATTTTAAATGGGTAAATTGGGGGGTATAAGAATTATATTTCAATAAGGCTGTTAAACATAATGTATAAGGATACCTTTTCATATATCTGATGTTATTTAAAACAATGTAACGGCTTCCTAATGTCCCTTGTGTATAGATTAATAGCATTTACTTAACTACTTCCATAAGGTTGAATATTTAAGTTGTTTTGCTTTGATATTATAATTAGTGTTTCAATGAGCATTGCTATAGTTAAAGCCTTGCACGTATCTTTCTTATTTCCCTAGGATAAATTCCTAGAAGAATTGCTGGCCCAAACATTATGCTCATTTTTACTTCAGTCAGACATTGACAAATCACTTCCCACAAGGGTTGTCTCACTTATCCTGGCCATATGTGGTACATGAAAATACCCAGTGCCATGCACCATGCCCAGTGTCGGCTATTTTGTTCTATGACTACTTTTTATTTCCATCCTTTTTGTCCTCCTGCTCATATCCATTCTTCTTAAAATTAAAAAATATATATTTCTCTCATGTACTCTTTTCAGTATTCATTACTGAATCAGTGATGACTTTTAGGAACTTCTCCAGTGAAATGCTCTAGGACATAATCAACATATTTCCTTTGCAACATGATATTCAGAACACTGATAAAGTCATACAAGACTGGCTTATCACATTTTCAGATGGCATGCAACTAAGAGGAACAGCTGTCTGTCACACAATCTCCATTCATTTGCTGCTTTAGTCCTTATAACATCCCTACATGACAAGCATCATTATCACTTAAAAAGGAGAAACTTGATAAGTCAAAGAGGTTAAACCATTTAATCAGGGTCATGTAGTTTTAATTGGTAGAGCAAGAGTTCACACTCAAGTGTGTTTCGTTCCAAAGCATGTGTATTTTGTACTGTACTACATTTGTTGTTCAGTTCAACACGTTATGTATTGAGAACCTAGTATGCACCAGGTACACTGCTAGTGGCAGGGGATATAGTGATGTATAAAATTGACGTGGTCACTACTCTCATGGAACTTATAATCTAATGGGAATGCATAACAATAGCAAGTCAACAAGTAAAAAAGTATAATCAATTTGTTTTTGTTTTTGTTTTTGTTTTTGTTTTTGTTTTGCGGTACGCGGGCCTCTCACTGCTGTGACCTCTCCCGTTGCGGAGCACGGGCTCCGGACGCGCAGGCTCAGCGGCCATGGCTCACGGGCCCAGCCGCTCCGCGGCACGTGGGATCTTCCCGGACCGGTGCACGAACCCGTGTCCCCTGCATCGGCAAGCAGACTTTCAACCACTGCGCCACCAGGGAAGCCCATATAATCAATTTAAATAGTGATATGAGGAATGAAGAAAATAGAACAAGTTAGTGAAGTAACTGGGGAAGAACATTAGATAAAGTGTTCAGATGTACCTCTTCAAGGAGATTTAGCCTGAGATTTGAATAACACGAAGGAGTTAGTAATGTGAAGACATGAAGAAGGATGTTCCAGAAAAAGGAACTAATCACAAGTACAAAGGCCTTGACACAGGAACAGACAGCATGATCTAGAAAGAAAACTAAGGTGATGTAGACATTTGCAATTTGTTCTGACAGCACAGTATCTTGAACATTTTTCTTTGTTTTGAGAAGTCTCCTTTTCATTAGAGTGTAACCGAAGGTGGGGTCTGACTGCTCGCCACTCAAAAGCCAATAAAGAGGCCAGGTTGGTGGAAAGGAAAGTTTGCTTTATTTTGGATGCCGGCGACTGGGGGTGGGGCGGGGGGCAGACACCTGTCCAAAGGCTGATTCCTCCCCCTGGCAATCAGGGGGCAAGAGCTGTTACAGACAGAGAGAGGGGACTACATACAGAAACAGCACAGTCAGCTCTGGCAGTCATCTTGAAATTGGTCATCGGTGGTCTGACCAGAGTCACCTTGATTGTTTTAGGTACAGTTAGTCTTCAGTTCCAGGGTCAGTTTGTTTCCATTTCTTTGAGGCCAATTCTCGGAATTTTTGTGGCAGCTTATGTCGCGGCTACAGCCTGCTTGCCATGTAGTTAACTTTTCCACCTGGTGGGGGTGTCAGTATCTACAAGACAGCTCACAGGATGTGGCTCAGAATATTATCTGTAGCCCTTAAGGAGGAACTAAAGGTCCTTGACGTTGCTTAATGACTAAACTATTATTATTTGGTCTCCTTTGACTGTTTTCCTCTGTTTCTGCATTTTCTCATTTCTCTGATTAAACTTATTCTTTGGCTAAGGTTTTTCCACAGACAAAAGGCAGGCCGAGGACATGGGGCAGCAAGGACCATAGGGTCCTGCTCCATTCCAATGCCTCCTTTTCTTTGATACTCCTCAGTCTTCAGGAGGGATGGGTACAGAAGAAGAAGGGGAAGAAGGTTTTGGGTAGAGGGGTTAGTCATCAACTTGGCAGAGAAGCTCGGGTTTAGTTTCAGCTTTTCCCAACTGTTTGAGGGAATGGGGTGATGACCACTCTTGGCTACTTCTTGCTGAAGTGGGGTGTAGTTCTGCCTAATTTGGGGAATGGACACAGAATTGGAAATAATCTCAAGCTCATCAATATTTTGTATCATGAGAACATTACCTCTCTCCTTGATTCCTTTTCCTAGTACCTGGACAAGCATTTGAAAATTAGTAGACATTTTACAATGACGATAATAATCAAAATACATCTTCGTATTATTCTCTGAATGTATTGTTGCTTAATGGTTAAAGCAGATGTACAATGTATGTTTAATAGGCCATAAACAGGCTGTTTTGGTTAGCCTAAAGTTCAAATTAAATCATACATAAGCTAGAATGACTTCCCCATACCTCAATATGTGAAAATTTCCTCCATTATTTTCCCCTTTTAATTGTAACTCTTTCCATAGAAAGCATTGATACTCAATATACTTTTCCAACGTTGCCAGAGTGGCTCAGTCGACTGCTCTGGGTCCATTCATGTCTCTCGGTGCTAGGCCTCTTTTTGTTTATATGTTTGCCTAGCTGTTCACAGTGGGGGAAAACTAATCAGATATGAACAGGCCCAGAGGTATGTTAATCGGAAAACACTTCATAGGCCATACATTTTATCATTTATACCCAATTCTCACACAAACATTGTACATGTGCTTTAAGCAGTAAACTTAGAGCCAGCAGTGATACACATCATGAGTAGTTATGCTCTGTGACAACTTCACTGGACAATTTTTTCCATCCTGAGCATCAGGGTCAAAAGTACAGTTAGAAACAGAACAATAGCTTTCTGTCAGAATTTTTAAAATTTCTTACTCAGTTAAACAGTATGATCTGAAAGTTATCAAATATTTTCCATATAATTTAACATACCAAATAATCCAAATTAGTTTAGAAAAAAATTTTTCTCTTAACAGAGAGAGAAAACCAAACTTAGTCTTGTATCAGTTTACTGTTAATAATAAAATTCATTTAGTTAATTAAATTCAGTCTAATCCGCAAGACAGAGGAGATATGGGGATATATGTATATGTATAGCTGATTCACTTTGTTATACAGCAGAAACTAACACACCATTGTAAAGCAATTATACTCCAATAAAGATGTTTAAAAAATTAAAAATTCAGTCTAATCTTAATCCTGACAGACAACATACAAAATGCTTTTCTCAAAGTTACTTTTCCACAAACATTTTATCACTTTCTGGATCCATACAAATCTGTCCTTTTTTTCCCATCCAACCAACTGTAGGACAAAATTATTATCATCATTTTTCCTCAACAAAAATATCTCCATTCTTTATACTTTCTCTTCACTGACAAACATATCTTACTTGCTTTACACAGTGATAATGTTTCCCTTATCATTTTTACATATTACAATTTTTAACCCTTGAAAACCTTAACAAAACCAAGAAACAAGTAATTGAACTATTTGTTATATCAGTATTTTCTAATTGGCAAACTTAAGAACATATTCCATAACCTCTAAAAACATACATTTTTTCATAGCACAATTTCTCTTTAATCTGGTACAAGATGTGTGTTTAAGAAACCCAGACATCCTTAAGTTTCCCTCTTGGTCTTGCAAGAAGACAAAAAAGTAGGTTAATTTAGATTTGTTTGACTTGTAAGTGCTTACATTTTTTTTAAAGCCAATTAAATAGAGCTCTTTACAAATTAACCAAAGGCAAAGACACATATTGAGACATACATACATCCAGACAAACAGAGATCTCATTGTTTCCTCTTTTTACATTTCATGAATTAGGCATTGCAATTAAACTTATCAGTTTATGAATAACAGTCAAATAGTCAAATTTTACACTCAATTTTAAAAGGCTTCTTTTTTTTTTTCTCTCTCTTTTTTTTTTTTTTTTTGGCTTGACGTTTTACTAATTAACCCAAGGCTGAAGTCTCAGGCAAAGTGGGCTGTTTGTATTTCAAGGACATGATAGAGTTAACTTGAAGTTTTCTCCTAGGCATATTTTTGTTCTCTCAGGGTCAGAATTCTGAAAACAGTATTTTATCAAGCTAGCTTTCTCTAACTGCATATGCAAAAAGAATCAATTTTGGAATTTCAAAAGAGTTTCATCTTAACCAATTTTCTCCGGAGTCTAAAGAATACTGTTGCCATACATTGGTTAAAAAAAAAAAAAAATCATCTTTCTTTTTCTTTGTCATAATTTCATAGCTAAAAATTTTTTTTGATGAGTTGAACTTGAATTTCCCATTTTACATAAGACAACAAAGATACCAATCACATAGATGGAATACACACTCACACACCAAAAGACAGATGTCACAAATCCTCTTCAGAGGATGACTGGTATAGAGTCCCAAACAAACACTTCCCCAGCACAAACGATTCTCAATGGTAGACAGATGCCATAACTAATTGGCAAAAATGCCCAAATAGCACTTCATGGTCACAAACGGTCCTCAATGGCAGACAGACATCAGAACCAATTGGCAAAATGCCCAAATAGCAGTCAGTGCTCACAAACGGTCCTCGACGTCAGAACCAATTGGCAAGAATGCCCAAATAGCACTTAGCGCTCACAAATGGGAATGTTGCCCGCGTGCACACGGGTGGACTTACCCAGTCTTGGAGCTCGTCAGCTCGTCCAGGTGCATCTCTCCATTCCACCAAGGAAAAGCATAAGTTGGCAGCCGGTGCCGAGGAGGGGAGAAACAGGGAGGATCCTCGAAACAAATGGTTTTGGCGGCTGCCAGGAACGTCCCCCAAATTCCCTTCTCGGGGCTAACTAGCCACGAGCAGCAGGCTCATTGCAACCATCCCAGTATGTTGTCACGGCCGTGGCTCTACCTGGGAAAACACAGGGGAGCCAGGTGTCATGAGAGCACAGTAGCTGCCGTAGCCCCAGCAGCCCCACTAGCCCCACGGTGGGCGCCAAAATCTGGAACCGAAAGTGGGGTCCAGCTGCTCGCCACTCAAAAGCCAATAAAGAGGCCAGCTTGATGGAAAGGAAAGTTTGCTTTATTTCGGATGCCAGCAACCGGAGCAGGGGGTGGGGGGAGGGTGGACAGCTGTCCAAAGGCTGATTCCTCCCCCTGACAATCAGGGGGCAAGAGCTTTTATAGACAGAGGGAGGGGGCTACATGCAGAAACAGCACAGTCAGCTCTGACAGGCATCATCTTGAAATTGGTCATGCGGTGGTCTGATCAGTGTCATCTTGATTGTTTTAGGTACACTTAATCTTCAGTTCCAGGGTCAGTTTGTTTCCATTTCTTTGAGGCCAATTCTCGGAATTTTTGTGGCAGCTTATGTCGCGGCTACAGCCTGCTCGCCATGTAGTTAACTTCTTCCACCTGGTGGGGGTGTCAGTATCTACAAGGCACCTCACAGGATGTGGCTCAGAATATTATCTGTAGCCCTTAAGGAGGAACTAAAGGTCCTTGACGTTGCTTAATGACTAAACTATTATTATTTGGTCTCCTTTGACTGTTTTCCTCTGTTTCTGCATTTTCTCATTTCTCTGATTAAACTTATTCTTTGGCTAAGGTTTTTCCACAGACAAAAGGCAGGCCGAGGACATGGGGCAGCAAGGACCATAGGGTCCTGCTCCATTCCAATGCCTCCTTTTCTTTGATACTCCTCAGTCTTCAGGAGGGATGGGTACAGAAGAAGAAGGGGAAGAAGGTTTTGGGTAGAGGGGTTAGTCATCAACTTGGCAGAGAAGCTCGGGTTTAGTTTCAGCTTTTCCCAACTGTTTGAGGGAATGGGGTGATGACCACTCTTGGCTACTTCTTGCTGAAGTGGGGTGTAGTTCTGCCTAATTTGGGGAATGGACACAGAATTGGAAATAATCTCAAGCTCATCAATATTTTGTATCATGAGAACATTACCTCTCTCCTTGATTCCTTTTCCTAGTACCTGGACAAGCATTTGAAAATTAGTAGACATTTTACAATGACGATAATAATCAAAATACATCTTCGTATTATTCTCTGAATGTATTGTTGCTTAATGGTTAAAGCAGATGTACAATGTATGTTTAATAGGCCATAAACAGGCTGTTTTGGTTAGCCTAAAGTTCAAATTAAATCATACATAAGCTAGAATGACTTCCCCATACCTCAATATGTGAAAATTTCCTCCATTATTTTCCCCTTTTAATTGTAACTCTTTCCATAGAAAGCATTGATACTCAATATACTTTTCCAACGTTGCCAGAGTGGCTCAGTCGACTGCTCTGGGTCCATTCATGTCTCTCGGTGCTAGGCCTCTTTTTGTTTATATGTTTGCCTAGCTGTTCACAGTGGGGGAAAACTAATCAGATATGAACAGGCCCAGAGGTATGTTAATCGGAAAACACTTCATAGGCCATACATTTTATCATTTATACCCAATTCTCACACAAACATTGTACATGTGCTTTAAGCAGTAAACTTAGAGCCAGCAGTGATACACATCATGAGTAGTTATGCTCTGTGACAACTTCACTGGACAATTTTTTCCATCCTGAGCATCAGGGTCAAAAGTACAGTTAGAAACAGAACAATAGCTTTCTGTCAGAATTTTTAAAATTTCTTACTCAGTTAAACAGTATGATCTGAAAGTTATCAAATATTTTCCATATAATTTAACATACCAAATAATCCAAATTAGTTTAGAAAAAAATTTTTCTCTTAACAGAGAGAGAAAACCAAACTTAGTCTTGTATCAGTTTACTGTTAATAATAAAATTCATTTAGTTAATTAAATTCAGTCTAATCCGCAAGACAGAGGAGATATGGGGATATATGTATATGTATAGCTGATTCACTTTGTTATACAGCAGAAACTAACACACCATTGTAAAGCAATTATACTCCAATAAAGATGTTTAAAAAATTAAAAATTCAGTCTAATCTTAATCCTGACAGACAACATACAAAATGCTTTTCTCAAAGTTACTTTTCCACAAACATTTTATCACTTTCTGGATCCATACAAATCTGTCCTTTTTTTCCCATCCAACCAACTGTAGGACAAAATTATTATCATCATTTTTCCTCAACAAAAATATCTCCATTCTTTATACTTTCTCTTCACTGACAAACATATCTTACTTGCTTTACACAGTGATAATGTTTCCCTTATCATTTTTACATATTACAATTTTTAACCCTTGAAAACCTTAACAAAACCAAGAAACAAGTAATTGAACTATTTGTTATATCAGTATTTTCTAATTGGCAAACTTAAGAACATATTCCATAACCTCTAAAAACATACATTTTTTCATAGCACAATTTCTCTTTAATCTGGTACAAGATGTGTGTTTAAGAAACCCAGACATCCTTAAGTTTCCCTCTTGGTCTTGCAAGAAGACAAAAAAGTAGGTTAATTTAGATTTGTTTGACTTGTAAGTGCTTACATTTTTTTTAAAGCCAATTAAATAGAGCTCTTTACAAATTAACCAAAGGCAAAGACACATATTGAGACATACATACATCCAGACAAACAGAGATCTCATTGTTTCCTCTTTTTACATTTCATGAATTAGGCATTGCAATTAAACTTATCAGTTTATGAATAACAGTCAAATAGTCAAATTTTACACTCAATTTTAAAAGGCTTCTTTTTTTTTTTCTCTCTCTTTTTTTTTTTTTTTTGGCTTGACGTTTTACTAATTAACCCAAGGCTGAAGTCTCAGGCAAAGTGGGCTGTTTGTATTTCAAGGACATGATAGAGTTAACTTGAAGTTTTCTCCTAGGCATATTTTTGTTCTCTCAGGGTCAGAATTCTGAAAACAGTATTTTATCAAGCTAGCTTTCTCTAACTGCATATGCAAAAAGAATCAATTTTGGAATTTCAAAAGAGTTTCATCTTAACCAATTTTCTCCGGAGTCTAAAGAATACTGTTGCCATACATTGGTTAAAAAAAAAAAAAAATCATCTTTCTTTTTCTTTGTCATAATTTCATAGCTAAAAATTTTTTTTGATGAGTTGAACTTGAATTTCCCATTTTACATAAGACAACAAAGATACCAATCACATAGATGGAATACACACTCACACACCAAAAGACAGATGTCACAAATCCTCTTCAGAGGATGACTGGTATAGAGTCCCAAACAAACACTTCCCCAGCACAAACGATTCTCAATGGTAGACAGATGCCATAACTAATTGGCAAAAATGCCCAAATAGCACTTCATGGTCACAAACGGTCCTCAATGGCAGACAGACATCAGAACCAATTGGCAAAATGCCCAAATAGCAGTCAGTGCTCACAAACGGTCCTCGACGTCAGAACCAATTGGCAAGAATGCCCAAATAGCACTTAGCGCTCACAAATGGGAATGTTGCCCGCGTGCACACGGGTGGACTTACCCAGTCTTGGAGCTCGTCAGCTCGTCCAGGTGCATCTCTCCATTCCACCAAGGAAAAGCATAAGTTGGCAGCCGGTGCCGAGGAGGGGAGAAACAGGGAGGATCCTCGAAACAAATGGTTTTGGCGGCTGCCAGGAACGTCCCCCAAATTCCCTTCTCGGGGCTAACTAGCCACGAGCAGCAGGCTCATTGCAACCATCCCAGTATGTTGTCACGGCCGTGGCTCTACCTGGGAAAACACAGGGGAGCCAGGTGTCATGAGAGCACAGTAGCTGCCGTAGCCCCAGCAGCCCCACTAGCCCCACGGTGGGCGCCAAAATCTGGAACCGAAAGTGGGGTCCAGCTGCTCGCCACTCAAAAGCCAATAAAGAGGCCAGCTTGATGGAAAGGAAAGTTTGCTTTATTTCGGATGCCAGCAACCGGAGCAGGGGGTGGGGGGAGGGTGGACAGCTGTCCAAAGGCTGATTCCTCCCCCTGACAATCAGGGGGCAAGAGCTTTTATAGACAGAGGGAGGGGGCTACATGCAGAAACAGCACAGTCAGCTCTGACAGGCATCATCTTGAAATTGGTCATGCGGTGGTCTGATCAGTGTCATCTTGATTGTTTTAGGTACACTTAATCTTCAGTTCCAGGGTCAGTTTGTTTCCATTTCTTTGAGGCCAATTCTCGGAATTTTTGTGGCAGCTTATGTCGCGGCTACAGCCTGCTCGCCATGTAGTTAACTTCTTCCACCTGGTGGGGGTGTCAGTATCTACAAGGCACCTCACAGGATGTGGCTCAGAATATTATCTGTAGCCCTTAAGGAGGAACTAAAGGTCCTTGACGTTGCTTAATGACTAAACTATTATTATTTGGTCTCCTTTGACTGTTTTCCTCTGTTTCTGCATTTTCTCATTTCTCTCTCTGATTAAACTTATTCTTTGGCTAAAGTTTTTCCACAGACAAAAGGCAGGCTGAGGACATGGGGCGGGGTGTGCACAAGGACCATAGGGTCCTGCTCCATTTCAGTAGGACACAAAGTGTGCATCTTTCTTCAAGAGATTAAATACCAAGTATTTGCCTTTCTGGCCTTCCTTGCATATAAGGTATAGGAATGTGACCCAGGCTTCACCAATCAGACAGAATTGTATGAAATTTTGACTCAGGAGTTAGAGTCACAAGAGGGAGAGGTAGGGGGTCTTTTTCTCTTTGGTGGTCATCATGGCTCTGCAAAGTTATGTGCCTGGCCCAGCAGTGGAGTGGTGCACACCTAGTGCTCCAGAGCTAGATGGTGGAAGTTACCTCATGAGATCATTTCTTTTTTATAAATTTATTTATTTTATTTATTTTTGGCTGCATTGGGTCTTCATTGCTGTGTGCGGGCTTTCTCTAGTTGTGGCGAGGCGGGGACTACTCTTGGTTGCGGTGCGCAGGCTTCTCATTGCAGTGGCTTCTCTTGTTGAGGAGCACAGGCTCTAGGCACACAGGCTTCAGTAGTTGTGGCACGTGGGCTGAGTAGTTGTGGCTCGCAGGCTCTAGAGCTCAGGCTCAGTAGTTGTGGCGCACAGGCTTAGTTGCTCTGCGGCATGTGGGATCTTCCCGGACCAGGGCTCGAACCCGTGTCCCCTGCATCGGCAGGCGGATTCTTAACCACTGTGCCACCAAGGAAGCCCATGAGATCATTTCTGAAGATGATTTTTGACTGTTGTTTCTGGAAACGTAGCCTGGAGCCTTGTTCTCTAACACTCTCAGCAAGTTTTTTTAAGAATTCCTTTTAGTAAGCTCCTTTTCTCATTAATTATTCAGTATAAGCCTCTGTCGCTTCTAATTTAGAACCCTAAAGATATAGTTAGTATTACCGAAGCTTAATGAGAATGGGGCTTAGTTTTAGGAGACTGTGGCAAGCAAAATATTGGCTTCAGAAAGAGGTACACATCCTAATCCCCAGAACCTGCAAATATGTTACCTTACCTGGCAAAAGGGACTTTGTAGATACGATTAAGTTAAGAATCTTGAGATGATACGATTATCATGGATTATCCAAGTAGTGCAAAGTAATCAATCACAATAGTCCTTATAAGAGGGAAGCAAGAGGGTCAGTGGGTGAGACTGAAGAAGAGAGGTGATGATGGAAGCAGAGGTCCTTGAGCCAAGAGTTGCAGTCAGAGAGGAAAGCACAAACTACGTCATGTATGGTTTTATAGGTCATAGTAAGGTGTTTGGATTTTAAGTATGATGTGAAGTAATTGGAGAAATTTAAGTAGGAAAATCACATTATTTGATATATGATCTTAAAACATGATTTTTGTTTCTATCTTGGGAAATTTACTAGATTGGAACAAGACGAGAGAGAATGAGGATACACCAGTTAGGAGGCTATTGCTACAGTCAGAGTGAGAGAGGATGACAACTTGGACTTGTACATCAGTGATAGAGATGGAAATATTCAGTTGAGAGGAAGAAAATAAATACATAAAATGTGAAAGGGAGATTGAATGAAGCAAAGCTCTCAGGAAAGAGACCCAAATACTGGCAGAAAGATTCGTTTCAGTTGAGAGGAACTGCTTCTTTATTTTAATAGTAAGACAGAAGTAAGCGAGGCCGTGTGTGCATATGTATGTTTCATATTGAGAATACTGCATCTGATGGTATTTGACTTTCTGATTAGGAGGATGCCTTCTTCTCAAAGTGAAGGCAGTTAATATAAAATATCTTCTCACCGTGTACAAAGATATAAAATTTTATACTTAGATTAAGTAACATCCATCTTGGGTTTAATCTGCCATTGAATATTAAGAGTTAATTATACAAAAAAAAAAAAAAAAAAAAAAAAAAAAGAGTTAATTATACAGTCCAAATCCTGGGCTGAGGTTATCAAATCAGATTTGGAACAGGATAAATGATTGAGTCCTAACCTCCAAAACAAAGAGACAAACAAAACAACTCATTGTCTGTGCCACCGGGAATATAATATACCAACTGAAAATACGTTTAATTTTATTGAACTATGTGCTGTTCCAACTACATCTGAACTACTACGGATATTTCTAAAAACCACAACATTAGAAGGATATCAACAAACTAGAGTACATACGGAATACAACAAAAAAGATGATGAAGTATCTAGAAACCTGAGAAGCAAGTGGAGAAAGTGGGGATCATTAGTCAATACTAATTTTCATATATTTAAAAGGCTCTTATGTGAAAGAGTGAAAAATCAGTCATTGTTTAAATGGGGATGATAATAACACTGCCTAATGAAAAGAGTTCTTTTGATGATTAAATAAGTATATTTATATATGCATATTATTGTTTCTACTATTATTAATATATTCTTATTTTTCTAGAGGGCAGAACCTCGACCAGTAATGTTAGAACAAATCAAATACCAGCCAATTATGAGTATGAGTATTCTTTTTTTTTTTACATCTTTATTGGAGTATAACTGCTTTACAAGGTGTGTTAGTTTCTGCTGTATAACAAAATGAATCAGCTATATGTATACAAATATCCCCATATCTCCTATCTCCTCCTTAATGCATCTCCCTTCTACCCTCCCAATACCACCCCTCTAGATAGACGCAAAGCAACGAGCTGATCTCCCTGTGCTATGCGGCTGCTTCCCACTAGCTATCTATTTTACATTTGGTAGTGTATATATGTCCATGCCACTCTCTCACTTCATCCCAGCTTACCCTTCCCCTTCCCCATGTCCTCAATTCCATTCTCTACGTCTGTGTCTTTATTCCTGTCCTGCCCCTATGTGCTTCAGAACCTTCTTTTTTTCTTTAGATTAGATATATATGTGTTAGCATACGGTATTTGTTTTTCTCTTTCTGACTTACTTCACTCTGTATGACAGACTCTAGGTCCATCCACCTCACTACAGATAACTCAATTATATTCTTTTTATGGCTGAGTAATGTTCCATTGTATATATGTGCCACTTCTTCTTTATCCATTCATCTGTCGATGGACACTTAGGTTGCTTCCATGTCCTGGCTATTGTAAATAGTGCTGCAGTGAACATTGTGGTACATGTCTCTTTTTGAATTATGGTTTTCTCAGGGTATATGCCCAGTAGTGGGATTGCTGGGTCATATGGAAATTCTATTTTTAGCTTTTTAAGGAACCTCCATACTGTTCTGCATAGTGGCTGTATCAATTTACATTCCCACCAACAGTGCAAGAGGGTTCCCTTTTCTCCACACCCTCTCCAGCATTTACTGTTTCTAGATTTATTGATGATGGCCATTCTGACTGGTATGAGGTGATACCCCATTGTAGTTTTGGTTTGCATTTCTCTAATGATTAGTGATGTTGAGCATTCCTTCATGTGTTTGTTGGCAATCTGTATAGCTTCTTTGGAGAAATGTCTGTTTAGATCTTCTGCCCATTTTTAGATTCAGTTGTTTGTTTTTTTGATATTGAGCTGCATGAACTGCTTGTACATTTTGTAGATTAATCCTTTGTCAGTTTCTTTCTTTGCAAATATTTTCTCCCATTCTGAGGATTGTCTTTTCATCTTGTTTATGGTTTCCTTTGCTCTGCAAAAGCTTTTAAGTTTCATTAGGTCCCATTTGTTGTTTTTTGTTTTTATTTCCATTTCTCTAGGAGGTGGGTCAAAAAGGATCTTGCTATGATTTATGTCATAGAGAGTTCTGCCTATGTTTTCCTCGATGAGTTTTATAGTGTTTGGCCTTACATTTAGGTCTCTAATCCATTTTGAGTTTATTTTTGTGTATGGTGTTAGGGAGTGTTCTAATTGCATTCTTTCACATGTAGCTATCCAGTTTTCCCAGCACTACTTATTGAAGAGGCTGTCTTTTCTCCATTGTATAGTCTTACCTCCTTTATCAAAGATAAGGTGACCATATGTGTGTGGGTTTATCTCTGGGGTTTCTATCCTGTTCCATTGATCTATATTTCTGTTTTTGTTCCAGTACCATACTGTCTTGTTTACTGTAGCTTTGTAGTATAGTCTGAAATCAGGGAGCCTGATTCCTCCAGCTCCGTTTTTCTTTCTCAAGATTGCTTTGGCTATTCAGGGTCTTTTGTGTTTCCATACAAATTGTGCAATTTTTTGTTCTAGTTCTGTGAAGAATGCCAGTGGTAGTTAGATAGGGATTGCATTGAATCTGTAGATTGCTTTGGGTAGTATAGTCATTTTCGCAATGTTGATTCTTCCAATCGAAGAACATGGTATATCTCTCCATCTGTTTGTATCATCTTTAATTTCTTTCATCAGTGTCTTATAGTTTTCTGCATACAAATCTTTTGTCTCCTTAGGTAGGTTTATTCCTAGGTATTTTATTCTTTTTGTTACAATGGTAAAGGGGAGTGTTTCCTTAATTTCTCTTTCAGATTGTTCATTATTAGTGTATAGGAATGCAAGAGATTTCTGTGCATTAATTTTGTATCCTGCAACTTTACCAGATTCATTGATTAGCTCTAGTAGTTTTCTGGTAGCATCTTTAAGAGTCTCTATGTATATTATCATGTCATTTGCAAACAGTGACAGCTTTACTTCTTCTTTTCCGATTTGGATTCCTTTTATTTCCTTTTCTTCTCTGATTGCTGTGGCTAAAACTTCCAAAACTATGTTGAATAATAGGGGTGAGAGTGGGCAACCTTGTCTTGTTCCTGATCTTAGTGGAAATGGTTTCATTTTTTCACCATTGAGAATGATGTTGGCTGGGGGGGTTGTCATATTTGGCCTTTTTTATGTTGAGGTAAGTTCCCTCTATGTGTACTTTCTGGAGGATTTTTATCATAAATCGGTGTTGAATTTTGTGGAAAGCTTTTTCTGCATTTTTTGAGATGATCACATGGTTTTTATCCTTCAGTTTGTTAATATGGTTTATCACATTGGTTGATTTGCATATACTGTAGAATCCTTACATTCCTGGGATAAACCCCACTTGATCATAGTGTATGATCCTTTTAATGTGCTGTTGGATTCTGTTTGCTAGTACTTTGTTGAGAATTTTTGCCTCTGTGTTCATCAGTGATTTTTTTTTCCTATTTATACAAAACTTATTATTATACTTTGTTCAGGATTACAAATCACGAAAAGGTCAACAACATAAGCACAAAAGAGGAAAAAGGGGCCAAGCTGCTGAATGTCACCAGCTTGTCTGTGGGGGTAAAAGGCTCTGGTCTCTCGGGAGTCTAAAGCAGGAGGTGAGGAGATGACTAGGCATAGAGGTCCTCTCAGTCTGCAGAGTAGGCCTTGCCCTCCTGCAGGAGAGCAAAGTTGAGGAATGGGAGGGTCTGTGCACCTCGTGATAGAACTCTTTGGGGTTTGCCAGCTGCAGCTCATACTTCATGTTGGGATCATTCCAGACATCCATAAAAAAAAAAAAATTTTTTTTTTTTTGGCATTTGCCTTTACTTTATAAAAACACACAGCTTAAATACATATGACACTCTCTATACAAGACATGAACAGCTGTTAGATTTAACATTTTCCGTTAGTTCAACAGAAAGCAAATATGTAAATTACCTCGTAAGAGCAATGGGTTTCTTTAGAGACTCTGCATTCCCGGCCCAAGGGCAGACCACCCCGCGGGCAATCGATGCAGGAAGTTCACCCAAACTGTCCACCCTTCCGGCGAGTCATTTCACCAACATGGCCTTTATTGCATGGCTTCATATTGCACTTCTTCTCAGACACTATCTCACTTAGCCACACCACAAGTTTAAGCTTTCGTCTTCTCTAGAAATGCTTAATGGAAAAACCAATGTATAAACAGTATTAACTGGCTCTTACCATTGTGCTAAGTACCAATCATGAGAAACATGAACCCCTCTTCACTTTGCAAAACTTGCAATGGAAGGTGGTTAGCTCTATTTCATGGCTAAATTCCTCTACAGAAGTTTTACAGAAACATTGTCAGAGTCAGAGTGAGCTATATGGAGTGTGGTGGGGAAGGGAGAGACATCCCAAGACCCACTGAAATTGCTTACAGGACAGGCACTGTTCCTGTCAAAGGCAATGTGTGCATGGCCCCACCTTTTCTAACTTGAGACCGAAATACCTCCCTCCCCCTCAAGATTCTGTGATTGTTCCATGAGGAACAGCTACCTCATTGATGATTCAGAGCTTACAGGGGCTGCCTACTTATGCTGGCTTTCTTTCAAAAATTTAGCTGCCTTATCCATGGTTCATTTAGTTTTGTTTTGTTTTGTTTTTTTTTTAGTTTTCTTTTTTGTGACATCTTTGGTTTTGGTTTCACGTTGATGGTGGCCTCGTAGAATGAATTTGGGAGTGTTCCTCCCTCTGCTATATTCTAGAAGAGTTTGAGAAGGATAGGTGTTAGCTCTTCTCTGAATGTTTGATAGAATTCGCCTGTGGAGTCATCTGTTCCTGGGCTTTTGTTCACTGGAAGATTTTTAATCACAGTTTCAATTTCAGTGCTTGTGACTGGTCTGTTTATATTTTCTATTTCTTCCTGGTTCAGTCTCAGGAGGTTGTGCTTTTCTAAGAATTTGTCCATTTCTTCCAGGTTGTCCACTTTATTGGCATAGAGTTGCTAGTAGTAATCTCTCATGATCCTTTGTATTTCTGCAGTGTCAGCTGTTACTTCTTTTTCACTTCTAATTCTGTTGATTTCAGTCTTCTCCCTTTTTTCTTGATGTGTCTGGCTAATGGTTTATCAATTTTATTTATCTTCTCAGAAAACCAGCTTTTAGTTTTATTGATCTTTGCTATCGTTTCCTTCATTTCTTTTTCATTTATTTCTGATGTGATCTTTATGATTTCTTTCCTTCTGCTAACTTTGGGGTTCTTTTGTTCTTCTTTCTCTAATTGCTTTAGGTGTAAGGTTAGGTTGTTTATTTGAGATGTTTCTTGTTTCTGGATGTAGGATTGTATTGCTATAAACTTCCCTCTTAGAACTGCTTTTGCTGCATCCCATAGGTTTTGGGTCATCGTGTTTTCATTGTCATTTGTTTCTAGGTATTTTTTTATTTCTTCTTTGATTTTTTGGTGATCTCTTGGTTACTTAGTAGTGTATTGTTTAGCCTCCATGTGTTTGTATTTTTTACGGATTTTTTCCTGTAATTGATATCTAGTCTCATAATGTTATGGTCAGAAAAGATTGATATGATTTCAGTTTTCTTAAATTTATTAAGGCTTGGTTTGTGACCCAAGATATGATCTATCATGGAGAATGTTCCATGAGCACTAGAAAAGAAAGTGTATTCTGTTGCTTTTGGATGGAATGTCCTATAAATATCAATTAAGGGGCTTGCCTGGTGGCACAGTGGTTGAGAGTCCGCCTGCCGATGCAGGGGACACGGGTTCATGCCCTGATCCGGGAAGATCCCACGTGCCGCGGAGCAGCTAGGCCCGTGAGCCGTGGCAGCTGAGTCCGCACGTCCAGAGCCTGTGCTCCACAACGGGAGAGGCCACAAGAGTGAGAGGCCCGCGTACCACCAAAAAAAAAAAAAAAATCAATTAAGTCCATCTTGTTTAATGTATGGTTTAAAGCTGGTGTTTCCTTATTTATTTTCATTTTGGATGATCTGTCCATTGGTGAAAGTGGGGTGTTAAAGTCCCCTACTATGATTGTGTTACTGTCGATTTCCCCTTTTATATGGCTGTTAGCATTTGCCTTATGTATTGAGATGCTCCTACGTTGGGTGCATAAATATTTACAATTGTTATATCTTCTTCTTGGATCGATCCCTTGATCATTATGTAGTGTCCTTCTTTGTCTCTTATAATAGTCTTTATTTTAAAGTCTGTTTTTTCTGATATGAAAATTGCTACTCCAGCTTTCTTTTGATTCCCATTTGCATGGAATATCTTTTTTCATCCCCTCACTTTAGTCTGTATGTGTCCCTAGGTCTGAAGTGTGTCTCTTGTAGATGGCATATATACGGGTCTTGTTTTTGTATCCATTCAGCCAGTCTATGTCTTTTGGTTGGAGCATTTAATCCATTTCCAATTAAGGTAGTTATCGATATGTATGTTCCTATTCCCATTTTCTTAATTGTTTTGGGCCCGTTATTGTAGGTCTTTTCCTTCTCTTGTGTTTCCTGCCTAGAGAAGTTCCTTTAGCATTTGTTGTAAAGCTGGTTTGGTGGTACTGAATTCTCTTAGCTTTTGCTTGTCTGTAAACGTTTTAATTTCTCTGTCGGATCTGAATGAGATTTCTGCCTCTGGAGCTTGCGTAGGTGGTGCCCTTCTGTCTGTGGGCGCAGAGAGCTAGAAGCTCCTATGGTGGGGCCGCCCCCCTCCTCGTGCACCTTGAGACAATGGTCTTTTGCCTCTCCAGCAGGCCCAGTTTTTTTCCTGGACTCCCTCCTGGCTAGCTGCGGTGCACTAGCCCCCTCAGGCTGTCTTCATGCAGCCAACCACAGTCCTCTCCCTGGCGCCTGACCTCCAAAGCCTAAACTTCAGCTCCCGGACCTGACTGCCCCGGTGGGTGAGCAGAGAAGCATCTCAGGCTGGTGAGTGCTGTTTGGCACCAATCCTCTGTGTGGGAATCTCTCCGCTTTCCCTCCACACTCCTATTGCTGCCCTTTTCTCTGAGGCTCTGAAGCTCCCCACAGTCCCTGCCAGTGAGCCACTTCCTAGTGTGTGGAAACTTTTCCTCCTTCACAGCTCCCTCCCAGAGGGGCAGGTCCCGTCCCTATTCTTTTGTCTCTGTTTTTTTCTTTTTTCTTTTCCCTACCCAGGTACATGGGGAGTTTCTTGCCTTTTGAGAAGTCTGAGGTCTTCTGCCAGCATTCAGTAGGTGTTCTGTAGGAGTTGTTCCACATGTCGATGTATTTTTGATGTATTTGTGGGGAGGAAGGTGATCTCCACATCTTACTCTTCCACCATCTTGAAGGTCCCCCCAGCATGAATATTCTTGAATATCAATGATAGGTGTGTCAGTATAGGATATACTGCCTAGTTAGGTAGCAATGTCACTACCACTGAAAGAGCCCAGGCAGAAGACAGACTTACTGCCAGGATAATTCCGAGGATATTCCCATCTTGAGTGAAGTTAGGTGATCATAAGAGTCACATGTATAACACTAAGAACCTAGGATGATTATGCTTTAATATATGCTTGAGAGTTATTAGCCAAGGGAACAAAAGAAAACTTTTTGTGCTATCGTGACAGCCATTAATTCTGTTTGCCTTATATGTTGAGTTTTTCTTCTAAGCGCGTGGTAGATTTGTGATTGTGTAGGCTGCATGACTAGTTCTGTCTGATGAGTGTGAAGAAAGGTGACTGTGTCAGTTCCTCAGTGGATCGTTCAGTTAATAATGCAAGACCTTTACAGAGTCCTTTCTTCCCTCTGGCACAGTGACAAGCAATGTTACAAGACAATGGCTGTTCTTGACAACTTGGCAGAATGAGTAATTGCGGTAACAGAGCCCCCTTGTGGAACAGTGATGGATGTGTTATCTGAGTAAGAAATAAACTTACTTTAAGTCACTGGAATTTGAGGGTTGTTTGTTAGTGCAGCATAACCTCGCCTATTTCGATGGATATGACCATATTGAATTCCAAATATCATTACTGACTTGCACAAGCTTGGGTCTAACATATAGGAGATGAGTTAGCAGACCCTAAGAAGAATTGAAATAATGAACATTTTTTATACATCTGGTACAAATAACATTTTTCGCTCTCAGTTTTCCAACTCTGTAGTTCCCTACCTCACGACCCACAGCTCCAGCCCCAGATGAAAGATGGAAGTGCAGGAATTGGTGCAGCCACTATGGGAAACAGTGTGGAAGTTCCTCAAAAAACAGAACTACCATAGAATCCAGCAATCCCACTTCTGGGTATATATCCAAAGGAATTGAGATCAGGGTCTCCTAGAGATATCTGTACTCCCAAGAGATAAGATTACTTAGAATTTTTTGACTTGTTAAAGTCAAATCAAATTAGAGGGAAATTTACACTGATTCTACAAATGCTGTCATTGTCTGTGACTGCCAACTTTCTCCTTTAGTTCTTGCCTTGCCAGATAACACTACTTTTTGTGTCCCAAATTATATGTTTTTCTTGTCTACCTGAAAGTTCTTTGAGGGTAAACCCATTTACTATCAACTCTGCCATTAGATTGCTTTATTACTTTGAAAATCTCTCATATTTTTCTTGCTTGGTCTGGATTTCCTGATTTGTAAAAAAACGGGGATGGGGACTGGACTAGGTGATATTCTCAACCTCTTGTTAAAAATGATTCAGCTGTATTTTTCCCCAGTAGTTAGGAGAGTGCTGCTACTTTTGAGGAGCAAATTTTTAAAGGAAGCGATGATTCTTTTATAAAATAAAGGTACTGAAAAGAAAACCAAAGGAAGTAGTTAAGAGCTAAATATCCTTGAGGATCTGTAGATGAGGCCTGATGATAGGCTCAGAAGAAAATTAAGTGCTGTAGGATTATATTTACTTCTCAGGAAACAGCAGGAATCATTTCGCATATACCAAATGCCAGCTAACAACTGTTATTAATGAGGCCTTAGCTGTTAAGTTTTCATATTTCTTTGTAAAGGAAAGGTTACGCTTAATAAGGTACCATGCCTATGGAATTACCTAACAGAAGATACCAGCTCTGCTATTATCAAAGTGTATAGAAATGCCTCACAGTATTATACCGGAGGAGCAAGAACCACCTCCAGAGATTTTTAACTGCTTGGTGCCAGTACCTCTTGCTTCTTTTATTTTATCTCCATGGAGAGACCTTGCAGAGTGATATGTAGAATAAGCAAGTATCAGGTTGCCCAAAGAAGATCTTCTTCTAAACTCAAGTGGCTCAGGCATTTAAAAAAAAAAAAATTGGATGCAAATATTAGCTACCCCAATTACCAGCTGTATAAACTCGAACAAGAAAATTTAATTTCACTGAGCTTTAATATCCTTATTTGTAAAATGAAAATAACGTTAACCTACCATACTCGTGAAATTTTTATATATATGTATACTGAAGGGGAGCAGAATTTGCCACTCCAAAATATGTCTTTTTGGCATAAGGATTATTTTAGGCTTATTATTTTTAAGAAACAGCAGACACAGGAAAAGCTCTAAAAACTGAGTAGAAGTTACCCTTTTGTAAGAGACATTTACATTTATAAGGGAAATCTCCATTTGTAAGCGTGTGTCCCTCTCTGTACCAGGAAGAGAAGGGTGACTCTGAAATTCTAGAAACTCTTACCAATGGAGAAGGCAGTGACCTAAATCTGCATAACAACCTTACCCTTGTTCACTGTGTTTTGCCTGATAACCTCCCATAACTGGCTCCCCTACCCCCCAGCTTCTTCTTTTGTCTTTAACTGGAGGTAGTATTTAAGGTGGTGACTTGGGCCATTTCGGGGAGTTACTCAGTTTTCCTGTGTCTCCCCCATGTATACAGGAGGGATACATGTTATTAAGCTTCTGTTTGTTTTTCTCCTGTTAACCTATCTTTTATTACAGGGGGTGTCTCAGCCAAGAACCTGGAAGGGTAGAGGGAAAATCATTTTTCATGTATATCACCTAACATGATGGATATAGCAAATAACATGTCCTGATCCATATCTCCATTCACCTCATCCACTTGTGAATTTTTTGCAGCTGCTGGCTCTCTTTACTTTTCTACCACAATGATAGCTGAGGGTGAGGGGAATCTAGAATGAATAGCGGAGAAGAGGGGAGAAGATGAATACCGGTTGCAGCCCCAAAATCAACTACTCTGACAATGCTTATAGTTTGTTCACTAAACTCCTGCTTCTCAGTTTCCCCTAAGGAAGAAAGAACCACAGAAACCATGGAGAATGCTCCCAAAACTTGCTTGGAGAAGTGCATCTGTTTGGTGCAAAGGCTGGACCGGTTGGGGGCTTGGTGTTATGAAAATGTGCCACTCAGATCTTATGCTTCAGGGAGAATGATAGATTGATGGCTTCAGCCATTGCCCTTCTGGATCTACCACTACACACCTGCCAAAGTCCTGCTGCCCATGGGCTTCACCCATGGCTGAGCATGGTGGAGGTACTAAGGCAGACCCATTGTGGCGGGACACACAAGTCGTACAGTGGGAGACCTTGGTTTGAGGTCCCTCCATGGCGCTGGCCAAATCACCCTTGTACTTGGTAGAAATCTAAGCCTCTTTCTGCCCTCTTTCAAGCCTCCTTCGCTCTCTCCTTCCAGAGGTGTCAGATCAGAATCATAGTTTAAAGGCTCTCCTCACCTCCTCCTCCCTCACCAAATAATGCTTTTACAGATCTAATTTTGTCTTAGGACTTGGTTCTCAGTACACCAAACTAATGTGGCAGGGAAGACTGTAAATATAGGAACATGAACAACCTCAAGTGCAGCTTTTAAAAAAATGGGGTTGAAGTAAGAAGAACAAGACTCTTATCTTCCCATATTTTAGAGGGACAGTTTTGCAATATATACATCAGTGGTGCCCCAAGTGTGATGCATAGACACATAGGGTTCTCCAAGAAACTTTCAGAGGGTCTGTGAGGTAAAAAGCTACTTTTTGTACTGTGTTGACACTTGTACTAATGGTGTAAAGTCAATAGTGGGTAAACTGCTGGTGCCTTAGCACAGATCAGGGAAGTGGCGTCAGATTGTACAAGTGCTCGTTGTACATTTCACTGCTGTGCACTATCAGTTTAAAAAAATCCAGTTTCACTTTGGAAAGTTCTTGATTAAACAGTAACGATATTAATTTAATTAATCCTCTACCTGTTCTTCTACCCTTTTAGGTTTGTCTGGCTGGTCTAAGAATTAAATTGACATGAGACAGATTACCAGGAGAAAAATCAAACAAAATTTAATAACATGTAAACATGGGAGAGACCCAGGAGAACTGAGTAACTTGCCAAAATGGCCGAAACCTTCACCTTAAAAATCATCTTCACCTAAAGACAATAGAGGATGTTGAGGGTAGGTATTGGGACCTCAAAGGGGAAGAAGGCAATTGACAGGGAGATGGAAAAGCAAATGTTTGGTAAGCAAATGTTGGCTAGGCCAGGCAGAGACAGTGGGACACAGGGTGGACTCTGATCTCTAGGCCCTGTTCCCCCCACCACATGTAGCCCATATTCTTTGCAGATATCTCTGGAGATAGCTCTATTCTGGAAGAGACCCTTTATCTAAATTCTCTAGGCAGCTCAGGGGGCGGTAAAAAGAAAGACTTCCTGAGTCTTCTGTTTCATAAAAATAATCAGCCTAAATTAATCCTCATGCCTAAGAGACATATTTTGGGGGGGGGGGCAAATCTTGCTCCCCTACACACCCTTGAACAAATGTGTTTTTAATATGCTGCGTGACAAAATGGGAAGCACACATAAAGCACTTCCGAAAGCACATACTGAAGTCAGATTGTTGTCTTCAACTAGCTGCTATATTTCATGGAACACTGTTTTTTACATGAAAGAACGACTGAGAGAAAAAAACTGTGATTATTCAGACTTCGTTATTTTGCAGACATTTCTTCAAAAATAAATGAAATGAGCCTATACTTCAAAGAAAACAGATGACAGTAGTTCTTCCAATGATAATATTTGACAATTCAGATGAAAATTAGACTTTTGGAAATTTTGTATCGACCACCATGAGTTTCATAGCTTCCCAATACTGAAAGACTTTTCTGATGAGATACGTGGTGATATTAAGAAATGTGAAGTAGTACTTTTCAAATGGCCATGTAGACTTTACAAAGTCATCCATGTGAAAGTTCATTCAGCATGCAAAGTGGTCCTTGATATGGTTTCAGATTTCGTATTGCAATTATCTTTAAGAAATTCTTCCTTTTCCAACTAGCTATTTAAGTAAGGCTGAATATTCTTCATATGCTTCAACCAAAACAGCATATCATTACAGATTAAATGGAAACACAGATTTGACAATCCCGTTGTCCTCTATTACATTAGATATTAAAGAGGTTTGTAAAAATGTAAAACAATGATACTTTTTGTGCTATATTATATTTCATTTTGAAAAATATAGGGCTTTTTTGTGTAAAGTGAATTATATATGTTAACAGGTAACGGGTTATTATTGTTATATTTAAGTGAATTAATAGATAATTATTTTATAATTGTTTCAGTTTAATTTCTAATGTAGAGAATAGCAATTGAAAAAACTCTTAAACAAAAACTCTTTAGAGTCTTTAGGGCCTTTAATAATTATTAAAAATGCAAAGGGGTCCTAAGGCCAAAACGTTTGAAAATTTCTGATCTAGAATATTGCTTTCAATCATTGCATATTATTACAAAACACGAGGGCACCGTTGTTGCTTAACCGTTTTCTCATTTGTGCACATTTAGTGCGTCTCTCATCTTTTGCACAATTGCAAACATGGTTTTTGTTCCTGTTGATGTCTCCTAAGTAGATCGTACTCTGACATGACTTTATACATTTGATGCCCCATCTAGGCATGTCTCTTTTAAGGATTCTTCATTTCAAGCCCTACTCAACCTACAAGACTCAATTCCAGTGCCACCTGGATAGATATAACCCACACAAACAAAACCTTTTGGGCGCTCGAAGTTTTAAATGTACAAGGGTCCCTGAGACCTACTATTTTGAGAACTTCTTTGCTACACAGTTCCTCCTAATGCACCCTTTATTCTCTTTTTGTTTTCCCTGTCTCATTGTCCCCACTCACTGCCGTACTTCTGCTTCCTGGAATAAGCTACCAAAGTCTCATCTCACGCCTACTTTAGTGGAAATCCAGATCAAGACTGTACCTGACCCATAGTAGGTACTCACTAAATGATAGTCTATTATTAGCAGTGTTACTTCTTAGCTTTAAGATCAAGGGCAAGCTACGTAGTTGTTTTTAACTAGTCTGTCACATACCACTAAATCACCTAAATTGTGAACAAGATTTGATTGCTAAAATGAGTCACTCTAAAATACTTCTGGGTGTTGTATCTGTGTGATTGGTGTGTTGCGTTTTAGAAGGTCTCTGACCTCTGACCCCAGAAGAAGACTGGCTAGTACAACCACCAGAATATCACTGCTTCCGCCTCAGAGGTCTCCTGGGACTGCCTGAGGACAGAGGGTGAGATTCCCATGAGCTACAAAGATTCATTGTGTAACTGGTTTTGTATCTGTTTTTTTTATTAATATAGGTTTGACAAAAATTGATCTACCTTGTTTTATTTTAACACAGTAACGTCTTACTTTTAGCAAGATCATGGGGTAGAGGAAGCATAGCCCTTACCTCCCTCTTACTGTGGGAAGCTAAGATACTTACCTAAAGAACATAATAATTGTGGACCAGCCATATTGTCATAGGTCAATAGGTAGCACTGTATCTTCAAATCAAAATATTCAAGAGGTTAAATGTAAGAGTATATCCTCTTTTGATGGCATAAACACAAAACAGACTTTTTTTCTACAGAGGAAAACGTAGCAAATATAGCTAGTCGGTTGAAAACTATAGAATAACACCAGAATTTCTCATTTATTTTCAATAATAGCAGTAATACTAAGTCTGAAAAACTCTCTTTTTCCTTAAAAAAAACCAGCTTTATTGAGATATAATTCACATATCACACAATTCACCCATTTAAAGTGTACCATTCAGTGGGTTTGTTATATTACAACATTCGTTTTTCTTAAATTATAGTAAAAATATATAACATAAAATTTGACATTTTAACTATTTTAAAGTGTATAATTCAGTGGCATTATTCACATTCATGATGTTGTACAGCCTGTAGCCCTTTATCCCCCTTTTTTTAAAGTCCATGCTTATTTATTTTAAAATTGCTTTTTTAATTAAAAAAATAGTACAGATTCTTTTGTACTTCTGCATAAATGTTATCACGTTGTATATAATAAACTTTTTGATCCAAAACTAAATTGGCTTCTAAACAAAGCAAGGAATATTTTGAAAAAATACTTTCAACAGGGAATTCCCTGACGGTCCAGTGGTTAGGACTCCATGCTTTCACTGCCGAGGTTGTGGGTTCAGTCCCTGGTCGGGGAACTAAGATCCCGCAAGCTGTGTGGCCAAAAAAAAAAAACTTTCAACAAATATTCCAAAATCTATCTCATAAAATTTAAAATAGCATCAGAAGCAGCCCCAAATAGATAACACCTTACCCTGTCTGTGCTCCAATTTCCTTCTTTCTCTGTAAAATCAGGAACAAGTTTAGATGAATCCTAAGATCCCTTTCAGCCCTTCCTTCTCTAAAACCAAGCCTCTGAACAAGCACCCGTTATCTAGGGGATAGTAGAAGATGCTGGGAATACAAAGAAACTTAAGATTCTTTCTGTTCCTGAGAAGCAACTTAGTTAGAAGTTTAGTACAAGTCAAATGTTAATACACAGAGCACAGAGTCCAAGGTGTAGTGAGGGATATCAACGGAGGATATTACAGAATTTCACATTGCGGGTGGTCTCAGGGTTCAGGATTTTAGGAGAGGTCTTACTGAGGGTTCATGGTAGGCCTTGAATACATAAATGGCTTTAAATAGGAGGATGGAGGGACTTGGCAGCTTGCTGGAGCCAGTGATATTTGTAAGGGGACAGTTAGAGGCAGACTTGGAAGGAATCAGATCATGGGTGATTCAGAATATGAAGTTCAGGAATTTAGATTAGGTTCTTTTGGGCAAGGAGAAGTCAATACTAAGGACAAGAAACAATAATACTGACAAATTGCTATTCAACAATGAATGCAGGAGGTGATAGTTGAACTAGGATAAGAAGTAAAAATTTGAAAGGTGAAGCATGGCATTTCAACCAAAGGAAATGCTGTGTATAAAAGCACAAATGGTTAAAATGCACTACATATTTGGGAAATGGAGAGCAGTCCACTATGGCTGGATAAAGGAGAGCATCACACGCTATAGTGACAGAAAAAATTGAAAAGATGGGGGCGGGGAGGTCAACTTAGGAGAACTCAGAACAGCATGTCAAAGGAAGCTTTAAAGATTCTTAAAGAACAGGGTCACATGATCTGAACTGCTCTTTTGGAAAACACATACCCAAACAACTCTAGCTACAATTTAAAGGATGGTTTGGAAGGTAACAATAAGAATAGGGAGAATTCCATTGTGATTGCCCAGGTGAGAAATGATGAGGCACTGGCTAGAAGGAGTGGGGTAAGAAAGGAGTAGATACCAAAGAAGAAGCCAAGTTGAAAGCAGCAATATTTAACAATACAAGAGGAAAAGTTGATGCTGGAATAAAGCAACAATAGTAAAAATAGTGAAACAGTGTTGTCAAATACAAGTTTGTGTGCCCGACGCACAATGAGGCCAAACAAACCTAAAAGTTGGAGTTTAGAGCAGATAAAGATTTATTGCAAAGACCAAGCAAAGAGAACAGGTGGCTCGTGCTCAGAAGACTCAAACTCCCCAATTGGTTTCAGAGAAGAAGTTTGTATAGACAAAATTTGGGAGGTGGGCTGCAGTGTGTGTAACCCTCCTCTGATTGGTTGGTGGTGAGGTAACAGGGTGATGTTCCAGGAATCTCAATCATCAGCCTTCTGGTTCCAACCAGTCTGGGGTCCATGTGCTTTTGCTCAGCCTGAAGTTACCATCCTCCACTGGGTGTGGGCCCTAGTTCCTGTAGAAGAACTCAGAGATCATAATCAGATTGTTACGTACGTCCCCCCCAGGAGGAACCAGAACCCTGCCCCATCCCCACACTATTGTTTCTTTCTGCATTCCTTCACTCCTCTAATTACTGTTTGAATCTGTCCTTTGGAACTCAGAGAAGGTCTAGGAAGCTAAAACGTTTTTCCTACAAACGGGAAATGGGGACACAGAAAGGCGTTTGTACTTGGGAGGGCCCCACAGGGTCCTGCAGAGTTTCAACAGTACTAACAGTAATAGATACAACTTACTGTGTGATACTTGCTGTGTGCCAGAAACTGTGCTAGGAACTTTACATATATTATTTCATTTAATCCTTACAATTACACTCTGACATTGGTCATTCTTATGTTTACTGATGAGGAAATTGAGACTCAGAGAGGCTAAGAAGTTTACTTATGTTCACACAACAAGTATTGAAAAAATTCTCAAGTATGATGGTATTTCTTGGTTATTCTCCAGTCTTATTTATGCAGAAGCTCAGTAACTGGCCCATGTAGATTTAGGTGTTCCTTCCCCTGTGAACTTTCCACATGCATACACAAATATTAATGTTTCTTTCCCTGTCTACTCTCTAAACATCTTGAGGGAAGGAATCATTATCTTTGTATCTTAATATTCCCAACATCTAATGCGTTTTCACATTGGACACTCAACAATAATTTTCTAAATTATTTTAAATTTTTTATTGTGGTAAAATGCACGTAACATAAAATTTGCTATCTTAACTATTTTTAAGTGTACAGTTCAGTAGTGCTAACTAATATATTCACATTATCCTGCAACAGATTTCCAGAACTCTTTTCATCTTGCCAAATTAAAACTCCTTATTCATTAAACAGCTCCCCATTTGCTCTTTGCTCAGCCCTTGACAGCCACCATTCTACTTTATGTCTCTATGGATTTGACCACTCTAGGTACCTTATATAAGTGGAATCATCCAGTGTTTCTTCTTATGACAGGCTTATTTCATATTGTCCTCAAGGTTCAAGAGAAAAGTTCATGACACATGCAGCATGTCAGAATTTCCTTCCTTTAAAAAAAAAATTAACATGAGATCTACCATCTTAATAAGTCTTTAAGTGTACAATACAGTATTGTTAACTTTAGGCATGACGTTGCACAGTACACCTCTAGAACTTATTCATCATGCATAACTGAAACTTAATAGCAACACCCCGTTTCCCCCTCCACCACCACCAGCCCCCCAGCCCCTGGAAAACACTCTTCTACTTCTGCTTTCTTGACTATTTTAGATACCTTCCTTTTTAAAGCTGAGTAATACTCCATTTTATGTATATACCACATTTTGTTTATACATTCATCCATGGATAGACACCTGGGTGGCTTCTACCTTTTAACTACTGTGAATAATAGCTGCTATGAACATGGGTGTACAAATAGATTTTTAAGACCCTCCTTCCAATTATTTTGGGTATATACCCAGAAGTAGATTGCTGGATTATTTGGTAATCATATTTTCCATTTTTTGAGGAACCACAATACTGTTTTCCACAGTGGGTACACCATTTTACACCCCATCAGCAGTGTACAAGGGTTCTAATGTCTCCACATCCTCACCAACCACTTCTTCTTTTCTTTTCTTTCCTTTTTTTGAGAGTAGTCATCCTAATGGCTGTGAGGAAGTGAACACTAATTTTTGAACGAATTAATGAATGCTTGAAAAAAATTTTTTTAATATTTCTAGCCTAATTTATCCTATTTCCATTTCTTTAATCTAGTCCATTCTTTTGTGGAGCTATGGACTCTCTCTGATCACTCTGTCTTTTGAATTATGCTTTGCCTAGGCTGTATGAAAATACCACTGAAAGTTCCCACTTAAACATCATTTTAGCTTGCAGAACTATTCTTCTCTTCTCAGTAAGCATCCTGCAAAGATTACATAGGATTACCCAGCTGACCTTTCTCACAGCCAACTCATGGCATTTGGGGATAGTATAGAAACTTCAGTCTGGCTCTGGACCCAGTTTTTCATGTGTAGGTGCTTCTGCATCACTGGGTTGGCAAGAACATACTTGATAAAACCTATGGATAAGATTCATTTTATGGCTTTGTTAAACCAGTCAAATTTTGTTTGTCATGTACACATAAAATAAAAATGCAGAAAAACATTACCTATAGATGTTTTCTTTAGAAGGAAGGAAAATATTGCTTGAAATAAGCTGTAGAGGATATAAAATTTGGAGATACTGATTTTACATTTCAAAGAGAAAATTATCTAAGGTGTTGTATAGTATTGTTTGTTTGCTTTCCTAAGGAGCAATATAAGTAACAATTTTAGTCTGAAGTGCATTTGCAAAAGCAAATTACAAAGCCTCCCATAAATATATGCTCATCTAGTATTCTTAACTTGAGGTTTCTACTGCCAAAAAAAGAGTGCTACAGCTATCTGTTATACCTGTATCTGTTTAGATCCACTGTTTAGAGGGACTGTTTTGACTTTGTAGTGGAAAACTTATCTTTTTGTTTTGATTTCTAGAAAATAAATATGTATCCAAATTGAAATATATATATTGGGTTGGCCAAAAAGTTCGTTCAGAGTTCATTTGGTTAGTGAATACATTGTTCAATAAAGTTTTTGGTGAAAATGAAAAGTGTATCTTTTAGTTTTACGTAAAATAGAACGAACTTTTTGGCCAACGCAATATATAGGATGGTGTGATAAAATATATGAGATACTGGGCAAGGTTCAACAGATGCCTTGTTCATGTTCTAAACATTCAGAAAGAAATAACATGGGATCCAGTGAAGCTAATAGAAAGTATAGGAGAAGATTAGTTTGAAAACCATTGAAAATTATGAATTATGTACCACTTTGGAATAAATTATCTCATAAGACTTTACAATACACATAATACCAATTGAATCTTAAGTTACTTTTTCCTTAGGGTTCTTCTTTAATTATTTAGATGCAAATTGGTACTATTTAAAAGTGAGTTTTTATTTTTCATTAATGTGACAAAGATGTTAAAAATGAAAAGGTAAGACCTTTTAAAGAGAAAGGTGCTTATTTTTCTTGAACAGATTATACAGACAGCTTTAATCACAGTTATGAATTTACTTTTCTTAGATTCAAGGTGTAGGGTCAAATTCAGTTTAGCTTGGCTAATAGTCGCACAAGTTCACTTTGCCCAGTCAGGATTCACCGAGTGTTTATTATATGCGAGGCAGGGGCTAAGGCTAGGGCAGCATAAAAATGAACAAATAAAACACTCTCCCTGCCCCTAAGGAGTTCACAGGCTGGTGCAGAGTAGACAATTAAATTTTTCAAACTTGTCACAGGAGATGAATAAGTGCCATGAGAAGTGCAGAAAACAGAGAGTTGCAAATAGACCTAAACCAAATTGGATTTTCACTACAAGTAGGTTGTTTTGCCAAGCAAGGGTCATAGGTCTCCTCCCCCACAACCTTACTACAGAGTAGTATGTTACAATGCAAGCAAAATTTCATCTGCATTTTACCATATACATTTTTAGGAGCCAGTTCCCCCAACAGTCATTCAACCTGTTCTGTAAGCTGGATGAAACCCCAGCTCTGTGTCCCTTTGGATACTCCACAAGCATCTTACATTAGAGGTTCATTCAAACCAGCTTCAGACAAGATGTGGCACAAAGTAGTATAGAATTCAACTATACTTCTAGTGGCATCAGGCAACAGAATCTCATGAAAATGGGATGGAGTCTTCAGCTGATGGAGCCACTGCAAAGAACATAAACTACTGGGCCTACTTTTTTATTTTACCCTATTTATGCAAAGGCAGTGAGGCCTAGAAAATATTTCCAGGCATTTCATATATCTGGAATGTTATTCATTTCACTGAAGAAAACTCATGTCTAAAATTCATTATGCTGATTAGCACACCCTCTATTACAGATTTGATATGAAAAAGGTTGAAGGATTGTAGTGGAGCTTTTGATCTTAGTGTTTTCAATATGAGGGACCAGCCCTGGATTGGTTCAATAACTTCAATTGTTAACTAACTAATTTAACTAATTAGATTAATACTAACCAATTAGCTAATACATGAAATAAATTAATTGATATACTAATTATGCATTCACAAGCATATATATATGCCAATCTATCTTTCTCTCTAATTATTTAAAATAATTATAAATAATATAATGAATAGTTTCTAAATGAGCAGAGTCTCATTCAAAAATATCTTACTAACAGTTGTATGTTTCAGGAGCCTTTTAAAACTGGTAACCTTTGATGCCTTATAACTATACTAAGGATGCTGTCCTTTTGATGATGCAGTCATAACCTCAACAGGAAAATTTGATAAATTCTAAAAAGAGAAAAATATTATAAACCAATCTGTCATACGAATATAGATTCAAAATCTCATGCAGCTCGATATCAAAAAACAAACAACTCAATCTAAAAATGAGCAGAAGACCTAAATAGACATTTCTCCAAAGAAGATATACAGATTGCCAACAAACACATGAAAGGATGCTCAACGTCACTAATCATTAGAGAAATGCAGGTCAGAACTACAATGGGGTATCACCTCACACCAGTCAGAATGGCCATCATCAAAAAATCTACAAACAAGAAATGCTGGAGAGGATGTGGAGAAAAGGGAACCCACATGCCCTGTTGGTGGGAATGTATATTGATACAGCCACTATGGAGAACAGTATGGAGGTTCCTTAAAAAACTACAAATAGAACTACCATATGACCCAGCAATCCCACTACTGGGCATATACCCTGAGGAAGCCATAATTCAGAAGGACACATGTACTCCAGTGTTCATTGCAGCACTATTTACAATAGCCAGGACATGGAAACAACCTAAATGTCCAATGACAGATGAATGGATAAAGAAGATGTGGTACTTATATACAATGGAATATTACTCAGCCATAAAAAGGAATGAAATTGGGTCATTTGTAGAGATGTGGATGGACCTACTGTCTGTCATGCAGAGGGAAGTAAGCCAGAAAGAGAAAAACAAATATCATATATTAATGCATATACGTAGAATCTAGAAAAATGGTACAGATGAACCTATTTGCAGGGCAGGAATAGAGATGTAGACGTAGAGAACGGACATGTGAACACAGAGGGGGAAGGGGAGGGTGGGAAGAACTGGAAGATTAGGATTGACATATATACACTACCATGTGTAAAATAGATAGCTAGTGGGAACATGCACACAGGAAGTGCAGTCGGTGCTCTGTGACAACCTAGATGGGTGGGAGTGGGGATGCGGTGGGGGAGGTCCAAGAGGAAGGGGATATAGGTATACATATAGCTGATTCCCTTCGTTGTACAGCAGAGACTAACACAGCATTGTGGAGCAATTATGCTCCAATTAAAAAAAAAATGGATGAAGACAAGAATAAGAATAAATTTCTTATGCTGTTAGCTGCCACTGAATGCCGTTCCCAGGAGAATGCAAACACTCTGAACAGACTGATTGGAATATGGACACAGCCTCTCAGTGCAGTCAGTACTCTTTATGGCAGTTACACTCTGGAGGTCTTTCTTTGTTCTTATGTATTATTGCTCATTTTAATTAAATATAGCAATCCACGTTCACTGTCAAATATCTAAACAATAAAGAAGGCAATAGAGTATAAATAAATAAATAAACATATTCAGAGTGACATTTCTGGAGGTTTTTTACAGCCAAGTTTCAATGATAATAAAATTACCCAGTGGACTTTATAACCTCATAATAAATTGAACCTAAGACAATGTAATCACCCCTTTTCGACATACGTGGCTGAAATATCTATTTTACTCCCTGGAAGCCAAATACACAATTGAAGATAGAGACTTGTCACTATGAACTTCTGATTCGGCCAATGGGTCATCCCATGGTTGACTGAACATATGTTTGTTTCATCTATTTAGCCTTATAGAAACTATGAAATACTATTTAATAAATATTTATAGTTATTATATGAGCCAGGGATTATTCTAGAAAGAGAACAAAACAGAATTGAACAAACAGGCAAAAGTACTTACCATCATGATGCTTTCATTCTGGTGGAGTTTTTCGTTAGTTTGTTTTTTGTTTTTGTTTTTGTTTAAGTAAAAACCCAAGTAGTCCCTCTCTCCTGAACTCCTGACTCATGTTTAACTACCTGCTTGACATCTCCAATTGACTGCATTTAGGCAACTCTAAATTAACATCTCCAGAACAAGCTCTTGATCTTTCCCCTCCCCACCTACCCAGTCTGTTCCATTGGAAATCTCCCCCCATTTTAAATAAAAGCAATTCCAACCATTCAGTTGCTCAGAACAAAATCATTGGGTCATCACTGTCATATCTTCTTCACAATTCTAGAATCCCACCGTACCTCACCCTCCAGTGCTACCATGTTGGTCCAAATCACTATCACATCACACCTGAAAATAGCCTCCTAACTGACCTAACTGCTTCTTCCCTGCCTCAACTATTTTCCACACAGAAGCCAGAGAGCTCCTGGTGCACCAACAGCAAGATGGCAGAATGGGAAGCCCGAGATCTCTGTCTTCCCATGGAGACACCAATTTAACAACAATATATGGACCAGTTCCCTTTGTGAGAAATCCAGAAACCATTTAAGAGGCCCTTGCACCCACGGTAAGTGTAAAATCAGCCACATCAGAGCCAGTCGGAAAATTACTGGCACCCTCTCTTCATAGTCCCTCCCTCTGGACTTTGCCACACAATTGGGAGGGAACTCCCAGCTTCCAGATTCTCTCCGGGGAGGAAAAAAGATTAGACCATAGTCCAATATTCTGGCTTCTCAGGGGAGCTGCCTGATGGACTGGCTTCTGTGTCTCCTGTCTCAGCATGCTGATGGGGTATGGCATCCTCTAGATGCCTGGCGGCCACTGAGAACAAAAAAGAGCAAGGCAGTGTGCTGCCGCTCCAAAGGACCTGTGCCGCCACTGACAGAGGCTGATACAGCTTGGCAGCCTCTCCTTCAGGGGGGAAGGAGTGGAGCACGCATCCGACATTGCAGCTTTTCTGGGGGCCTTCCTGAGGGACTGGTTTCTGACGCGCCTGTGTCACCTGTCTCAAGTACTGATGAGAACTGGTGTGCTCCCGATGCCCGGGGCCCTCTGAGAACAAAAAATCCTGTGTGGCTTGCTGCTCCATAGGCCCCGTGTTACAGCAGAGGCCAAGAGATACTTTCAACCAAGTATCTTATAGCGGGGAGAAAAGACCTTTCAAAAATGAGGGGGAGAAATAACATTTACAGACAAAAACTGAGGGAAGATTTTGCCAGCAGATCTAGCTTACAAAATATATTAAAGGAATTTCTTCAAGGTTGAAAGCAGGTGACACCAGACAGAAATTTGAATCACACAAAATATCAGAGAGCACTGGTGAAGGTCATTGTATAATTGTAAAAGACATCATAAATGCATATTTCCTCTTCTTCTGTTAAGTGATGATTTAATTGTATAAAATAATATGTATATAAGTGTATTATTGGTCCTATAACATATATAAGTGTAATATATTTGACAACAACAGCACAAAGGAGGCAGTAGGTGCAAAGCTGTATTGGAGTAAGGAATTGAGACCAGGTGAGACCTCAGATCCGTAGGAAAAAATGAGAAAACCAGAAATGGTAAATAAGGTTAATAATATGACCTATAAATGTAAGTATACTTTTTCTCTTTTCTTCTCTAAGCTTTTTTGTATTACATAAAATTTTATAAAGTAATAATTAAAAGAATATATTCTTAGGTTTGTAACATGTATAGATCTATTAATAGCTATCATAATAGCACAAAAAGTGGGGAATAGAATAGACCTTTATAATTCTATAGAGATTAGAGTTATACAGTTTTAACACTTTTCACTAGAATTAAGTTAGCATAAATTTGAAGTAGATTATAAGTTAAAATGAATGTAGTAAACCCGAGCAATCACTAGGAAAATAGTAAACATGTGAAAAAGAATCATTTAAGGAATTAAAATGTTACACTAGAAAACGTTCACTTAATGCAAAAATACCCTTTATATATTCAGAGATAAGAAAAGATATACTGTCCATACCAAGTAAAATAAAAGTTTTCTGTAAAAAGGGAATATTCAGAGAATAATAAATAAATATTAGAAATTAAATATATGAGAGCATAAAATTTTTAAAAATCAATACATAATGTGGGATATAAAATTGAGGAAATTTCCCAGAAATTAAAACAAAAAGAGAAGAAATATAAGATAGAAAGGATTTTTTAAAGAAAAAAACCTAGAAGATCATTTTAGCACGTCTAACATCTGAATAACGAGAGTTCCAAAGAGAAATAATAAAGAAAAGATAGAGGGAATTTTTGAAGTAAATAAATTCATAAAACTAAAGAGTATGATTTTCCAGATTGAAAGGGCCCAGCACAATGAGGAATGAAAAGAAGCTCATGATATCATGAAATTTTTAACACCAGGGATGAAGAGAAAAATGAAAAGCTTCCCGAGCTACTTCTGGCTATGATGGTAAAACGTCTGAGAGTAGCTCTCTCACCGTAACAGTCATAAAAGTGGACAAATTGTATGAGGCTACTGCTTTCAGGCTTTTGACAACAGGCAACACAAACTGCAATCTCTGAGGGAGGCAAAATTCCTGAGGTGAGCCCATGATTACTATAGCTCTGTGCCTGTGGATACATTGCAGACCACAGTGCAGCATGCTGGAGGCCAAGACAGTCACCCTGAGCTGATGAGGCGAGATCCACCAGGCATAGCAGCTGAAGTGGTCAGAACCCAGGGGTAGTAGACAACAGAGAGGAGAAGCCTGAGCAGAGAAGTGGCTCTAGAAGTCTGTTAGGGGTCCCCCGTGAGTTAGTTGCTGAGGTTTGGGTTTAACATATGCAGAATGAGGCTATCCATAATTTACCAAAGAGCAGCTTCAATGGGGTTAAAACCAGAACAGAGATACTAAAGGTTCAGTAGTGCTAGGGGACATTAGAGCTCCAGTCCAGCCAGGCCAGAAAGACCACATCATCACTTCCATAACAGTCTAAATTGGCTAATATTAAAAAGAAGTCAATACCAAGTACCATTGAGGATATGGAATATCTAGATCTCATACATTGCAGGTAAGAATGTCAAATCACTCAACATCTTTGGTAAGCATTCTTATAGAATTAAATATACACTTACAAAATGACTTAGCCAGCCCACCTCTAGGTATTTACACAAGAAGAATAAAAATTCTTGTGTACATCAAGACTTGTACACAAATGTTTATAGCACACTTTTGTCATAATAACCAAAAACTGGAAATAATGTAAATTTCCATCAATAGGTGAATGGATAAATAAAATGTGGTATATCCATATAATAGAACCCTACTCAGTAACAAAACAAAACTAAACAAAAACAGAACTATGGATACACACAATGTGCGTGAATCACAAAAACATTACGTTGAATAAAACAAGCCAGACATAAAGAGAACATACTGTATAGCTTTATTTATGTAAAACTCTAGGAAAATGAAATCTACTCTGTAGAAACAGAATGTATTAATAGATTAGTAGTTGCCTGAGGACAGGGGAATGAATGAAGACTAACTGGGAAGAAGCATAAAGGTACATTTTATGGTGTGGGACATAAAAATGTCCTACATCTTGATTGTGATGGTGGTTGCATGGAGGCATATATTTGTAAAAAGTAATCTAATTTTACACTTCAAAGTTCATTTAAAATGATACTAGATATGAAGAGAAATGGGAAAATGCAGTCCATGTTCATGAAAAAAAGCAATCAATAGAAACCAAACCCCAAATGACCCAGATGGTAGACTTAGCAAAGTCTTTAAAGTAGATATATTAAATATTTTCAAAGTTTCAGAGGAAAAATATGTCAGAATATTTGAAGGAAAATGCCTTAAATAGGGGATCTCTGAAGAAGAAAATGGAAATCTATGAAAAGGATCAAATGGATAAACTAAAACTGAATAGTACAATACTGTATTGTAAAATCCACTGGATGTGTTTGACAGCAGTTTGGAGATGGCAGAAGAAAGACTCATCAACTATACTCCAGTAAAAATTTTTTTAAAAAAAGAAGAAGAAAGACTCAGTGAATTTAAATAAAGATCAGTAGTAACAATCTAACCTGAAGAACCAAGAAAGTATGAGATTGAAAGAAAATGAATAGAGCTTCAGTCTTGTGCCACCATAAGAAAATTCAATAAACATCTATTTGGAGTTCCAGAAGGAGAAGAGTGAGAATGAATTGCACAACATTTGAAGAATTAATGCCCGAAATTTTCCCAAATTTGATCAAAGTAGCCAATTTAAAGATTATATATAAAAGCTCAGTGAATCCTGGACAGGATAAATTAACACACAGGTGCACACTTATGCATGCACTCCTAATTTTATCTAGCCAAACTACTAAATACCAAAGACAGAGAAATCTTTAGTCGGGGCGGGGGCGGGGGGAGGCATTAAATACAGAGGAACAAAGATACAAATGAGCTGACTTCCCTTCAGCAACAATTGAGACCATAAGACAATTGAATGTCATCTTCAAAGAGCCAAAAGAAAAGTAGTCAACCCAGAATTCTATATTAGATGATGGTATCCTTCACAAAAGAGTGAAATAAAGTCATTTTTGCATAAACAAAAGCTGAAAGACTCTGTTAGCAGCAGACCTGCACTCAAAGAAATGCTAAATGATTTCTTCAGAGAGTGGAAATGATGCCTGGTAGAAGCTCAGATCAACAGTAAGGAATGTAGAACATGAGAAATAGTTAACTAATAGATAAAGACGAAAATTCCTTGAAAGAGAAAAATATTTGGGAAAAAAACTAAATTGCATACAAAAAAAAGAGGCATTAGAATTATGCTTTAAAAATTCTGAAGGGAGATAATTTCCTACATAATATTATATATTTAGCCAAACCAAGAATTGATTATTCTTGGTTTGAATAACCTCAGGTTCAAATATTTTAAATTCTTCTCCTGCATTCTTTCTCAGGAACCTGCTGACTGATGTATTCCATTAAAACAAGGGCGTAAAACAAGAAAATAGGAAATGCAATATCCAGAAAACAGGCTCCAACAGAGGAGAGAGGTAAAAGGAATACCAAGACCCATTCTCCAGAATTATGATCCAGTGGATTGGGAGTGAGGCCCACACCGTTTTATTTTTAATAAGCACTAGGTGATTCTGATGCAAAGCCTGACTTAGGAACCACTGATATATATTTTCTTGTTTGATTTTATAATAACCCTGTGGGGCTTCCCTGGTGGTGCAGTGGTTGAGAGTCCGCCTGCCGATGCAGGGGACACGGGTTCGTGCCCCGGTCTGGGAAGATCCCACATGCCGTGGAGCGGCTGGGCCCATGGGCCATGGCCACTGAGCCAGCGCGTCCGGAACCTGTGCTCCCCAACGGGAGGGGCCACAGCAGTGAGAGGCCCGCGTACCGCAAAATAAATAAATAAATAAATATAATAACCCTGTGAATTAGGCTAGTCGAATGTTATTATCCTCATTCTACAAATTGAATCAAGGTCATACAAGTAATAAATAGGAAAACTAGGATTAAAACTCATCTGCATTTTGAGATATTTGAAATATTTTTCTCACTCCTGAAAGACAGTGTTTCTTCAACTATTGTTCACAGACCACCAGCATCAGAATCTGCTAGGACACTTGTTTAAGTTGCAAATTCTGGGCCCCATCCAACTGAGATACCAGCTTAAGAGGTCTGTAAATGGGCCCAGGAATATGAACTAGAGCATCTGCCTCACTCACTCTTAAATCTTAGAAAAGGAATTTGGGGAAAACATTCTATTCTACAAATATCCTAATGTACCTTAAAGTTTCTAAGAGGAGTTATACCCCTAGCATTTTTGTTTCCCGCCTTAGTTCAAGTTTGTATTTTTATTGGCCAGATATTGAAATATGTGCCCTGGGACCATACAGGGTAACTGAAGGGAAAACAACTGAGAAGGGCTTAGAAAGTAAAGATTGCAAGAACATAACGCAAATGAGAAAACATGCGCAGCAATATTAATATGTGGGTGTTTTTTTCCTGCTAAAATCAGACGCAGTGCCAAAAAGTCATAGGTGTACGTGACAGGTGACAATGAGAGAATAACAAGAGAAGAGATTTACATCCAATACGCTTTCATTCAGTTGAGTGGCTGGGCACCATTTTAATATAGATTTGGAGATACTGGCATATTTAAGAAAGGGAATATCAGTAACTCCAAAATATAAACAGGGAAGTAGGGAAAGGATGGATTAACGAGGGTCACAAAATACCGGAAAGCTTCTGCTAACCAGGTTTTGTTCTTTGTTCCTTTATGAGGTTTGACCATATTCTAATATGACTGGGCTCAAATATATATTTAGGCATCTGGCAATGACATGTAAATAGAAATAGCCATTGACTCATCAATTTCATTGTTAACATAAATGCTGAATGTATGTATATATATATATATATATTCAGGCATATCATGTAAAACACTAACACTACAAGCATCTCTCATGCTCAGGCTAAAGGAACTGCAAACTTTAGAATGCTGCACTCTCCTCTATGGCTCCGAAGCTTCCCCACCCCCGTCACCACCCCCCACACACACACCCCCCACCCCCACCCCCGTCTCTGCCAGCGAAGGGGCTTCCTAGTGTGTGGAAACTTTCCCTCCTTCACAGCTCCCTCCCCGAGGTGCAGGTCCCATCCCTATTCTTTTGTCTCTGTTTTTTCTTTTTTCTTTTGCCCTACCCAGGTACATGGGGAGTTTCTTGCCTTTTGGGAGGTCTGAGGTCTTCTGCCAGCATTCAGTAGGGGTTCTGTAGGAGTTGTTCCTCATGTAGATGTATTTCTGATGTATTTGTGGGGAGGAAGGTGATCTCCACGTCTTACTCTTCCGCCATCTTCAAGGTCCCTTCTAATTATATTCTTTTATGGAATGCATAGTATCCTTGGTATAGGGATGCCAGCTTTGTTTCTATCTGACCTCAAAAACTTTGTTCACTGTTGCTAAAATAAACTGAATCAAGAAGAGACAAATTGTTCAGTTCAGGAACTATGGAAATATGGAAGTAGAATACATACATATACCACTTTGCACTGATAAAACACGTAGGAACAACAAACATTATAACTGAGGTATCATCTAGTGGAAGCTCCTCATTTGAAAGTTAGTTGAACTTGAGGCCCAGAGATAGGAAGTGTTTGACCCAAGTTGTTTCATATAGATTCTCTCATTTGATGATCACAGTAACCCTATTAGGTATGCCAAGCTGGTCTCTTTAGTCTTAATTTACAGACAAGGATTTTGAGGTTCAAAAATGAACATGACTTGTGGAAATGGCATTCGTCCTAAAGGAGTGAATTGTGCTATTTCTGACTCTGCCGTCTAGCTTTTCTGCATAACCGTGGCCAAATCCCTTCCCCATTACTGGTTTCAATTTCGTCATCTGTAAACTAGAGAAGTGAAAATGAATGACTTTCTAATCCTCTCATGTTATGATTCTACAGCTTTGTCACTGTAACGTAGTCAAGGCTTGACTCCAGTTCTGTTTGACCTCAAACCCAGTACAGTTCACTCTGCCCTTTGCGTCTTTGTGCCTAGAGCAGGACAATCCTTATTCTATTGGGGAAATAAGTCAAAATGAGGTTCTGCTGAGACTTGCACCTGAAGGCTGTTAAGTCAAGCTTGGCCCCATATGATTTCAGAATTGGGAACCAACAAACCCTTTTTTGTTTTTTGGGTTTGTTGTTTTTTTTTACCCTTTTTTGTTTTCAGTGAAATCAATCATCTTCAGACATACTGCCCTTGACCCAGATGTGACGAGCAGATGGTACAGAACCCTCTTTGCAATGGATTACAGAAGACAACATTTCCCCTTTCAAAGGAGAGAGGCCATTATTTCAGCTCCTTTTCTGAAGAGAGAAATTTCACCCTTAGCATTTTGTTTGTAGAAAGTAAATCATGTGGTCTGTTGCCCTGCTTGGTCTTATTGGGAAAAAAGCACTGAGACACAGATGGGACCATCAGTGAAGTATGATTTCCACATACGAAGACTTTGTAGACAGCATTAGTACTGAATCAGCAGCACATGGTTGAGGAGAATTGTAGGATCATTGCTGAGCTGTGTGATGAGGACATAATGCCTTTGGAGGCAGGCAATGTGGATCCAAGTTCTGGGTTGACCTTTTGTAATTTTTGCTTCCTAGCACAATTTTTTATTTTTTGCATTGGTTTTTATTTTTTGAGGGTGGGGAGGGGCGTGCCGCAGGGCTTGTGGGATCTCAGTTCCCCGACCAGGGATTGAACCCTGGTCCCAGCAGTGAGAGCGCAGAGTCCTAACCATTGGACCACCAGGGAAGTCCCTCCTTGCATAATTCTTTACCTCTATGCTTCCCAGTATATAAGCAGAGTCTAGCATAGAATAGGCACCGCATACGTGTCAGAGGAATGAAGTAAGTTAGCTTTTCTTTCTGATTCACAATCTTTATCTAAAAATACACGTATAATGATTTACATCTGACAGTGCTGTTGTGAAGATTAAATGAGAAAATCTATGTTAGATCCCTGTATTGGTTTCCCAGGGCTGCTGTAATATATTATCACAAATGTGGTGGCTTAAAATAACAGAAATGTTTTCTCTCATAGTTCAGGAGGCCAAAAGCCTGAAATCAAGGTGTCAGCAGTGTTGGTTCTTTTCTGGAGACTCTGACAGAGAAACCATACAAACAGAAGTTTAATAATATGTATCCCTCCTGTACACATGGGAGAGACTTGGGAAAACTGAGTAACTCCCTGAAATGGCCCAAGTCACCACCTTAAAAACCATCTTGAGCTAAAGACAAATGAAGGGCTTCCCTAGTGGTGCAGTGGTTAAGAATCCACCTGCCAATGCAGGGGATACGGGTTCCAGCCCTGGTCCAGGAAGATCCCACATGCCACAGAGCAACTAAGCCCGTGCGCCACAACTACTGAGCCTGCGCTCTAGGGCCCATGTGCTGCAACTACTGAGCCCAGGCACCGCAACTACTGAAGCCCACACACCTAGAGCCCATGCTCCACAATAAGAGAAGCCACCGCAATGAGAAGCCCATACACCACAACGAAGAGTAGCCCCTACTCGCTGCAACTAGAGAAAGCCCACGTGCAGCAGCAAAGACCCAATGCAGCCAAAAATAAATAAATAAAATAAATTTTAAAAATAAATAAATAAATGAAGACAAATGAAGATGTTGGGGTGGGTGGAGCCAGGTTTTCAGACAAAGCACAGTAAACAAGTGTATTGTTGTTATGCAGATTTAAGTCCATGCCTTCTCCATGGATAAGAGTTCCAGATTTAGTAGTTCCTCCTCTTCCTGGTACAGAGAGGAAAACACTCCTACAAATGGAGATTTCCCTTATAAACATAAATTGCTCTTATAAAAAGGTAACTAACATCTACTTGGCTTTCAGAGTTTCACTCATGTCTGTTTTTTGTTTGTTTTTTTATTTAAAGCAAACAGCCTAAAATAATCCTTATGCCAAAGAGACATATTTTGCAGTGACAAATGGTGCTCCACCTCATTTTTTTAAATACCCTTGCATCTGCTTTTCCCTAGCTCCTTCATTGTTTTAACTTTGGGCAATTCTTATTAGTGTTTTACATCAATTAGAATTTGATTCAATTGTCTAACACAAAAATTAAATCAGTACTGACAAGCAATAGAGAAGTTTATTTTCCTCTCATCTAAAGTAATTCTAGGACTGGACATCCAGGGCTGGTAGTGTGATTATAAAGTCACCAGGAATTGAAATTCCTTCTCTTTTTCTGTTCCACCCTCCTAATGTGGTCTACTATGGCTACTGAAGCTCTAGCCATTGCATCTGTGTTCTATGCATTCGTAAGAAGGAGGGAGGTTAGGCAATGGAGTCAGTTACCTTTAAGGAGCCTTCCTGAATGTCCCACACAACATTTTCACTTATATTACATTGGCCAAAATTTAGTTCTCTCACTTGTTTTTTCTGCCAAGGAGATTCAGAAATGCAGTCATTTAGTCAAGCATATTGACGCAAGAGACAAGTTTGGGGTTCTATTACTAAAGAAGGAAAAAACAAGCCTATTGGGTCAGTAACTAGTAGTCTTTACTACATTATTAATAAAGGAACTTGAAAAAGGTGAGAAGAGAAATCAAGGAAAAAATGTCCAAAGAACAGCTGGGAGTAAGGCGCTGGTCATGCGTTCCTCCGAAGTCCTTTTTCCACGTCAGGCTTATTTCAGACCAGTGGGTTTGTAAATAAATGACATTACATTTGGATGCAGATTTTTCTTTTTGAAATTGTCTTCCTCCTTACCTTGTTCTCTCTGTATTAGCAGCTGTGTTAAAATCATTGTTCTTTCCAAGAATGAGAATGATCTTTTTTTTTTTAGTGTTACTCTTCCACTCTGGAATTACTGAACGCATCTTAAATTCCAAAGAGGTCTTGAATTCTTATACCCCTGTCATCTCTTATATTTTAAAACTAAATACAGCTTATTGTTTATATTCAGAAATAGTGTAAAGTTGTATGGAGATTCTAAGAATCCAAAGAACTTTCCTAAAATTCTTCTCCGTTAAGGAAAATAACTATTGTATAGATTCATTAAAAGTAAAGCCTGGGGCTTCCCTGGTGGCGCAGTGGTTGAGAGTGCGCCTGCCGATGCAGGGGACACGGGTTCGTGCCCCGGTCCGGGAAGATCCCACATGCCGCGGAGCGGCTGGGCCCGTGAGTCATGGCCGCTGAGCATGCGCGTCCGGAGCCTGTGCTCCGCGGCGGGAGAGGCCACAGCAGTGAGAGGCCCGTGTACCGCAAAAAAAAAAAAGTAAAGCCTATGCATAAAAGCAAAACTGAGGAAACTAGAGTAGTGTGCCCCTCAAATAGCATAATTTTCAAAGAACTCTGTTAAATCTTTTGCATCCTTTGAGCTCCTTAGCATGAGGGCCCATTCCAAAGGCTGTGCCAGCTCTTTTAGCAAGGAAGCAGAATTTTCACAGCTTGCTTTGTCCAGCTGTGAATTCCTCCTTCAAAATACCAATGTTTTTGATTCCATTTTTCCCTTATACAACCCATTCACTTTGCTTTTACCAAATTTGAGTTGGGTGGCATACCACAGCTTCTCAGATCTAGAGTATTCACTGTGCAGAGGCTGGACTGGGAATGGATTCTGAACAGCTAATATTTATTCATCCACTGAGCTAGTCATGCATATGGTACCACATTTACTATTCTCTGCTCATTGTCGCAGGTGATGGCTCCTGGGATCTAATTAGTGCAGTGATTTCTTCTGTAAGAGGTGTTAATCCCATGCATTGTATCTGGCATGGGTAGCACTTCACTGGGTTATCTAAATTCAAACGTTTCTATCTCCTATTTAGATACAGCTGGAGGTCAAGATTTAATTGTATGGAGGGCAGGTAAAAACATAACTCCTCATTACTTGCTTTGCGTCATGGTCTCTCTTTTACCCCAAAGCCACTAACGCTACTTCTAGCTCTCAGGCTGGCATGCGGTCTTTAGTGGCTCATGTCAAGATGGAAGAGATCAGAGTGATTTGCTCATCTGTGGTCCACAGAGATATCCTCAGAGCCTCTGTTGACACTGTCACTGACACCTCCAAAGCACAGAGGAGGTTAAAAGGGCTCATTACTTGGAGGACCAAACTGGAGAAACGTTTCCTGCAATTGCTTATTGCCCATTCATTCATTCATTTATTCATTCAACAAATATTTATTGAATGCCTGTTATAAGCCAAGTGTTGTTCTAGATGCTGGGGACACAGATGAGAGAAGCTAGTAAGACAGTAAGGTCCCAGCATTCCTAGAACTCATATTTCTGTGCAGGAGACACAATAAACTAGGCAAAAAGAATTTCAAATGGCTATAGATGCTATAAAGACAACAAAACAGATGAGAAATACACAAATGGAAAAAGTGTGACTTCTGACATTGTTTAAATTTACTCCACAGGGCCTTTTAGCACCTTGAAGAGGTGTTCTGGGGTAATTCACTTGGAAAATGAGAAAGCAGATATAAACACAATCAATCACATTCCCAGTCTAAGTGTATGTTCACAGTCCCTGTGGAAAACCAGCAGCCATCAGTTCAACAATGAGGTGGAAACCAGTCGTGTCAGGGTAGACACAGTCTGTTCACTTGCGCTTTGTTGCTGGACAGTCACAGAAATGCTTTTGCCAAGCAAGCAAGCCTGATCCTACACTACTGACACAGATTGCTGCTGTCAGTGATCACCACATACAGGTTTCTAGGCCAGATTTACTGGGGATGAGTCTCCCTTGGGAGGGGAAATAAGCCAGTTTAGGTGAGGAGAGCGATCTGAGGCGGTGACAGTGTGGGTAACTCTCTTGCTGCTGCGGTCATGCATATAATTTGCCCCCTGCCCTGATTTATTCTCTCAGTTTCTGGCAACGTCCCGTGTGATGACTCTTTTCTGTGTTTGCAAACGATTTATTGCACTTGATTTCTGTTTGCTTTCCTGACTTTCTACCCCCGCACTGTCCTGACTCGTATTCTATTTGAAGTCTGATTTCCGAGTTCCAGCTTTTCTCCTCGTCCCCTTGCGCTCTTGATACACACTGCACAGCCCATACACTGGCCCAATCACTATGACATATGTACACACCTATCTGCGAATGACCTTATGGGCTGTGATTAATTGTATTTTAAAGTCTTCAGAGAAAAGTGATTTTTAAAAATCTGCTTAGTTCTGAAAAGATCCTATTTTTGTTTGCTTTTCTTAGATCAAATCAGGAAAAAAAATCTACCATTTGAGTTACATTGATCATTCTTTCTCAGTTTCCACCTTAATTTTTGGTGGTCTGTATAAAATATGAAACTGTTAATTTTCCTTCTCCACTAGTTAGAGATGTAGAATAATACTCAGGTCTCAACTCAAGCATCAATACGGAGTTCTCAAGCCGGGGACAGTTTTGCCCCCTAGGGCATATTTGGCAATGTCCAGGGACATTTTTGGTTGTGACAACCTGGGGAAAGTTGCTACTGGCATCTAGTGGGTAAATGCTGGGTAGACACCACAGGTTCTGCTAAACATCCAACAGGGCAAGCCCCACAACAAGGAATTCTTGGGGAGAAAGAAATTTTCCTCTACCCTTCTAGGTTCTTCTGGCTGGTCTAGGAATTATATTGACATGAGACAGATTAACAGGAGAAAATCAAAGTTTAATAACATGTGTACATGGGAGAGACCCAGGAGAACTGAGTAACTCTACAAAATGGCCAAAGCCCTCACCTTAAATACCATCTTCAGCTACAGACAAGAGAGGATGTTGGGGGTAGTGATTTGGGACTTCAAAGAGGAGGAAAGCAATTCACATGGAGATGGAAAAGCATGTGTTTGGGAAATAAACGTTTGCTGGGCCAGGCAGAGACAATAGGACACAGAGAGGAATTTTAACAAGCAGAGGTCGCTAGGCTCCTCCCCGTCTACACACCTAGTTTATACTATAGTTATCTATGGTGCTGGCTCCCTTCCAGGATCAAGTCCTTTATCTATATTCTTTAGGCAGTTAGGGGGAAGGTCGAAGGTTCTTCCTGAGTCTTTCAGGCCTTGATTGTTTTCAGCTCAAGTAATCTACATGCCAAAGAGACATTCTGGGGTGGCAAATTTTGCTCCCCTGAGGAATCATCTGTCCTCACACATTAATAATGCCAGTGCTGAGAAGCCCTGATATAGACTACAACAGGTTGATATAGGACTTTATTCTTCTGCAGGTTCTACATAAAGCTTGCTCTCACCTTAGAAACATATACTTTATGGGTATCTTGAGTAATGCAACATGGAAAAGTGTGTTTTTAATGAAGGCTTATGCATGAGGAGAAAAATTTAAGAAAATTTGAAATATATGTAATATATTGATGGGAATTCTCTGGAGGTCCAGTGTTTAAGACTCCGTGCTTCCACTACAAGGGGCACGGGTTCAATCCCTGGTCGGGGAACTAAGATCCCACAAGCCATGTGGCGCAGCCAAAAAATAAATAAATCCAATTACATCACAACTGAAATATACGTAATATATTGAAATGTATATAAAAGTCATCGTTGTGTCATTACTACATCAATAAATTTACAGTGTATATTTCACTTAAATTTTGTAAATTAAGATGTTACTTTTAACTGAGGCAGGAGATAGATGGGCCCCAGGCTGAACAGTTTCTCTCCTGTGGACAGAAACTCCATAATAGCAGAAACTCCATAAAAGCAGGATGATGGAGGAGGCTGGGCCCTGCCCAGATACGAGATAAAAGACCACATATTCCTCATTCTGGAAGTCAAGGAGACCTCCCCGACTACACATATGCAGAAAGGCTCCTTGGAGGTCAAAAAGGGAGGGGGCGCCACCCCATACTGGTCCATCTTGGCTAAGAGATGCGCACGCACACAGGGGAGGACCCTGAGTTATACCAAATACAGAGTCAGAACCAGGCAAAACAAGATGATTGGTCAAAGGGAACCCAGAACACATGCCCCATAAAAGTGATTCAAACTACCACAAGGGTGCGACTCTGAGCCCTCCTGTGTGTCTATCCACACACCCTGTACTCTTTTTCCTCCTAATGAACACTTTACTTGCTTCACTGCTTTCCATCTCTATGTGGAAATTCATTTCTACACAGCTGACGGGCCAGGGCCTTGTGGTCTAGTGGCTAGAATTCAGCACTCTCATTGCTGCTGCCTGACCTCAGTCTCTGGCTGGGAACGGAAACCCTGCTTCAAGCTGCTGCAGGCCAAGGCCCCCTGAGATCATATTCACTTGAAATATGTAGTTTTACTCACATTGTTACTGAATCAGGTCCAACTGCTCGCTGCTCAAAAATCGATACCAAGAAGCATTTCTTGGTAGAAAGGAAAGTTGCTTTTAATCAGAATGCCAGCAATCTGGGGAAATGGTAGACTCAGTGTCCCCCGAAAATCACGTCTGAAGATTCTGCACAGCCACCAAGGTTTTTAAATGGGAAAAGGGAAGTAGTCTCAGTTAATCATTGAGATAGGGAGTCAGAGTCATCGCCACCCCCTACCGTGTGCAGGCTTGTGGACTCATGATTTTTCTTTAGGTGCTATCTCGTTCACACAATTTGTTCGAGAGATTACTGAAGGGAAGCTAGGGAAGCGATCTAGTGATCTGTTAATTGCTTAATTCTTCATTTCTACTTCTTTGATCTATGGAAAGAACCAACAAGTTAGGCAAGGTATTGTGTGATCAAAACATTGGAAAGGTGTGCCTAGGGCTGGAGATGAGTAGAGCGTGCTCTATATAGAGTTTTAGCTGCTGCATCAAAGAAATTGAACTTTTTGAGCTGTGTTTGTTTATGTTGTTTAGTTTATCAGCTTGTAAGACAATCAGTGTTCCTCAATCATTTGGACAGCATTTTCATTTGATTTTTCACTAGTGAGAGAGAATTGAGGAATCATTTGTTGAAGGGTGCTTGATACAGTTGAAAAAATATTTTGAAAATAAAAGTTTTAAGTATTCTCAGAATTATGTATTATGTAAAGACAAAATCGTGGCCTTTACCTTTCTAATAACACCTTAAAATTTGTTAAATTCTATAAATAAAAATTACTGGGGACTTCCCTGGCTGTGCAGTGGTTAAGAATCCTCCTGCCAATGCAGGGGACATGGGCTCGGTCCCTGGTCCAGGAAGATCCCACATGCCGTGGAGCAACTAAGCCCATGTGCCACAACTACTGAGCCTGCGCTCTAGAGCCCACAAGCCACAACTACTGAGCCCGCGTGCCACAAGTAGTGAAGCCCACGCACCTAGAGCCCGTGCTCCGCAACAAGAGAAGCCACCGCAATGAGAAGCCCGCTCACCGCAAGGAAGAGTAGTCCCCGCTCGCCGCAACTAGAGAAAGCCCGAGCACAGCAATGAAGACCCAACGCAGTCAAAAATAAATAAATAAATAAATTTATAAAAACAAATAAAAAATTACTGTTGGGGAGCATATGGGTTTTAGTACTGATTCTTGCTTTCTGAATGAAAAACAATGAAATCAAATATTCTGAATGACCACTCCGCTTTTATTTATTTCAAAACTCAGGTTAGTATTTGGTAAACCAAAGGCAAAGTGAATATTTCCAATAGCAAAATACTTACCTGAACAAGTTGGGCCTTAAGAAATGAGATAATTTAACAATTTATAGTCATGAACATACATGGAAAGTATATGGAGAGAAAAATAATTATATTCCAAGTCGTCGTTCCAATGATTTTTAAGACTCAAGACAATAAATCTCACCTCCAAATCTTTCATGAAACTATTTAGAACTCGCTTATATAAATTTCATTTTATGAGATTTCTTCTTCCCTGAAGTATTTTAGCTAGGTAGACAAGTAACAAAATCAATGAAACCCTTATCAATGAAGAAGGTGTGGACTTAACCCTGCGTCATAACCTTACCCTTGTTTATTGTGCTTTGCCTAAAAACTTGGCTCTCCCCCCTCCAACATCTTTTGTCTTTAGCTGGAAATGGTATTTAAGGTGGTGGCTTGGGCCATTTTGGGGAGTTACTCAGATTTCCTGGGTCTCTCCCATGTATACAGAGGTATACATGTTATTAGAATTCTGTTGTTTTCCTCCTGTTAATCTGTCTTTTATTACAGGACGTCTCAGCCAAAACCCCGGGAGGCTAGAAGGAGAATTATTTTTCACCTCCCACAGAGTAAAGGGTCAAACTACATAATAAATGTATAAGAACGAAATTTTTAAGAATCTAAACCTTCATACAAAATGAAAAGGGCATGGGAGGGAGAATTACTTTAACCATATAACCTTACTATGAATTAATTTATTTTTATCATGTGCATATATTACTTTTTAAAAAGATAGTGCCTTTTTCAAAAAGGATCTTAACCTTCAGTGTTTTCTCTCGAGGGAATCTCCATAAGGATATATTCTTTCTTTTCTTTGTTTTGATTTTCTCTGTGGTGTTTCATCCAGGCTTTGAAATTAACCAGAGAATTTCAGTTGTTGAGTGAGCAGCTGTCAGAGGAAGACAATTTGGTTCAGTGGTGATTGTTTATTCTTTCTGACCAGAAACTCTGTGTGCCATGTTTCTTCAGCATCCTATCAAGTTTTTCATTAACTCTGGCTGTGAATTTGACAACTTTCTGGGCTTCATTTTGTTGTCACTCAGAAAAACATATTTACTTAGTTGTGAGCCTGCCACTGGCTTTCACTTCCTAACTTCTTTCTTATAATGACTTGAAAGAACTTGCAACAGGACCTATACCTTCCATGCTTGCTGGACAGATACCCTGCCTACGTTTGAGTCCACCTGGCGCCTGTTATAAAGTTTTCCAAGTTTTGCAGATGGAAACTAGACTAAAGGGGACATACCTGATCTTAGCCAAAAGCTAGGGCACCATTGGAGACAAAGGAAGCAGAGACAATTTCATCCTCATACCTGAAATTTAGAATTCAAAGAAATTTAGAATTCATTCTCCTGTTTAAGATATTCTATACCATAATAAATTTTACCCATTAAAAAATATTCACCTTCTAATGTGTGCCAGGCACTATGTCTCAGACAGAGAGACTAAGAGTGGAATTCCACTTACCCATAACATGAAGGAGCTCACAATTTAGCCTATACCAGAATCACCTGAGAAGCTTGTGAATTCTAAGTCTCCAAATGCAGTAGGTCTGAGTTGTGGATTCAGGGATCTGCATGATTTATAAGCATCTCAGATGATTCTGATATAGGTGACCTTTGGATGACACGTTAAGGAACCCTGCCTAGTAGTAGACACAGTCAGGTAAAGCAAGAAGAAAAGCTTGTAGTTGGGAATGATTATAATATTAGTGAACAGTGAAGAGGTACCTTGACTGGAGAACTGGGTCACTGTCATGGAATAGTGGGATGAGAGTACACAGGCAAGGTCAGGCCAGAACCTAGAATACCAGCCTAAAAGGCTGAATTAATTCTAGATATCACAGAGTTTGAGCTACATCCAAAAGGTCATTGAAGAACCACTGCATGTTTTGAGTAGAAAGACATTTTAGTGAGATTTATGTTTTAGGCAAGTTATTATTTTTTTTAATTTATTTATTTTTATGTATTATTTATTTTTGGCTGCGTTGGGTCTTTGTTGCTGTGCACGGGCTTTCTCTAGTCGTGGCGAGCGGGGGCTACTCTTCCTCGCGGTGCGCGGGCTTCTCATTGCGGTGGCTTCTCTTGTTGCCGAGCACGGGCACTAGGCACATGGGCTTCAGTAGTAGTGGCACGCGGGCTCAGTAGTTGTGGCTCGCGGGCTCTAGAGCACAGGCTCAGTAGTTGTGACGCACGGGCTTAGTTGCTAGGAGGCATGCGGGATCTTCCCGGACCAGGGCTCGAACCCGTGTCCCCTGAATTGGCAGGTGGATTCTTAACCACTGCGCCACCAGGGAAGCCCTAGGCAAGTTATTCTGACAGCAAAGTCTAAGATGAATTGGAGCAAAAGGAACTTGAGAGTTTCTAAAGCTAGGAAGCATCTGTTGTAATTGTCTACATGTGAGGTGACAAGGATTCAGGCCAGGTGGAGCTGTGAACAGATATAAAAGGCATGCATTGGAAGGATTATCAAGGGACCAAAGGGTTGGCAGCGGATAAGGGCAAAAAAAGATTCAGAAAGGGCTCTAAGGTTTGGTACTAGGACTTATGAGAGATTGAAGATGACAGTGATTGATATAGGAAGGTGCTGAAAGACAACAGATGTCCAGGGAAGATGAAGAATAGACATTTGGACAAACTTGATCTGAGTTGAGAGGAGGAAAATTCAAGTAGAAGTCTCCTGCTGGCAAATAGAGATACTGACTACAGACTAAGAAAAATGTAGACCTCCAGGTCCTAATAATGGTGACCTGAATGCAAACTGTATTTTCCCTGTTGGGTTTAGTAAGAACAAATTATTGTTAACACATCGTGAATGATCTTAATCTATATACTTATCTTTAAATTGTATTATTTATATTTATAGCAGAGCAGATACTGTGTAATTTTCTTAGTTTCCTCTAAAATTGTGTGTTAAAATGTCAGCGTTGGTGTTCGTTTAAGGACCAGGGTGATGCTTTTAGAGGAGGCATTTGGGCTGACATTGCGTGGATTTTATTTTGGTGCAGAAGGTAGTTCAGGTACTCTCCCAAATGGCTGACCGAATGAAAACCTCCGCCACATCAAGGACTTGCAAGTGTTCTGAATTTCCAAGGGCAGGAGTGGACTCTGAGGAAATAGCTAATAGTGAAAAATGAAGAGGTTGAAGTTGGTTGATTTATAAATAGCTAACATTGTTCACATTGCATTTTGGAACTTTATAGGAGGAAAAAACCAACTCTGGTTCATTGTAACAAAGGAATCAAGAAGTTGCAGCAGAGGAAACAAACATATACTGCTTTAAATAGCATACAGATATGTAAACCAAAGTGTTTATCTATCTCTGCCATACTCATAAGATATATTAAATCAAAATTTTTGAATCTTTTAGGAGGTCTGTGAAACCTGTTTTCAGATGATCATTATATCTGAAAAGAAGCTATGTACTGATTGCTTTTAAGTCTCCAGCGACCAGTAAGCATGATATGGACCATATATCATTTAAAGATATCATAGGCAATATAGTAGCCATTATTTATTGACTAAAGAGATATAGAGAAATGTTTCCAGACCACATTGCATTGGATATTTAGGCCATGAATAACGGACATCGCTTCCTTTGCCCAACAGATATAATTTGGGATTTTCCTCTGTTTTTGAAAAACAAAAACAAACAAAAAAATAAATAACTTAAAAGTTTAAGGGCTAAAAATCAAAGCCTCATCTTATAAATTATGAGAATTTTGTCAATACCTAATGATTTTAATGATTATCTATGTAGGTTAGGAAAGGACAGTGTTGACAGGTGAATTTTCAACTTCGAATAGCGGAAGGTGAACGGAATTTGTCTTGGTTACTGGTAAGCTGTGATCGTTTTCTACCATGCTGAGAAGGTGTCTAAGGTGATACTGGAAAATCCTCTAAAGGCTCTGCTGCTCCTGACTAGAAACTTTGTAATGTTTTCTAGATGATCGTTGGGTAAACTTTTAATAGTCTTGGTAGATTTCACTACAGTATTTTGAAAAATTATTTAGTTGTGTACTGGCAGAAATAAAATATTCAGATGTAATGAGCTTAATTATTACAAAGGGTTTCTTTAAAGATGATGCAGTTATGGCTGGTGTTGCGTTTCCTCTTTGACACGTGGATAGTGAGGACATTTCAACTATTTGGATGGTCTTGGGTATAAGAGAGCGTGTTTAAAATACATGGAAAGTGATTAGCTTCCTTTGTAGCCCATATGTAAAGTATTCATTGCTTTAAAAGCACCCAAAATGAGGCCTCCTGCCTCTGCCAAGGTGGATTTAGTCACTTCACGGAGCTCATTTGGTCTGACTACAGATTTTTGTCTGTGAAGGGAGTTTTCCCACTGGCATTGACTCCTCAGCTAGTTGGAGTTCCATTAAGCATTTCTGTGATCCCAAGATTATCCAAATTTCTCTTTCTCAAAGGAAACCTGATACAAGATACAGTCAGTAGTGTAGCCCTCCATTCATTCTCCATTCTTCCTCCAAGCAACATAGCCACACGTAGCTTGGGGATCTAAGGGATATGGAAATAAAACGGATGTGAGTGAAACTACCTATTGGCTACTGCCTTTCTCTGTGTGACAACCAGTGCTATTGTTATGAGGGACCACAGATTGAAAAGGACCTGGGGGCAAAGGAAAGACACAGTCTTTTTCTTCAGGTTGAGTCCACCCAAAACAGAAAGGTGAGGTGCATATCAAACCTCTCTCAGACATCTGAAAAACCAAACTTGGTGTGAATTCTAACACCTCTGTGAGCTTGCATTATCTCTTTCCTATCCAGTATTCACTGAAATATATTGCTGCATGTTATACTCTTTTCTAGAATGTCTCTGCAACTCCATTTGATAGTTATACTGCTATGTTGTTTTCCCCTCTTTTACCAATAATGATGGGTCCTTTTGATGTTTTGTAGTGGGGAAAAATATGTGGCATAAACAGATATCTATTAGAATGTAACCTCCATAGAGCATGGATTTAGTGTTTTTCCTGCTCACTTAGAGAGCCACGATGTCTGGCACTTAATACTCTGAATGAAAGAATGAGAGAATTAATTAATTAAAAGTTATATGTTTAAAATATGAATAAAAGGAGATCATATAGAAATAAAGTTACTTTACAAAATTAGTCTCTCAAGCTAATCATGCTACTTTGTATAAGTTCTCTATTGTTTACAAATTAGAGGTAGCTCCTCTTATCCTAAAGACTCTCCTTTCAGAAAATTGATCATTATTATCGTGTCAATAGCACCTCGCAGAGATTCAGGTTTGCCAATTTTATTCACAGTACTATGTAATGGAATCTTCAGCCCATTTAAAATTTTGAGTGTATCAGTATTCTCTTATATTAAGCATCAGGAATTCTCTAGGGGGTCAACTCATTGTGGTCAGGGACAACTATTCCACTGAAAGATATTCTCCTCTGCAAAGATAGCCAACCAGCTTTCCCATTAGTGTGAATCCTGACTTCTCTCACATTATTGAACAGGCACTTACAACTTTTAATGCTTCAGTCTGGATTGGTCATATTTCCTACTTAAAAGTCAAATTACATATGATATGATCTTTAGATAAACACTGTGCAGCTAGATAATGAAATTAAAGCTGGAGAAGGTCTCGATTTATTGCAGTGTTTCCCCCACCTCTTGGAACCTTTAACACATGGCTCGCTTCTTTTGTTAAGTATTTTACTGACAGTTTTAACAAAATGTCTTTCCTCCTTGTACATTTGAATTAAGAGTAAAGTGACAAGCAGCATGAAGAATGTAATAGAAATTGCTATCATTCCATCATTCCACCATCTGATGAAACCAAATCTACTTCTTGCCTTACACTCTATTACTGACATTAAAATATATGTACTTTGAAAGTTCTAACATGTCTCTATTACCTCTAAAATTTTGTAGCCTATGTAACATAAATAGAACTTCAAATCCCTATTCTTTAAGAATTTAATTCTCAGGAGAGGAGTAATGATTATTAAATATTTAGCATGGAATTGAATATAAACCATATACATGAGTTACGTACAGAATTTTGTAATTTGCGCCATTGGCATATAGCAATAGTCTTTTTAAATTCACTGTTCCTTTTTTTCCTCCACAATTTTTCTATATAACCTTTTCTACATAATCAACAATAATCTGTGTATAATTTAACCGTTGTACTCATTTGGCATATTCTTCGCTCTTATTTCTGTCCTCAGGAAAATGATTTCAGGCAATATATGAATGTTGGTATAAAGATATTATTGGCATCTTTTAAAAGTACTTTCCCTGTCGCTAGTGATAATTTTACTATGTATAAACATGGAGCAAAACCTGTCATTATTTGTTTTAAAATTCCATATGACTATTATGACACTTTTAAAAACCGTCCCGAGAAAATAATCTCTCCAGTCCCCAAGAAAAACATACCCCAAAATGTTATGTGCAGCAGTGTTTATCAGGGTCAAAAAATGGATTCAACATAAACATCTAATCATAGAATCAAGAAAATCGTGTTACATCCACACTGTGGAATACGCTGTAGCCATTAAAATAAAAATTATGACCATTACATAATTACCTGAAAAAAATAAACATATTAGAGTGTAAAAAGCCAAACATAAATTTGTATCTATATTATGATTACAGGTATGTGAAAACAAGGTATGTATGTATGTATAAATGTATGTATGTACCTACACGAGAACTGGAAAATAGCAAGGCATAGTGAACACAGGTAAGCTGTTTGAGGTGTGGAATAGGAAATTTTTACCTTAAAAATGTTTTCACTGTTACTGTTATGAAAGTGTTTAATTTTTTAATGTATTTTGAAGTTTCAATATAACCACATTTCCCCTAACCAACAGCTGATGATAATAGACTGTAATTAATGCAGTATTTTATCCTATTTAGCCTCTGGTGTTGATCTCGGGCAGCATTCATGGGCTGTTAAGTTTCATGACTCAGTAATGACAGAGCAGCTTCTTAAAGCCTTCGTGACCTCCAAATAGCTAAAAGATATGTTTAGATTCTCTGCTATTAAAGAATAAATAATCCAACCCATTCTTTCAGGAGGGGAATTTATTTAGGCAACTGAAACATGTAAAAGAGGATTATCTACATGTTATTCATTGTTCTATATCACATAGATGGAATGGGAGCTAAATACCTTACATGAGTTTGACAAAATATGTATGTGATTAATTAGAATACATATTGCTTCTGTCACAAAATCCTAACTGAATTCAACTTAATCTCGGGTGGCCTCGTCCAGCAGCGGCTTGAAGGAGGATCTCAGTTCCCCGAACAGAGACTGAAGCCAGACCGTGGCAGTGAGAGCACTGGAACCCTAACCACTAGACCATGAGGGCCAGTGACAAGTGGCTAGTGACAAGGCCCTGGCTTGTGTGCTTTGTAGAAATGAATTTCAGCAAAGAGATGGAAAGTAGTGAAACAAGTAAAGTGCTTATTAGGAGGGAAAAAAGAGTATGTGTGAATACACACATGGGTGGTCTCAGAGAGAGAGTCAGTCTTTATGGTAGTTTGAATGATTAAACGGGGCATTTCTTCCGGGTTTCCTTTGGCCAATCATCTTGCTATGCCTGGTTCTTTTTTTTTTTTTTAAATGAATTTGTTTTATTTATTTATTTGGCCACACTGCATTGCATGCAGGATTTCAGTTCCCCAACCAGGGATCGAACCCATGCCCCCTGCAGTGGAAGTGTGGAATCTTAACCACTGGACGGCCAGGGAAGTCCCATTGCTTTGCCTGGTTCTGAGTCCATATTTGGTTTATCTCAGTATCCTCCCATGTGTGTGCGTGCATCCCTTAGCCAAGATGGATTCCAGCGCAAAGGCCTATGGGTAAGTTGACATCACCTATTATGGGGTGGCGCCCCCGCCCTTTTGAACTCCGAGGAGCCTTTCTGTACGTGTGTAGTCAGGAAGGTCTCCTTGACCCCGAGAATGAGGAATATGTGGTCTCTTTATCTTTGAACTGGGCAGGGCTCTGCTCATCTCTGCTCCCGCTATTATCTTTGCCTTGGAGTATCTGTCCACAGGGGACAGACTCCAGCTGCTCAGCCTGGGCCCCATCTATCTCCTGCCTCAAGATCATTCAAGTTTAGTCCAATGGAACTTAATGTTTTCAACCTTCTATCTTCTTACATTGGCATTATTCTAAACCTAGTTCATATACAAATATTATCAATTGTTCCTACACTGCAACTCCATGCACAAGGACAGAGAACTTACGAATTAGTTTATTAGTTTATTTTTTTTCTAACTGCTGTAGGAGAGCAAAATATGCCACCCCAAAATGTGTCTCTTTGACATGAGGATTATTTTAAGCTGATTATTGTTAAGAAACAGAAAACTCAGGAATTTTTTTTCTTTATACCCTCTCCTTAACTGCCTAGAAGAATTTAGATAGGGAGCCTGTACCTGGAAGACAGCATCACCAAAGATAACTTTGTTTTACATAAGAAAGACTTCTCCCTTGGCATGGCAAACATTTGTTTACCAAACATTACTTCTTCCCATCTTCTCCTTGCGAATTATCTTCCTCCCCTTTGAAGTCTCAAACCCCTACCCCTCCTCCTTAGTGCAGGGTAGCATATAAACCTCAGTTGTCTGACTGCCTATGGGTCTCATATTCTTATGGGGTCCCATTAGAATTCAAAATTAAATTTGATTTTCTCCTACTAATCTTTCTCATGTCAACTTAATTATTAGACCAGCCAGAAGAACCTAGAAGGAAAGAAGAAAAATTTTCCTCCCCAAAACTACATAGAAAATAACATACCACTGTGTATGGTGGGCAGAATAATGACCTTAGAAAGATGTCCACATTCTAATCTAAGGAACCTGTACCTGTGGTACCTTACATGGCACAAGGGACTTTGCAGGTGTGACTAACTTAAGGATCCTGAGATGCGGAGACTATTCTGGTATTTTGCATATAGGCTGAATGTACACAAAAGTCCTTATAAAACGAAGGCAAGAAGGTTTTAGAAGGAGGTGCAGGGTACAAGCATAGTCAGAGGAGAGAGATTTGAAGCTGCTACATCGTTGGCTTTGAAGACGGAAGAAGGGGTTATGAGAAAAGGAAGGTAGGTGGCTTCGAGAAACTGAATAAGGCAAGGAAATGGATTTCTGCCTAGAGTCTGCAGAAGGAATGCAGCCTGGCTGACAAGCTGATTTTAGCCCAGTGAGACACATTTCAGACTTCTGACCTCGAGAACTGTAAGAGAATACATTTGTGTGTTTTAAGCCCCTCTGTTTGTGCTAATTTATTGCAGCAGCAATTGGAATCTAATACAATGTGTTTCATAATGTGTTCCTGAGAAGCTCATGGAAATTTAAGTTTTGAAGGTTAATTGATAGTTTTTAAGTGTGCTGGGGAAATTCACTATTTCAAGGAAGGTCAAGAATGGATCCAAGTTTTTAAAGCAGACTCCTTTCCCATTGTGAAAATCCATCTAATACGTTTTATATACTTACATTGTTCTTTGCCATATTTTTCTAATACAGAAAACATTAAAATACCCCAGATAAAGCAACAAACGTTGCCTAGACAGCATAGAAAACTGTGAGATTCTGGATTTTGAAGCCTAGAATGTGGGTTGACTGTTTCAGACCTTCAGGGGTCACTGGGGTATTGCTGGTGGTGGCTGTTGTGAATGTGTTTGTTTCTTGTGTTTCTCCTTCTGAGGAAATCTTAACCCCTGTGTACAGAAAGCCTTGCCTAGGTTTGCCTCTAGATTTGATGCTTGCCTCTGGCAGTGGAATTCCTAACAACTGAGCAAATGGGAATGAGATGGGGATCTCATATGAATCAGTGCCATTTAGGAACTCACCCACTTACTGAACAAAAGGACCAGACCCCCCCCCCCCCCCCCCCCCCGCCGTGGGAACAGAAGTGCTGATTAGGAAGCATAGGTGGCTGTTTCTAGCAGTTAGAATCAAACTCCTTTTTTCAGTGTAGCCTGGGGACATTTTCAACTCTGACCTCCCTCATTACTCTGTAAGGAAACAAAAATGTTTCCATAGTTCTAGGCTTCTACCCCACACTGTAGCAAAGGTCAAAGTTTACTACCACTCTAGCTAATTCCATGAAAATAATTTTTGTTCATTGTGTAGGAAGCAGCCTCAACTTTGTGCCATTGCTGCACTATGAAAGAAAATGCCATGAGAAGACTCTTGGAACATTCAGCAAGTACTTTTTATAGATTCTATTCTACATAAAAAGTGCCAGCATGTAGAGTCAATTAGGAATTAGTACAAGTGGGCAACAAACCAAACAAAGTTGAAAAACATTGAAATATATAACTATTTCAGTTGTTCTGTTTTCTCCCACTGCAGTTTATTAATTGGGTTGTTAAACACATGTCTGCAACCCCTCCTGAGCTGGAATTGATCATTTACCTAACACTTTATTTTCTAGTATCTCAAAGGATACACGGCCTGTCTCATGATTCTTCAGAAATTCATTTCGAGTTAATTGGCAAGTGAGGAATTCTGGACCCTTTGATGAATGTGTACTGTGTGCCAGGCCAGGGATCTGCAGTAGGGACCAGGATTGCTGGACACTGACCTCATGCTGATCAGAGTGTGTACGGCTTGTTGAGGCAATTTGGGAGCGTGACTTAGAGGTACAGACTGAGGCAGCAGTATAAACAGACAGATTTGTCTGCTGCTCTGGCACATTCAGCCCCTATAATATATATAGTCCATTTCTGTCTACAAATGAAGATATGTTGACCCGTCGTTTGCTGCTGGTAGAATATACCTTGGACTGACTATTGTTATGATCTCATATTCTTTCTCATTTTTAAGTGAGCATTTTCTTATTGTAATTTTTAAAACAAGTTTATTGCATTATAATTTATATAATAAAATGTACCCATTTCAAGGGTGCAGTTTAATGAGTTTTGACAAACATATATAGTCATATAACCATCACCAGAGTCAAGATATAAAATATTTCTATGACCCAAAATGTTTTATCCTGCCCCTTTGAAATCAGTTTTTCTTCTCCCACAGTGTTCAAGACCTACCTGCTTTTTGTCACCATAGATTAGATTTAACTTTTCCAGAATGTCACATAAATGAAATCAGACAGTATGGGCTATTTGTGTGTGGTTTCTTTCTTTCAGCGTAATGGCTGTGAGATTAATCTATGTTGTGTGTGAATTGAAAGTTCATTCCTTTTTATTGCTGAGTAGTATTCCACTGTATGGATGGACCACAATTTGTTTATTCATTCACCAGCTGAAGGACATTTGGGATGTTTCCAGATTTGGGCTATTGTGAATAATGCTGCTATGAACATTCATATGCAGGTTTTTGTATAGATGTGTTTTTATTTCTCTTGGGTACATGCCTAGGAGTGGAATTTTGGATCATATGGTAAGTATATGTTTAACTTTGTGAGAAACTGTCAAATTGTTTTCCAAAGTGGATGTACCATTTTTCAGTTCCACCAGTAATTATGAGAATTCCAAGTTGTTCCATATTCTCATCAATACTTCCTGTCATCATTCTTGTTCACTTTAACCATTCTAGTGTGAATATAGTGGTGCCTTTTGTGGTTTTAATTGGCATTCCCTGTTGACTAATGACGTTGAGTATCATTTCATATTCTTACTGGCCATTGATATATATTTTTTGTTAACAGTGCACAGATTTTTGTGGTTTTTAATTGAGTTGTTTACCTTTTTATGTTCAGTTGGAGATGTAGTTTATATATTCTGGATAACTATCTTTATTAGATATATGTATTGTAAATATTTTTTCCCTGTCTGTAGCTTGTCTTTTCATTTTCTTAATGATGAAGAATGACTGATTTTTCTAGGTATTTGTCTGTTACAAACATGTCTAGGTGAAGTGATCAATGTTGCTTTTCAACCTGCCTATGTGATGAAAGACTCAAAAAGTCTAAGACTCTTAAATTTTAGAGTAATAAATTCTAATTGAGTGACATTTTCAGGAACTCATGAAAACAAACAGGAACACAAAGGTAATATTAATATTTTTGACTTGACATAATGAACAAAATCTTCCTTGTTAAAATTCTCCTTGCAAGAGTATGGAATCAGAGATTTATGCCTAGAGTACTATCCTAATGCAATTATTTATTATAGTGTTTGTTTAGATATTTCTTTTAAAATTGAAGAGGTACGTTGAGTTCATGTTTTAAGTGTAGAGTTCTCCTTTAACCCCCTTCATCCAGTACAATTCTGCTAGTATTGTGGAAAGACAAAAACAAAGTTTTAACATTAAAGTAACATTTTTGTCACTCAATGCATCATTTTATGATTTGTCCTTCACATATTTTTTTCTCTTTTCATAGAAATTAATAGCCATGTTATAGTTATTCTTTGAGGGATATGAAAATTAATATTGTAAAGGTTTAAGTTTGGGATAAATGTTTCAAGTAGGACATTGATCTTTTCTTTTTTTTTTTTTTTTTTTTTAATTATTTATTTATTTGGCTGTGTGGGGTCTTAGTTGCAGCATGTGGGATCTAGTTCCCCGACCAGGGATTGAACCCGGGCCCCCTGCATTGGGAGCATGGAGTCTTAGCCACTGGACCACCAGGGAAGTCCCGATCTTTTCATTTTTGATAAAGATGATCTATTAAAATCCACATGCTCTGGATGGGCAGACATGTTTGCATTTTCTCCATTTTTACTGTACATTTCGTTTTCTGTCAAAAGGGAAAGAGAGGTGAAAAAGGAAGAATGATCAACAAGTATATTTCCCTTATAATTTATTTTCATGGCTGATGTTGAAGAAAAAGTTAAATAAAAATTAAGACTCTTCCTCCTCTAAAAAAATATTAATGAAGTAGTATTCCAATGTCATAAGATAAAAAAAGAAAAATTTAATATCAACTTGTTTTCTGCATATATTTGTGAGTAAAGATGAAATATTGCTTGGAGAGTTGAAATTCTCAACATTGCTGTATTCATAGTTCTGATCATTAATTTCTGAAGAAGAGCATGCATAATTTGTGATACATTTTGCCTAAAGAAGTTTCCCCAAAACTCCACAGGGAAAACCCAAAATAGAGCCAGATTCATCAAACAGGACTGCTATTTTCCATTTGTACCTTTCCATGTTTTATTTTTCAGTGATTCCTAAAGCAGTTTCTCAAACTCCAAAGCAGGCTTAAAATTCTTTGAATATTGGCACAAATTAATATTAATAGTAATGAGTTCATTTGTGTTTCAGTAGTGGATAACTTAATTTCAGTTATTAAAGTACAATCCTGAGGGTAGGAGAAAAGCATCAAGGGGTCACCAGGAAGCAGGACAAGGAAAGGGTATCCAACATTTAGGCTCACTTATCAAACTTTCCCTTAGGCCACCTTTCTTTCCAAGTGTCTCTGACTGTCTATGTTATGTTCACGCAACTTCCTCAGGAATCTTAGCACCGTGCAAGACCATTTAAGTAGGATGTAATGGAGAGGTCCCTGAACTCTGAGTCAAACCCATCAAAATCTGAATCTTGGCTCTGTGAATGCTACCTTGCTGAGCTTCAATTTCCTGATCTGTAAGATGGAGATGGCAAGATGTGCTTCACATAATAGTGAGGACAAAATGAGATAATGTATGTGAGGGTATCCAGCCAATGGCAGGGGGTTATATTACATATAAATTGAACATAAATCTGAATTCAAACATAATGAACTTAATTGAAGTGACAGAATTTTTTTTTTTTTTTGGCATTGCAGAGATTTGTTTGCTTCAAGTCAGAGTTGGAAGAGACCTCAGAAGTCACGTTGCTTAACCCTTAATTGAAATATGTGTTCTGGCAACGGCCTCCCAGACTGGTGGTAGACTATGATCTGCTAGGGCATCCCAGTTATGAGAAGCTACTGCCCTCTGAGGCATTCCACTCCATTGTTTAATAGCTCCTCTTAGAAGCAATTCCTACTTCATTCATCATTCAACAGATATTTATTAAGCATCTACTATATGCCAGGCATTATGGATAAAAAGGTAAGACAGACAACCTTTGCTCTTCTGGAGCTCACAGCTTTATGAGGATGACATATAAATGGATAGTTACACAAGTGTGATGAGTATTGTGATGGGCATGAGGGCTGTGCAAATGCAGATAAGGGCATAAGTATGGCCTCTCATGGGGGTTGGATGGTGAGAAAAGGCTCCCTAGAGCAGAGACTTGAAGGATGAGTAAGTTCTCCTTGCAAAGAACAGGGGAATGGGTGCTCTATCCCAGCAACTGAAGCAACAGGAACAAAGGCAAGAGGTGAGGGAGAAGATGGCTTGTGTGGAAAACTGCAGATATGACTAGAAACCGAATATGTGGGGCATTGTAAGGGCTAAGACTTACAGGTGCCTGGTCACGAAGAGGAAACTTTGGTGTACTAACAAGCTGAGGCTTTATCTTGAGGGCACTGGAGACTCATTAGAGTGTTTTGAGAAGAGGAGTAGAGTGGTCAGGTTTGTGAAGAAAGTATAAATGTGCTCCGCAACTCTTATTGCAAGAAATGGCACAAAATTCAGTTTCAAATAGAATTAAATTAAATCTGGCTTTGAGCACCCCCTCCCCCTTATCAGGATGGCAAGGTTCTAATATTGCTCATGTTTTAGGAATTCTCACTTTTTTCTAACTTGCATAGATTCTTCATCTGTTTTTTATTTCAGTTGTTCAGCTACTGTTTCAGGGTGAATTCAGGGTGATTTTTTTACCCTTTTTTTTTTATTATGCTCATAATATGAAATTGTGCTTCACTAATTAATACTGAAGAAAGTTTTATAGGCAACGATAGACCTACAGAGTTCAAAATCTATTGAAAAACCAACTCTAAAGTTTCCAGAAAGAGATAATTTCACATGTGGTTGGTTTTAGAGCTCCATGTGTATGAACTCTACCTTATTTAATATCCTTTATAATGTACTGTGGAGTATGCTATACAAGAGGAAATTGAAAGAATGGTGTGCTGGTCTCCTTGTTCTCTCCAAAAGGCTCACGCTCTCTCTCCCAGGTCAAAGGGCTTTGATCTCCTCAGTGCCAGTCCCTCTCAGGGGACACAAACTCCAAAAGGAAAGTCTGTGTACGTGAGTGTCTTCCAGGTATTCTGTAACTTTGGGTTTTGAATCTAGTGGACACAGGGAAAAGATTGTCCTTAGCAAAAGAAGCTGTGGAGAAGGAAAACTAATTTTCCCTCTACCATCTAGGTTCTTTGCTGAGACCCCCTTGTAATAAAAAGACAGCTTAACAGAAGAAAAACAAACAGAAGTTTAATAATATAGACACCTCCTGTATACATGACCCAGGAAACCTGAAAAGCTCTTTAATGACCCAAGCCACCACCTTAAATATCTTCTTCAGCTGAAGACAAAAGAAAGATGTTGGGGGTCAGGGGAGCCAGTTATGCGAGGTGACCAGGAAGAGCACAGTGAACAAGGGAAGGTTGTTGTACAGATTTAGCTGTTTGCCTTCTCCATTGATAAATTTCTAGAGATTAGAATCTTCCTCCTCTTTCTGGTATAGACAGAGAGACCTTACAAATGGAGATTTCCCTGACAGATATAAATGTCCCTTACAAAAGGGTAACTTCTACTTGGTTTTCAGAGCTTCTCCTGTGCCTGTAGTTTCTCAAAATATCCTGCCCAAAGTCATCCTTATACCAAAGAGGCATACTTTGGGGTGTCAAATTCTCCCCTTTAAAGCAAACACCCAAAACACAAAGAGTTTGATTGCCTTCTCGTGTTGGGGGAGGAAAGTATATATTTTCCCCTGATATGGAGCAGAATATTATACCCCAAAGTGTGCTACTTTGGCATGTGGATTGTTTTGAGCTGAAGGCAATTAAGATGCAGCAGACGTAGGGAAAGCTTTACCTCTCCCCTAACTGCCTAAAAGACTTTAGATTAGAGGGCCTGTACCAGAAAGAGACCCATTACCAGAGATAACTTTCTATATCAGAAAGATTTACCTGCACCTCATTGCCAACATTTGTTTACTAAACTTTTGGTCTTCTCAGCTACTTGTGAATTGTATTCCTCCCCTTTGAAACCCCATACCCCATCTCCTTCCCCTTGGTTCCAAATGGAATATAAGTCTTAATTGCCTGACTGCCTTGAGTCTTCATGTTTTTGTGGGTGTCCTGTATACATGTAATTAAATTTACTTTGCTCCTGTTAATCTGTCAATTTGATTATTAGACCAGCCAAAGAACTTGAAAGGGAAGAAGGGGAACGTTTACACCACTACACCCCACTCTTTCAAAAGTACTTCATCAACTGTAACAGAATACAAAGCAAAATCCTAATAAGTTATCTAAGCACAGTTGCTTTGAAGAAAGTTCAGTATCATATTCAAGAGCAGGATTGGGGTAATGTGGTTTGAGACAGACTGGAAACTTTATAAACTAGTCAGGAAATTCACTCAATACAGTGCCTCAGTAAATATTTGTTACTCTGTGCCAAGCACTGTTCTAGGTACTGACGAGACACAAGTGAATAAGCGAGATACAGATCCTTGCCCTCATGGAGCTCACATTATTTCTGAAATCAAATAAAACAAATTATTTCTGAAATCAAATAAAACAAATTAGTTAAACACATAGTATGGCAGATTGTGATAAGTGCTATGGGCAAAGTGAAGCAGAGAAGGGAAAGTGACACTCAGGAAAGGTGAATTTTGTACAGGGCAATCAAGAAAGACCTCACTGAGAAAGTGACGTGTGAGTAAAGACCTGAAGATGATATGAGAATAAGCTGTGAAGATATCAAAGTGGAGAGAGCCTTCCAGGCAGAGGGAAGAGTACACACGTAAAAGCTTTGAGGTGAGTAGGGCGTGGGTCTTCTTCTGGGCTTTTACTTTTATGTTCCATGAGCCAATCTCTCTGTGTCTCCGTCTCTCTCTCTCTCTGTTTCTCTCTGTCTCCCTCTCTGCCCATACCACATTGCCTTAATAGCTATAGCTTAATAGTGAAGTGTGTACATACCCACCTTATTTTGCTTCTTCAGTAGGTTCTTAAATATTGTTTGACTTTTGTTTTTTCATACAGATTTTAGAATCAGACTGCCAATTTTCTTGAAACGCCTTGTTGGGATTTTAATTGGTATTTAAGAAAATCTATAGGTCAATTTGGGAAGAAAACCTTTATGATATTGAATCTTTTCCATGAACATGGTAAATGTCTGTAATTATTTAATTCTTATTAATATATTTCAAAGCCATTTTACAATTCTCTCTATGCAAGTCTTGGTTATCTTTTGATAGATTTATTCTGAGGAAGTTCTATTTTGTTGATATTATGGAACACATCCTTTAAAAGTATATTTTCTAATTCTGCTTCAAGTATATAGCAGTGTAATTGAATATAACATAGTGACTATGAGCTTTGTTACTGGAATTAGCTTACCTAGGTTTGTATCCTGGCTCTACCACTATTATTGTGTAAATTTGTTTGAATTACTACAATCCTCTGTGTTCAGTTTCCTAAAGTTTAAAATAGGGATATCTTGTTGGGTTGTTGTGATTATTAAAGTTAGTTAATATAAATAGAGTACTTATGGTATCACCTGACTCAGAATAAACACTATGTAAATGCATATACTTCTTGTTAATATTATGTATTGAGTTTACATAGTGTCACCATACTAAATTCTCATTATTTCTCATAATTTGAGGTAATTTTTGCTTTTCTCTGTAGATAGTAAACCATATCATTTGCAAATAATGACAGTTTTATTTCTTTCTCTTTAATTCTTATACCTGTGGTTACTGTCTTCCCATGTCTAACTGTACAGGCTGGATCCTGCAGTACAAGTTAGAATAAAAGTGCTGATAGTGAACCTCTTTGTCTCTTTCTAGACTTTAAGGAAAATGTTTCAGATGTTACATCATTAATAATAATGTTTAGTATAGATTTTTAATAGATAAACTTTTCTCAGATTAGGTCAGTTCTTAAATTTATTTATTTTTGCTGTGTTGGGTCTTCGTTTCTGTGCGAGGGCTTTCTCTAGTTGTGGCAAGCAGGGGCCACTCTTCATCGCGGTGCACGGGCCTCTCACTATCGCGGCCTCTCTTTTTGCGGAGCACACGCTCCAGACACGCAGGCTCAGTAGTTGTGGCTCACGGGCCTAGTTGCTCCGTGGCATATGGGATCCTCCCAGACCAGGGCTCGAACCCGTGTCCCCTGCATTAGCAGATTCTCAACCACTGCGCCACCAGGGAAGCCCTAGGTCAGTTCTTTTCTATCTGTCTGGGTGCTTTGGAAGACCCAGCCCTTCTCTTCATGGAAAATTGGAATCAAATAGGCCAGTTCAACCTCAAGAATTTGTTATTTAGGGAATTCCCTGGAGGTCCAGTGGTTAGGACTTGGTGCTTTCATTGCCGAGAGCCCAGGTTCAACCCCTGGTCAGAGAACTAAGATCCTGCAAGCTGTGCAGCACGGCCAGAAATTAAAAAGAATCTGTTATTCAGTGTTTTCATGAAGTGTGGTGTGAACTGTTTATATAATTTCTGAATCATTAATCTAGCTGTTATAATAGCTAGTTAAACCCTAGAGCTTCAAAATAACAAAACCAGAGTAACACAATTTTTAGACCTGTGCAAGGAGGTTCAGTTAGTGGAGAGAGCGGAAGGTTCTCATTACATCGCAGCTTTTAGCAAGGCTCCTGTGCAGTGTTTAACTGTGAGAATGCACTTGGAGGTACTCAGTGAAGCTGTGTTACGAATTAATAACGTTCTCTGGTGACCAGGCATTTCACTACATTTCTGCATAAACTAACAACCCATAATAGTGGCTCTGCCTGGAACTAAATGCCGTGCACAGTAGAAATAAGATTGGGGAACATCATTTTAAAGACAAGTTTATACAAAGGAAATTGCTATCATGCGTTCTTGAAATTTTAATTATCCAATATTAGATTCTGAATTTTAACAACTGTTTACCTTTAAGAAAATAATGCAGTTATGTTCAGAGCAGTTATTTTACCAGACAATAAAACTATGGGAGACTAAAAAATTCTCTCTCGTAATTCACAGAAAACAAGGATGAGAACATATTCTAAAGGAAAAATGAAAAAAGATAGAAGTTAATGCGTTAGAGGCTGCCAAGGGAGTCCAAACAGCATTAAATATCAGCGGAGAACAGACTTGACTTGTTTTCTTTCTAAATTACTTTTCAATTCCCATCCCAAATGTTGCACGTCAATATTTTAGTGGGTTCCATTTTAAAATTCATCAAAGTACATACATATGGCACAGACCCAGTTCATCTGGAATCCACGAAGTTCAAAGGCTTCGTATTATCTTCAGAATGCTGGGATGAATAGAGCAAAAAAATTGGCTTTTGAAAATGTGTCCCTTTACATGAAACACCCCGGGCTCAGCAGCATTAGGGGAGTTGTTTTGAGTTGTTTGCATATAAATTTGCAAAACTTCTTTTCATATGAATTACAATGGAAGGCTAGGATTTTCAGTAGACCCTCATTTGATGAATAAGCATTTACTGGGTACCCATGTGTCAGGCTCAGTGGTGAATCAGTCGAAGTTGATGTCTGGTAGAACTCACAATAGATCAAGAATGACAACAAAACAAACAATTACAGTGTAGTATAAATGTTCATAAAGGTAAGCTCTGAGAGCTGTGAAAATACTGTGGGAGACACAGCTACCTCTGCCTGGAGTGTTTGGAATGGGGGCAGGGAAGCCTTCAGAGAAGCACTGACTTGTGAATAAGAGACTGAAAGAAGCGCCTCTGATTGCCAGAGGAGCAGGGCCAGCTTTATGGGTATGTCACCTGTGTAGTCACACATGGCCCCATGCATAGAGGGATCCCATGCTTGGCTTAAGTTCTGCTGTTGCCATCTTGAATTTCTTATTTTCACATTTTCGTTTTACATGGGGTGTTGAAAATTATGTAGTCAGTCCTGCAGAGGAAATAGAGGACTACAAAATATCTACATATTCTGCATCCTGAAGGGGCTACCAGACTGGGATGGAAGTAAGTGGCTCAGAAGAACAAAAGAAAATAGTATAATACAACAGACTGAATGCTGTAAATATATGGATGAAATGTCAAGGCAAGTCAGAGAAAAGATCAGTTCATTTTTCCTGAGGTGGGGTGGGATGGAGAAGAGAGTACTGAGGTACCTCAGCGAAGAAGAGACAATTGAATTAGGCCTTAAAAAATGCTTTGCCTATTTCACCAAAGGTGAAAAAAGGCATTTTAGTCTGAGAAAATAACATATGCAAAGAAAGTATCCATTCACTGAACAAATATTTATTGATTGCCTGCTGCCTGCTGTGTTCCACGCACTATTCCAGGTACTTGGGGATAGAGCAGTGAACAAAATAAAGTTTCTTCCTTGATAGAGCTTGCATTTTAGTATGGGAACTGGCCAGTAAAAAAAAGTGAATAAACTTACACCATCAGATGATAGGAAGAAAAAAAATAAAGCAAGGTTAGAGGGTAGAGAATGGGGGAGGAGGCTTTTAAAATGCGGTTTCTGAGGTGGTGACATTTGAGCAGAAACATGAATGAGGTAAGAGAGCAAACAATGTAGCGTGAACAGCCAGCAAGTCCAAGGTCCTGAGGCAGGTATAGCATTAAGATCTAAGACAATATGGATGTCAGTGTGAGTGGAGCTCAGTTAGGAAGGGAGAGGGTGGCAGGCAGTGACAGCAGAGATTAGACAGGGATCAGGCCATGACGGCCCTTACAGGCCATGGTAAGGACTTTGGGCTTTATTCAAAGTGAGATGGTTGCTATTAGAGAATTAAGAGCAAGGGAAGACCACTTCTAGGTTGTATTGTGAAAGGTGACCTTGGCCCCGCTGTGGATAACAGGCTGTAGAAGGGCAAGAGGAGTGGAAGCAGACAGGAGATGGTGGTAGTGACGTTGTCTAGAGAGGTCACGGTGGAGGCACTGAGATGCGGTTAGATTTGGGTGTATGCTGAAGGCAGAGGCAACATTGTTTGTTGCTGGATTAGATATGGGGTGTGCAAAAGGATGCTTCCAAGGTTTATGGATGGCCTGAGAAAATGGAAGAATGGAGTTGCCACTTACTCTGGGAAAGTCTTGTACACATTATGCCCCAAGGTGGGGGGCTGGCTTAGGTCATGAGAAATAGAGTTTAAAATGTGTGTAAGTAAAGGATGGGAAATGTGGCTGGAAAAGATAGGTGGAAACTATCTCAAGTTGGGTCTTATAGATTAGGAGGAGTATGGACATTATCCTAAGGATTTTAAGTCTCAAAATAGCATAATAAATCCTTCATTTCAGAAGGATTATTTTGACTGTCATGTAGAAATTCTTTTGGAGAGGTGGTAGAGGGGTCAATTGGGAGGACATAATAGTCCGCAGGAGAGATGGTGGAAGTGCTGGTAGTTGATTTAGAGAAAAAAGGATGAATTTGAGAGAAAGTCATGGATTCTTTCATACGTTAAATATTTTTGAGCACCTGTTTTCTAGGCATCATTCTTGGGGCTTGATGATATGCCAGTGAATAAAACATAATAATTTTGCCCTCATGAAACTTACATTGTAATGAGAGGAGAAAGACAATAAAATAAACAAGTAACGTATGAGGGAGTTAAGATAGTGATAAGTTCTATGGAGAAAAACTGTAGCTGAGAAGGAGGACAGTGTAGGAGAGGGGTTGCAGTTCTAAATATGGAAATCACAGCAGGCTTCACTGAGAAATTGACATTTGAATAAAGATCAAAGGCTTTGATTTTGAATTTCTATAAATCCGTTTATTCCACAGATATTTGTTGAATGTATTCTGTGTCCCCAGACACTTTGTTAGGTACTGTCATTCAGTAGAGCTTTATTTTTATTTTTCCATAACATCTGGAAGCATAAACAATGCAAATTATATTTTTAAAAGACCTTGATGATGTTTGCATTGCAACTGTCATGGCCCTTTGGGATGTTCGAAAGCTCTCACATATCCTTATGAAATGCTCCCACAGAACAAATGCCACTACTGGAAGAGCAGTTACAGGAACTCAGGGGAGGAATTAAAACATTTGGCCGCTGCAGTGAAAGACTGTTGCAAACTAAATAGGGGTATAAACTGAAGTTTAATCTGATGATACTGTTCTTTGAAAATGCCCGTATAATTGAAATAATGTAGGAAATGACTTCGTAAATTATAAAGCCACATCTCATCAGAGACCTTCCCTAACAACAGTATCTAAAAAAAGCAGCAGCCCACAAACCCCACTCTCTCCCTTGCTTTCGTGCTTCATTTTTCTCCATATCACTTATCACCAGCTGACATATTATCTATTTCACTAAGGTATTTGGGTTTTTCTGTTTCTCTCTCCAACCAGAATGCAAGCTCCACGAGGTCAGGGATTTTCTGTTGTTCACTGCTGAATTCTCAGCATTTAGTACAATGCCTGGCAGATACTGTAAACTTTTATTCTTAAAAAAAATTAAATTGTTAAACACATAGATTTTAAGCAAGAAGAAGAAGAGGAGGAGAGGAGAACATCTAAGAGGAAGAAGACTAGGAGGAAGATGTTACGAGCTCCCGACCCAGTAGAAGTTGGCACTGGTAATACACTTTGTGAGGTACATCTGTACAGTCGGGGCCGATCCTCTTTGGTCTGTTGTCATGTGTTTTGGGAATAGCTGGCCAGGTAGGGTGGCCAATCAGTCCAGTTTCCCTAGACTGAGTCCCAGGGCACGGGACTTTCAGTGTTAAAACTGAGAAAGTTTTGGGCAGCTCAGGAGGGTTGGTCACCCTCTGGTCATGGATATGGGTGTCATTTGAGAATGCAAATGTTACCAAGTTAGCACGATGTGGCCTTCATATTCCAGCTCTTCTACTCATTCATCTTATGCATTTGCTGTTGCTTTCCCACCATGAGGCCTCTATTTTAAACATCTAGGGAATAAAGACTGGGGCTAGCTGGTTTCTAGTGGTTCTTCCAGCTCTAACAGTCTAGTTCTTATTGCCATACATAGGAATTGAAGCCATTATGCTCATCTACCACAGTGACCTCAACAACTGAGCTAGCTAGCCAACTGAATCCAAACACTTAATTTAAGAATTGAAATAACATCTCTTGCCACTGAGAAATGGCACCTATGTGTGTTTTTAAATTTTATTCCAGAACACATAGCACCCAATATTCATGTTACGTTCCAAATTCAAGTGATTTGTGTTGGAGCTGACTCCAGTAAGATTTCCCCAGTGCTTTTCATGTGGTCCTTGTTGCCCTTAGGCCGATGAGGGAAGTGGAGAGTAGGCTGTTATTTTAGTGACTCTGAGGAAAGACTTCTTTCTGCCCCAAATCTTCGCATATTTGTCCTTGGGGCCTTAAAGTCTGTTAATAATGGTATAAGGTGTATAAAGGAAATACATCTCTATGTATCATGACACATTCACGTTCCCTCATTCAAAATAGAGTATAAGTGTCTGACATTACAATTTTTTCTCAGCATAGATAGGGGAGAACAGGAAGACAGAGGACTAAAAGCCCAGGAATGGGAAGAGTGCAAAGAGCTTACCTTTGAATGGGAAAAGGCTATGGTATCAAACCACCATTTTGCCCAAGATATCCTCAGGGACCATGTGTCCCCAGATGCTTGTAACCCTCTCAGAGCTGGGTGCCTAGATCAGTCAAGTAGTATTTTTACAGTGACAACCTTCTATCTCATGCTCCTTATTTTTTTTTTGCTTTTTTCCACCTCAGACTGATTTACTACCTCAGCACTGACGACACAGACATTTACCTGACCTACAGTCCTCATGAGTTCTCTTAACTCTAATCAATTCCCAGATCATTCGCATCAAATTCGGGCTCGTACATAACTGCAGGTAATATTAGATGTCAGAATGGAGATAAAATATTTACTGTGGGTAGTAAATTTCCATGGAAAGAGTGAATTTCTGTCTGTCTTGCTTTCTTGCCCGCTTTTAGTCCAGCTTCTACCTGTACTTTCCCATACTCAGTCATACCTTTCCTTACCTTTCCTTCTGGCCCTGCAGTCTGTCTGGGTTTTGCTTCGATACCTCTTATTAAATCCATTTCCTCCCTTCAGTATCAAATTGCTTTGCTTATAGCCTTTTCTTAAATAACCCTCGTCTCATATTTTCAACCGCAATTTGGAGATACCATGTTTGGGATACCAGCCTTCAATTTGCCCTTATTTTTCCAAACGTAGTAGTTTTATGTTGGCAGACTATATAACTAAAGGTAACTGTAGTCACATACTCATCAGAGTTCTCGTTTTGGCAGTGCCTCAGAGGCCATTTATTCCCAATTCCATATATGGTGCTTGAATACCTTTTGGTCCGTGCTTGAATATCTCGACTCATAGGAGCTCAACACTTTGGGAAGCAGCTTAGTGTAACACAGGACAGCTCCGTCTGTCAGAAATATCTGCCTTACTTCTGAACGATGTCTGTTTCCTAAGATGGACAGCTCATGGATTCCAGCGCTACCCAGAACAAATCTCTCCTGTCCACGTAATAGCCCTTTGGAGGGTTGGAGGGAACAGTGTCATTGTGTCCCACCTGAATCTTACCTTCTGCAAATTACATGGTCCTGTTCCTTCCCAAGTTCCTCATATGACACAGTCGCAAGTCCCTTCACCATCACTGATTCTCTTCTCTGGTCATGTTGCTGGTTATGGCACAGATGCCTGCTAGAGCTCATGGAGAATACTTACACTGTTACCTCTTCATTGCACAAATTTTGCTTCCACCACGTAAACTTGCAGTAACCTGGTTTGAAATTGATATTACACTAGTGATTCTCAAATGGTCACCCCTGGACCAGCCGCATCAATATCAGCTTCGCCCGGGAACTTGTTAGAATACGAATTCTCAGACTGGACCCCAGACGTATTGAATCAGAGACTGTAAGGGGGAAGCCCAGCAGACTGTTTTCACAAGCTCTCCTGGTGCTTCTGACGCATGCTCAAGTTTGGAAACTGCTGTACTCTTGACTGAGAGTCAACCCCCTAAATATCTCTTCCACGTGCTGCTTCTATGTCAGACCTCTGACATATTTGGCTTATGTTTGCCCAATTCTACTGCATTTCATTAGATTCATTCCACTGCCCCATTTTGTCAAATGCTTGTTGGATTCTGATTCTAGGAATGACATCACCAAATGGTGACGTAGGTTCTTTCTGACTCTGCTCCCCTCACAAGAAGAACAGCTAATCATGGACAAGACACCACTGAGAGAATTCTAGAATACAGGGGTGAGGCTGAAGCACCCCCCTGTACCACACAGACCAGACAGATGGCATTAGGAGGGTAAGAGGGGCGGCTGCGTGTGCACTGCGTAGCCCTCCCCAGGCTGGCAGAGCACCACGCCCAGAGGATTTGGAGTCTGTTCTGCAACATACTTGCTAACACTCACAAATGTGGCTTTCTGTCAACTGCAATTTCGATAAACTTGAATCAAATATTTATTTTTTAAAAGGTTTCATTTTTCTGTAGACAAAGCTATGCTCATAATTTTCCTCAGAGGAGAAAATATGTTTCTAAGTCACAGCAACTGACAGCTTCTGAGGGGGACTGTGTTCTAAGTAGGCTCTTGTGTTTTGATTTACTGGTGTGGAGAAACTCGAGCTTGAGGCAAGTACTGGAGAAACATGTTAATGGTTCAGAAAGGGGCAGCCCATGGTCCAGAATGGACCTCTAGTCCACACAGTGAACAGGGAGCAGCTCTGTGGTTCTCAATCAACCCTGACTGCACTGTGGAATCACTTAGGGAGGTTTAGAAAATAGCATCCCTAAGGATTGGATTCACTTGGTCGGGAGTCAAGCCTGGATATGGATTTTTAAAAAGTAGTTTCTGACAGGAGTCGAATGTGTAGCTGGGGTTGAGTGAGAAACACCGAGACAGAGATTTCTAGGGACTTCAGCATTTAGCTGAGTGAGCTGGGAACCACGACAGAGTTTTGAGCAATGGAGTGGCGTGACCTGACTCACGGGATGATAGAGTAACTGGTTTCCCTGCTGAGAAGAGGATAAGATGTGTGACGCAAAAGAGGTGCAGACAAAGTGCTCTGAGCACTCACAGAAATGAGAGCTCGCTGCTCGGGGCTGATTAGGGTGTCTTCATAGAGGAGTAGGCTGTGAAGTAGATTTTGAAGCCTGGCAAAGTAGACACGTGAGAGGAATTCCAAGCATATGAAACAGCATGAACAATGTGGGAATATTTGCAGAATGGCAAGGACTCATGGCTATTAACACTGTAAGTCCGAGACAAGAAGACAGGTGCGTTGGGGCTATATCTTTGTAGGTCTTAAGTGCCAGGCTCAGTGTTTTAAAGTTTTTACTACAAGCTAAAAAAAAAAAGCGGTTGACAGCTTTTGAGCAGGAAAAGGACACTATGGAAGCTGTTTGACTATTTCCTCCCAGCTATCTCCCCCACATCCAATTGCTTATTAAAAATCACGATTGTGGGCTTCCCTGGTGGCGCAGTGGTTAAGAATCCGCCTGCCAATGCAGGGGACATGGGTTCGAGCCCTGGTCCGGGAAGATCCCACATGCCGTGGGGCAACTAAGCCTGTGCACCACAACTACTGAAGCCCGTGCGCCACAACTACTGAAGCCCATGCGCCTAGAGCCCGTGCTCTGCAACAAGAGAAGCCACCGCAGTGAGAAGCCCGCGCACCGCAACGAAGAGTAGCCCCCGCTCACCACGACTAGAGAAAGCCCACACACAGCAACAAAGACCCAACACAGCCAAAAATAAAAAAATATAAATAAATAAATTTATTTTTAAAAATCTAAAAAAAAATCACGATTGTATCTCTGACATTTCTCCCAAATTCATCCTCTCTTGTTCATGACTACTATCACACCTTCTTGGCTGAAGTCCCCGTTCTCTAAATGGGCAGTGGCAACAGTCTCCTCACTGGCATGCCTACATATGCTATGGCTTCTAGCTAATCTATGCTGCCTACAGTATACTTTTAAAGCGTAAGTTTGGAACATGTTATTTGATTTCTTAAAGTTTGTCACTGGCTTCCTACTCTCCTGACTGTTGCCCTTCTTAAATGCTGTAACTGAGACATTTCTCCCAATGAAAGAGTATGGACACATACTCCCATGAGTTCAGTGGTTGGAAAGGCCTGCTTATCTAAGTGTGAATTTTCTTTGAAGTTTCAAGATTTATCTTTGCGATGTGTGTAGATGTCTGCACTCTACTTTATATGTCAATTGAATATAAGCATTTTCCTTATACTCTTCGTATAAAATTGATATTTCTGCAAGACACATCAAATTTGCACATGAGCTTCAAATATACCACTGCACTGTCTTCCTTTTGTATCTCATTGCATTCAAGACTCTTTCATTGGTTCTAAGATTCTTCACCAGCTTTTCTCCTGTCCCCCAACACACACACACACACACACACACACACACACACACGCGCGCGCGCGCGCACACACACCCTAACCTTCCTTTTCTCTTTACCTTACCAGCCACACAGAAATTCTTAGTTGCGTTGTATCACAAGAACTCCCTCATGTTGCTATACTTTTCAAAACCATTGTTTTCAACGGCTCTATGATATTTCATTGGCCATCCTCTACTGTTGAACATTTAGGTCTTTACAATTTAGAGAGGTTCTAAATTATCTTCACGTGTGTGCGTGTGTGTGTGTGTGTGTGTATATATATATATATATATATATATGATAAATTTCCAGAAATGCAATTACTAGGTCAAAAGCAATAAAGAACTTTGTGATTATTCATACTTATTTCCAAATTGCTTTCCAAAAGTAATGTAAAAGAGTACTGGCTTCTCTGCCCCTTACCCTTCTCAAAGTTCTTACTAGTACTGTGGATTAGCATATAAATTGACAGATCATAAGGGCTTCCCTGGCGGTCCAGTGGTTAGGACTCCATGCTTTCACTGCCAAGGGCCTGTGTTCAATCCCTGGGCGGGGAACTAAGATCCTGCAAGCCATACAGCCAGCCAAAAAATCATAACAATAACAGATCATAGCTTGTATCTCATCTTTGTTTTAGTGTATTTTCTGATTCTTTGGGTCATATTATATGTTTGGCATTTGCTTTTTGCTTTTTAGAAGTTGTTTAATTTCCTTTGCCCACGAGGCAGAGTAAAATGTGCGACCCAAAGTGTGCCATTTTGCCATGTGGATTGTTTTGAGTTGAAGACAATTAAGACCCAGCAGACTCAGGAACAGCTCTTTTTTTTTTTTTAATTTTTTAAAATTTGTTTTCTGTTTTTTTTTTTTAATTTTTATTGGAGTATAGTTGCTTTACAATGTTGTGTTAGTTTCTACTGTACAGCAAAATGAATCAGCAATAGATATACATATATCCCCTCTTTTTTTGGATTTCCTTCCATTTAGGTCACCGCAGAGCACTGAGTAGAGTTCCCTGTGCTATACAGTAGGTTCTCATTAGTTATCTATTTTATACATAGTATCAATAGTGTATATATGTCAATCCCAATCTCCCAGTTCATCCCACCACCTGCTTCCCCCATGGTGTCCATACGTTTGTTCTCTACGTCTGTGTCTTTATTTCTGCCTTGTAAATAAGATTGTCTATACCAATTTTTTCAGATTCCACATATATGCATTAATACATGATATTTGTTCTTCTCTTTCTGACTTACTTCACTCTGTATGACAGTCTCTAGGCCCATCCACATCTCTACAAATGACCTAATTTCATTCCTTTTTATGGCTGAGTAATATTCCACTATAAAAGCTCTTTACCTCTCCCTTAATTGCCTAAAAGGATTTAGATAGAGGGCCCGTACCGGGAAGATAGCAAGTATCAATGATAACAGTTAATATCAGAAAGATGTATCTGCATGGAATGGAAACATCTGTTTACCAGCCTCAGTTGCCTGACTCTTTGGGTCTCCTGTCTTTGGGGATCCCATAAGTACAAACTTTGTTTTTCTCTAGTAAAGCTGTTTTATGTCAATTTGATTATTAGAACAGCCAGAGATCCTATAATGGAAGAATGGAAAACTTTTCGTGTCCTACAGTTTTGGTGCCCAATGTGGGGCTCTACACTGGCTGGACGCTGCTCACTTTGGGGCTGCTGCAGCTGAGAGATCCTGGGACTGCTGACAGGAACCAACAGAAGGTAAGAATTCTTACCGTGACAGTCTCTTGGATCTCTGCCTGCATGGTCTGGAGGAAGTGAGACTGGTAAGAGTCCTTTTCTCTCTCTAAATTTAGATTAGCAGGAGAAGATATTTGTGTGAACTCGTTTCTTAGGTATAGCAACTCTGGTAAAGATTTGTTATGAGTCCTCTTGTTTTCTGTTGTTCCCTTTCCTCCCAGTGAAAGTCTTTGTTTTCCTTTGTCTCTGTCTTTTGTGACATTTGTCATACCGTAGGGTAGAACACAGGCATAGGTCCTATAAGCCTGTTGTTCAAGCTGGCCTCAGAAATTGGTAAGTTCATGCTTCCCACCAGATCGACATCTGTTTAGACAAACTTTGGAGTAGATGCCCTGTGTAAAACCAGATGAGATTTTCCTTTCACCTTGTTCTGTGTCCTGAGAGCTTGGCCTTATGACGAGTAAGAATATTGTCTCTGGTTTCCACCAGCCAGAAGATGCAAGTACCAACTTCCATTTTGATGGCCAGTCGAATCCACTGGGATTCTGAGATGCGAAGTCACACAGCATTCTCTTTGTTCGGCTGTGTCAGCTGTCAGGAGAACTTGTCGTAAGGGGTCCTGGTCCACAGGGGACCTTTGTTGTCTCAACCATCATTGCCTTGTAGTACTGGAAAAGTCCCATTCCAGTAGCACCCACCGAATGTCACAGATTAGTGGGTCTGTGATTGGGGGTGTCTCACATTCTCATGGGCAGCTGCAGACACTGCACTACACCATTCTTAGCACGTAACAAAAGTCTTTGCTTTCTTAGGCTAACCTGGGAATGAACTTTCTGGATCTTGTGAGGGCTGTATCTTTTGTACTTTCCTTTGAGATGCCTCTTGGGTCCATGTTAAGCCATATAGAGGCTTATTGATTTGAGTCACTATTGAGATTAATATAAGATCCTAGTTGTCAATGGCCAGACTATGGATGCCTTGAATTGGCTATATTTGAAAGAAAACAGTTTCTAGAGAGCTCTCATCCTAAGTATCTTATTTGTACCTATGGAAAGGCTGAATTAAAAAGTGGACACATGGGGCTTCCCTGGTGGCGCAGTGGTTGAGAGTCCACTTGCCGATGCAGGGGACACAGGTTCGTGCCCCGGTCCGGGAAGATCCCACATGCCGTGGAGCGGCTGGGCCCGTGAGCCATGGCCACTGAGCCTGCGCATCTGGAGCCTGTGCTCGGCAACGGGAGAGGCCACGACAGTGAGAGGACCGCGTATCGCAAAAAAAAAAAAAAAAAGTGGTCACAGGAATATAATGGCTAGTCTTAGGGACTCCGTTAATAAGATGAAAGAACAGAAATTAGAACAAAAACTAAAGTCCACGTCCAATGCATATCGTCCTTCTTAAAATCCAGCCCCATCTCCTCAGCAAATTCCCTTAGCTCCCAGACTCCTCCACCTTCCCCAGAAAATCCCTTAAAAACCCAGCTGCCTGTTTTAGCTTCCCTTTCCCTACAGGATTTACAGAGAGCACTCCAGCCTAATCTCTAGGCCCAGGGTATACAGTTTACTCATGTAAAGGGTGAAAGCCATTAAGTAAATTTAGCAAAAACATGGGGATGGACAGTAAGACTCACTTTCTCTGCCAGCTTCAGGCCTTCCTGTGCAATGTTCTTTGTGGATGTATCCTGGATTCCCTACAACAAAGAGTTCACATCCTCTGGACAGCAATAGATCTTTTAAATTGTACAGCCCTTTTACCTCCACTTTTAGACGATCCTACCAAATTTAGAGAGGAATTAGAAATATTAGTGGCCATTCACAACTCCGCTCATAAGGACCTTAATTGGCTGCTGAAGGATATTTTTCCCAACCATAATTACACTATAGCTAACAGACAAGCCAGATGGCTTCCTGGGGGAAAACATCTCTCACAGAGGAAACCGATGACCAGAAATTCTCCCAGGCCCTCCTACAAATGATCAGGAAAGGAATCAGCTGGAAACCAATATTCAGGGGCTTATAGGAGCAATAGTAAATACTTCCCCTCATCTAAGGTGGATTGGTCTAAGGTTAAATCGTACACGCAGAAAGAAAGACAGCATCCAAAGGCCTTTGTTGAATGCTTATATAGACTTTTCAACGCATACTGCATTAAACCCCAAAGTTCCAGAACATAGAAATCTTTCCATTTCTGCCTTAGTAGGAGATTTTCTCCCTGAAATAAAAAGGCAAATCAAAATAGTACAGTTGGGTGGGCTAGTCAACCTCTAAGTATTATAATGGAAGCAGCTGCCCAATTCTTTGAAGGTAGCTTGCAGAAATGAAGGAGGAAAAAAGGAGTTAAAATCAACAAGTCTTGGTTTGCAATTTGAATCTTTAGAGGAACAAAAGCATAACTCTGAGAGGAACTCAAAGACCCCCTCAGATCCTCTCCTATTTGCCTCCAGACATTTGCAGATGTAAAAAATCAGGACATTGGAAGTGCAATTGTTGTGCATGTAAGAAAAAGAAAGAAAAATTTAAACAGTAATTACCCTAGACTTCTGATAGTGGACCAATATACCCCAAAAACGCCTAGGAGAAAATGTGTATTCTTTCTTTGTCCCTTGAAGGTGTAAATCTTACCATGTCTTTGAAATATAAACACCCCAGGCGATATCTAAAACACTGCCCACACTTAACCTGAGACTGAAAAAAAACGCAAGAGAAGCTTTTTAAAATACAAACTGCTATAAAGGCTCCCTTGCCCAAATCTAGTCCACAGACTCCGTGAGATTACTACTTGTCAAAGGCAAATACAAATCCTAAACGTCTTCTCTGCAAATTGTAAAACGCTTTAGAAATTTGAGCTGGTAAACTCAGAAACATAGAAACTAACCCAAATATTTTTCAACTTCATGTAGTATAATCTTTGGTAAATAAAAGCTAGTTTAAGTTTGGTTTAATTAACATAGGTATGCCTCCAGAGTTATCAGCATTAAATATGCAGATAAACAACTTTTATTCTACCTGAGTTTACTAGTGAAATAAGTTTATGTTATCTGTATTATAAAATTTGTCTGCAAGAACAGTAGCTTGGGATGATTGCTGACTTTGACTAGTGTCTAATAAAGTTTTCATGGGTAGTCTAAACATAAATGTAGGGAGGAAGTGATTTTAATAGATGTAAGTGGGATGAGAGTTTTTAGGTGAACTTTTCAACAATAATTATGTTTTCTGATACGTTTACTTAGTTTCTCAAATCTCTTTGGTAACTTACACCCTTAGAGTTTTTCTAAGTTAAGCTAAATGATGGAAATTCATTGAATTTAGATCACTTCCTAATAAGATAAAATGCAGAAACATTAATTACTGAACATAGGTTTATCTACTTTTGGTTTCTTATTACATTATCACAGAGAAACTAAATATATTTGGGTCTCATAGTAAACATGTGTTATGCCACATTGAAAATTTGTACTATGAGGAAGTGTATGCTTATAGAAATTATGAAACTTAGTCACAGAACTTGCCAATATAAAGAATGCTGGTATAACAGGCAGTTCACAGTTGCTTACTTCTTACTTTTCACCAGAAATTAAGGTTTCTAAGGTTTAAAAATTCTAATTCAAAATTTAATTAATGTGTATAATTAAAACGACTAGAAATAATGATGGAAACAAGTTTGTATATGAGGAAGGTAGGATGGTTTTTTTTGTTTTTTTTGCAGTACGCGGGCCTCTCACTGTTGTGGCCTGTCCCGTTGCGGAGCACAGGCTCCGGACGCGCAGGCTCAGCGGCCATGGCTCACGGGCCCAGCCGCTCCGCGGCATGTGGGATCTTCCCGGACCGGGGCACGAACCCGTGTCCCCTGCATTGGCAGGCGGACTCTCAACCACTGCACCACCAGGCAAGCCCGGTAGGATGTATTTTTGACTAAGAAGGTGTGAGGTATGGCGATGTATTTTTGTTAAGGGAAAATGAAGTTAATTTGTCCTAATGTAAAACTGGTAATTTCAGAGTGGGAAAGAGGATAATAAAGGACAAAATTGTATAGAAAGTTGGGAAGAGAGAGAAAAAGAGAGAATTCTACCTGTGTAGTCAAGTTGGCTAAAACTGAATTGCTATTATAAGGGTTTTTTAAATAAGCTTTAATATCAATAGTGTGCTTATGTAATTTTCCTTCATATACTAGTAGGACAAGGGTATTTTTTTTACTACTGGTCTGCTTTTGATAAGAGATTATAAAAGATTGTTTTTACCTTTTAAGTAATCTACCTAGAAAACAGAGATTCTGTGTTTTATCAAAATAATTTTCTGTTTCATGTTGCCCTTTTCAGATCTTTGATTACCTAAGAAAACTGAGCCTTCTCTATTAAGAGCTAAAGTTGTTATATATATATATATATATATATATATATATATATATATATATATGACTATGTAACTTTCTGTATTTGCCTGCAAAATCTTTAATTTTCACTTTGGTTAACTGGGTAACTACATATTGTTTCACAGTAACTATGATCCTGTCTAATCAAGTGTTTTAAAACCTTTTTGATATTTTTGACAAACTTCCCCAAACTCAAATTCTAAATGAAGTCTTTTTTACCTCGAAGTGACTTTGGGGTTTTGCAGAGGGCCCCTGGAACGTCTCAAAAGATTTGTTCTCTCTCTTTATTAAAGAATAGAGACGTTATGCTAATTAGGCTTATTTGGTGTATTAAATTACATGGGAATCATTGTCAAACAAGTGATGATAAATCTTCTTAAGTTATATTGTATGAGTGAATGTTGTTAATACAACTGTTCTCAAAATTGTATGAAATTCCTAAAAATCTGATATGTCCTGGTATGTTATCACTTGTAATTCTAGTTATTATCTTAAAACGTTTTGTATCATAGAAATAACCAAATTTCCTTGTCAATCACATTATAATGAACTCTCATCTGATCTTTAACCATTGCCATTTAAAAACCTTATGTCGGGGCTTCCCTGGTGGCGCAGTGGTTGAGAGTCCGCTTGCTGATGCGGGGGACGCGGGTTCGTGCCCCGGTCTGGGAAGATCCCACATGCCGCGGAGCAGCTGGGCCCGTGAGCCATGGCCGCTGAGCCTGCGCGTCCGGAGCCTGTGCTCCGCAACGGGAGAGGCCACAGCAGTGAGAGGCCCGTGTACCGCAAAAAAAATAAATAAATAAAAAAATAAAAACCTTATGTCATTTACAGACAGTTATTATTTTACACTGGTGCTTTTGCAAAAGTATTCCTGCAAAAGAGTTTCATTTTCAGACAAATTCATGGAAAGGACTCTGACAAGTACTCTGAAATACAGTATTCTGATGACTTTCTGATCATACCACTGAATTTGGTAAGAAATTACAGAACTCTAATGAAAATAAATGATGGCTTCATAAAACTGCTAACAAAAGATCAAGATCAATACGAGTTAATTATATGGAACTGAATGAACTGATTATAATTTTTATGACTTTTTATTTAAAACATCGTTGGTTCTTTAATGTTTTGTTTTGGTTTTTGTTTTCCAGATGAAGGAAATATTTCCTCTTAAGCTATCTATAACTTACAGCAATTTAGTGAAATGTATCTTTGTGAACAAAGGTAAAATGTTTATCTTTTTCTCCCTACCTGATCCCTCCAGAATTTGGAAACTCATAATGAGTCTTTTATTTTCATGGCAATACAGTTATTTGCATAAGTTCAATAAGAATCTGTTCTCCTTATGACAGGATACAATTGGAAACATTGGTTATATTACCAAGGATTTGACTGGAATAGCGTATTTGAGAGGGATATGCGTAGGCTCACATATGACCTGACAGCTTTAAGGAACTAAGATTGACTTTATGGAGCCAATAAAGCCTTTTGGAAAAATCAGGCCTGGGAACTTGCTACAGGGTTCCCAGCAGCCTTACCAGGTTAGTAAGTAAGGTCACTTCCTGCAAGCCCAGGAACCTCAGGATATTCCGGGGACCTTGTGAAGAGAGGAGTTAACCCAAACTTACAGGTATTTCAGGCCTTAAGTGTGATGGTGAGTGCTTGGTTTGGCTTCCTAGCCTGAGATGATTTTAAGAGTTCAATATGAGATTCCTTATGAAAAGCTCTAGCAAAGCAGATTTAAAAGAGTCTATAAGGTTAAACACTATTATTGCTGTACTTATGTAAATAATCTGGACAACTTTATTAAAACTAGACTTAATTTGCAAGCAAAATTAGTCTTATTGTGGCTATCTTTGATAGAAATGGGAGTAATTGTAGAGAGAAACATCTTCCTCCCCTTCGAAGCTCCAGATACCTACCCCCTTCTCCTTAGCTCAGAATAGCATCTAAGCCTCAACTGCGTGTCTTCAGGTCTCATGTCTTTGGGAATCCCATACATATGAAGTTAAATTTGTTTTTCTCCTGTTAATTTGTCTTATGTCAATTTAATTATTAGACCAGCCAAAGAACCTAGAGGGGTTTTCCGCCCCTCTATCACTTATCTACTTGGGTCTTTAATGGTTTTGATAATCTCTCTATATATATTTAGGATATTAATCCTTTGCTCTTCGATTTTATAGACTTGTGCATTTGGCCAAAAGAAGTAGCAAAGCTCTAGTCCGTACTTAGAAATGCCAAACATTACAGTTTCCTAGGGAAAGTACTTCTGGGAAAATGGTACTGGTGGGAATGTCTGGTGGTTGGTATATTTTCAGAAACCATACTGTAATTTCACACACAAAAATATTTCTCACTGCAGAGTAGGTTGGTATCAAAATCTGAGCTCACCTTATGTTTAATTTATCATTGTTCCTCCACTGTTCTCTATGCAATGCAAATTTACTCATAATACTATTCTCAAGACTGCTTCTAGCTTGACTACTTTTTCCAAATGAATAACACTAACTCACCCAAACTGTTGAGGTATTTGGGTATTTGTGAACAAAGACCATGTGGTGTACAATTACTCATATGTGTTTTCTGTTCATTCATTAGGATAATGATTATGAATAATGTTTTCGCCCAAAATAGGTTTTTATAAAATTCTCAGAAAGTCATCTTCCATCATTAATTTATGGTTCAGTTTAAGTTAAAAAGTATAATCATAATATCTTTGATTACTAAAGTCACAATAGTATTCCCTTTGGAACAAACACCACAGCATCACTAGACCTGTTGATATACCTTTCTGGAGCCCATAGAAAACTCTTGTCTCCAGGGAGCATGGAGGTAGAGGTGGGAGATATTTCAATTTTTCTCTCGAGTTGGGCATGTTCTTTTGCTTTGTAGTTGTCTGACATGCAGTTATATCTCAAATTCCCGCCTCTACCTCCCATGCCAACCTAGACAGAATTGGAAATAGTGGTGACTGTGGTTGCAGTGGTGGTGGCTGGGCATAAAAGAGGCTGTTCATCCTCTCAGAGACAATTGTAGTGATGGATCTAGATTCCCCTACCCTGCTTTTACATCCCTTAGAACATTTTTACTGGAAATCCAATAGGAAGTGGAAGGGATTAGATTATCATCACAAATCCTCATGGAAGTTTCATTTTAGAGGGAAGTTTAATTTCTGTAAGATTTACGTGGACAGAAACTGCCACAACCCAATCGATCGTATTTCTGAGGACAATTTCCACTACATTTTTTCTAGTTTAGAACATTAGAATATGGTTATTTTTTTAAATTATGAAAGCAGTAAATGCTTATAAAAATTTTAGCATTTCTAAAATGCTAAAAGGTATAAAGAGATCATCCATAACTCTGTGCTCCAAAAGAATATTATTAACATCTTGGTAAATTTGATTCATGCCACAAATATTTAATGGAACACCTGCCGTGTGCCAGGAACTGATTGGGCAATGGAGGTAGATCAAGGAATAAAACAAACAGAACCCCTGCTCTCCCGGAGCTTACATTTTAGAAGGGGAGAAAAACAATTATTAAATAAAATAAATGAATAAATAAAATAATGGCAAGTAATAGTAAGCATTGTGAAGAAAAATGTACAATGTAAGGGCAATAAAGAGTGGTGTTGATACAATTATAAATAAACAGACGGGGAGTCTAAGGACGTGGTATTTGGTATTGGAGCTGGATGAAAAGAAGGATGCAGCTCTGTGAAGATCAGAGGGAAAAGCATTCCAGGGAAATGGATTGCAAACCCTAGTGAGGTCAAGGTGGCTGCAGCACTGAGAGACAGAGGATGGTGGAGAAATAGGCCAAAAAAAGTTTTTATCTCATTGTAAAAGTGATAGGAAGACATTATAGTGTGTTAATCAGGGGAGAAAAGTGACCTGATTTATACTTAAGGAGATAGAATTGAGTGACATATAAGATGCCATCATGCTGGAACTTTCCAGAGTTGGATTTCCTGTTTGCTGGATCCCATCTTTTTCTTTTTTGGTCTCCTCCCTTATTTTGGTGTAGCAAATTTTCCATAGCTTTACTTTTTAAAGTGAAAGGAAGTTAAATTTGAAGGCACTGCTTATCTGAAAATATATTTACTTTCCTCGCACTGTTGATTGATATTTTTTCTTGATGGAGAATTCTAAGTTAATATCATTTTCTGTCATTTCAAAGGCATTGCTCCATTATCAATTAGCTTCCAATAATGCTGTCGAGAAGTTTGATGGCACTATAATTCCAGATTCTTTGTATGTAACTTACTGTTCCAACCCCTCTGTAAACTTTCAGACTTTTCTCTTTATCCCTGGAATTCTGAAATTTCATGCCCTGCCTTGGTATGGTGCCTTTATCATTCAATGTGCTGGAGAAATGACAGAACTCTACAAATTATAATCTCTTGTCTTTCAGTTCTAGGAATTGTTATTGTATTTTTAAAATATGTCTGGCCTGCCTCTTTTTTTCTTCCTCCCTCCCTTTCTTTTCTCCCTCTGTCCTTCCCTCCTTCTCTCTCTCTGTAACTCATTATAATTTGGATATCTTAAATTGTTTCTCTAATTTACTTATCTTTTTTTTTTTTGTCTACTATGTTCCCGATCTTTGTTTTAAGCTCCATTTTCTGCATGATATACTGATCCTTTTTTTTAAATTTATTTTTATTTCTTTATTTTCTTTATAATTTTGGCTGCATCAGGTCTTAGTTGCAGCACGCAGGATCTTTCATTGCTGCACACAGGCTTCTCTAGTTGTGGTGTGTGGGTTTTCTCTCTCTGGCTGTGGCACGCAGGCTCCAGGGCACGTGGGCTCTGTAGTTTGTGGGACGCAGGCTCTGTCGTTGAGGCATGCGGGCTCAGTAGTTGTGGCATGCGGGCTTGGTTGCCCCGCAGCATGTGGGATCTTAGTTCCCCGACCAGGGATCGAACCCTCATGCCCTGCATTGGAAGGTGGATTCTTTACCACTGGACCACCAGGGAAGTCCCAATATACTGATCCTTATTGCCCAGTTTCTACCAAGTTTTTTAAAAATTTGGAATCATATTTTTCTTTTCTAAGACCATTTTCTTTTGGGGGGCAATATTTCTTTTTTAATATTATCTTGCCTAATTTTATAGATTTAATATTTTATCTTATTTATCTGAGATTGTTAATGATGAGTTTTGCTCCTTAAATTATTTCTGTTTCTTCTTTGTTTTTTCTTATGTTAACTTATTAAGGTATCTATCTTGCCTTTGGAGAATTTTCTCAAATGTCTGTTGTCCTTTGGCCGTCTGCATATTTGAGAGTCAGGCGATAAAAATATATTTGGAAATTCTGAGCAAATACATTGTGCTATTCACTGGTAGACTTCAGTGTGGTAGATGCCCACATGTCAGGACCTGTAAGTCATTTATCCAGAAATGGATATTCTAATCTTCCCCCTTGGGATCTAGCCTAGAATCTGAGAACTGTGCTGGTGGAGGGAGATCAGAAATATATATTTATCTATGTTTTCTTATGTTCCTTAATGACTTGATGCTTTATGTATAACTCTTTAATCCATTTAGACTGTATGATAATATAACGTATCATACATATCATAACATAATCTAATCTAATCTAACCTAACATAATATAAATCAGTTTCCATATATGTATAGTCTAGTGGCCTCAGACATAGAGCCTGCGTTTGAATCTTGGCTCTGCCACTCACTAATCACATGACCTTTGGCAAGTTACCTATTCTCTCTTTGTGTCAATTTCCTCTCTGTAAAATGAGGATAATAATAGAATCTATTAGGTAAGGTTGTTGTGAGTATTATAATGTGTTAACACATGTAAAAAACTTAGAACAGTTCCTGGCATACAATAAGCACTATCTAATGATTAGTTATCATTATTAATTACTTTGTATCAGTATCGGAGTGTTGTAATATTACAATCATAGTGTTTTAAAACTTGTGGAAGAAGAATTAGGCTTTTCTCTGTGGCCTCATTGATAAGACTACAACTAAACAAAGGAAACTTTGAGGAGATGAATTTTTATCAAAATAAGGAAAAAAAGGGCTTTTCCAAACATTCTAAGTGCCCAAAGATGGAATAGACCATATCAAGATTTAATGAGTTTCCTGTCAATGGAAATGTTCAAGAGAATGTTTGTGAACACTTTTGTGGCACTGTTAGAAGGCATTCCTGGTAGTAAAAGACTAAATGCATTGAATGAACATTGAAGCACTTTTTAAAATGTGGTATTTTACAATCCCAACACTGTAATCAGAGAACATGAATGCATCAGAAAGGCAGAAAAATCGGTGTCAACTTGACCCTAGTTTTTAATGACTCTACAATTTCGACCAGGCAAAAATAGAAGGTCTTTGTTAAACTGTGATGGGGTATCGTATAGAACAGAATTGAAATCACATGCCTACAAAGTAAGAATTACGGGAAAGCAAGTTTAAGTATGAAGAAAATATAAAAACTTAGCTAAGTTTTGGGATGTCTAGGCAAAACTGGTTCAGGACCAAAGGAAATTAATTCAGATTCCTCCTACTCAGTTTTGTTTTGTTTTGTTTATTTTTTTAGGTTCTCATTAGTTATGTATTTTATACATAGTAGTGTATATATGTCAATCCCAATTTATATAATTTTAATAAAATGAATAATCAATGTCATTGTAGTAGGTATTAAATATAATGTTATGCGTGGGTGGCCAATGGTTGTGAAAAAGATAGTGTCGGGGAGAGGAACTTTCCCCCTCCCCCCCCCTTGAGTTCTTGTGGTTGGACTAACAAGAAAATCGACACAAGACAGATCAATAGGAGAAAAAGAAACAATTTTTAATTTGGGTACACAGAGGTCTAGTAGAAATTGGTCCTACGAAGTGGCCAAAGCAGGCAGTTTTTATACTTTTTAGACAAAGAAACAATAAATTTGAGAGGAATTGACAGGACAAAGAAATGTAGGTTTGGGGTGCTAAATTAGTGAAGACTCTAAACAGAGTTTGGGCTTAGGGTAGTCAATTAAAGAAGTGACAAAGTTTGTTTCTACAGAGGCTTGTAGAAAGATGTCTCTGGTGCTAAGGGTGTCCTGCTGCTTCCAGATACAGGGAGTGCACCTTTCACATGGAAGGTTTATCTCCTGCTTTCAGGGGGACAGCGAAGAGGGTCAGAATGTCCCTCTTGCGTACGTCTTTTCTTAAGTAACGTTAATTTAAAATAATCAATATGCCATTGAGGCATATTTTGGGGCAGCCTGTCCTGGGCCTCAACAATAGAAATCATTTAAACTTGAAAGCAAAATATCTTTCCTGGCTTAATATGAGCAAGTGTGTTTGCTAATGCTCTGAAATTGAGTTCTTTCCCAATACTTCAGTGTTGAGTTATATTATTTAAAGACACCTTCATCTCTAATTTTATATCTCTTAAATTTCATTTTCCTTTCAAATAATTACAGAGCTCTGTTAACAATAACACTCACAGTGACTGTTCTGTGTATTTTAAAGATCCTAAGTAAATACTGAGGAGATTGAAAGAAAATGACCCGCTGGGTGCCTGTGAGAAAAGTAATTCACTGGGAGGGAGGCATAGGCTTTGTGTTGTTTTTCCAGCTCTAGCTCTTTCTGTGTACCCAAAGACACACATTTATGAAGTGCTTTGTTTAGGTACCAGCTGGAATCACAGAACCAGAAAGTCTTGAAATGAACCCGGAGACCTAGGCTAGGAATGAAGGTAGAGGACCTAAGACAAGAGCACGGTTTTTGGGATCTGCACATCTTTTTTTGGGGGGCCGTGCGGCGCAGCTTGTGGGATCTTAGTTCCCTCACACACCAGGGATCCAACCCAGGCCCTCGGCAGTGAAAACGCCGAGTCCTAACCACTGGACCACCAGGGAAGTCCCGGATATGCACATCTTGACTGAGCAATCTTGAGTATGTGCTTAACCTTGCTGAGCATCAGTTATCTTTATCTGTAACATGAGGATAATAATGCTGCCATGGGGCTGATGGAGGATGCTAAGACACGATGTATAAAGAAGCATTTGCATGGAGCCTCGCACATAGTAAGCTCTTAAATATTTGAATTATGAGAAGTCAGGTCAGTCCCTTTAAGACTTGGGAAACGGGACGGGATAGGAGGTCTTGTGCATAAAAGAAAGCACAAACCATATCTCCCTGCCTGGCAGAATTACAGTGGTCTCCCCTTGTCGGTGGGGGACACCTTCCAAGACCCTGCCCTCAGTGGATGCCTGAAACCATGGAGAGTACCAAACCCCGTACTCATAGACTATAATTTTTCCTATAAATACATACCTATGACAAAGTTTAATTTATAAATTAGGCACGGTAAGAGAATATCTGAATTGCACGCATCACTACCTTTGTGCTTTGGGACAAGTAAGTAAAATAAGGGTTACTTGGACACAAGCACTGCTGATGCTGCTCCAGTCAGTCTGATACCTGAGCCAGCTACTAAGTGATTAACGGGCAGGAACCGCTGGACAAAGGGAAAATTCATGTCCCAGGTGGATGGAGCCAGTTGGCATGAGACTTCATGAAGCTACTCAGAATGGCGTGCAATTGAAAACTTACGAATGGTTACTTCTGGAGTTTTCCATTTACTATTTTCAGGCCACAGTTGAAACTGAAACCATAGAAAGCGAAATCACGGGTAAGTGGGGGACTACTATACTCTGGCTCTCCAGGTATAAAAATCAGAACCCCAATCATTCTCTCTACTCTCCCTCCAGCTCTCAATATTCCTGCATCTTCCCAGGCCTGCTGGAGGCAACTAAGCCACTCAGTGGCAACCTCCTCATCTAACTTCACTTGCTTCCTGGATGTCCCATGCCTTTTCTGGCTCACATCAAGACCTGGACTGGGCTTTATCCTCCAGGTAAGTATTTTGGGTTGTCTGTCTCTAAACCCTTCCCTACTTGCCCATCCCATGCTCTCTGCCTCTTGATAAACGTGTGCTACACTGGGCCATAGGTACTGAGCTATTAGATAGGGGGGCAAAGCCATCTTGGCACACAGTCTAAACATCAATACTCTCTGTTAAGTGTGGCGATATGGAAGCACACATCTCCCAGTCTGTGAAAATAGATTCATCAACTTCCACCAATACTGAATTGACCCTGATAGATGTCTCTCATTGTATTATAATTCAGTGCTATAAAAAGTCATTTACAAACAGCCCAGTTGCATAACATCAAGGGGATGGTAAAGTAAATTATGGTATACCCACATGATGGACCATTGTGCAGCTATTAAAATGATGTTTACAAAGAGTTTTTAATGACATGGGAAAGTGCTAATGATATAACGCCTAGTGAAAATAGGCTACAGAAAAAAATAGGCTACAGAAATATTCCACATAATATGGTATAAAACCATCTAGGAAAATATGATAGATATGTCTGTTACTATATATAAAATAGTATAATTTACAATATTAGGGACACATATACCAAATGTAAAATGTATTTGTTTAAGCATGCATATATGTGTATAAATATATATAATGTATTGGAAATAAACATGATGTTAACAGTGATCATCTATAGGTAAAGGAATTACAGGTGATTTTTTTTTTTAGTTTATAAATATTTTTCTTTTTCCCCTTTATGTTCTACAATATACAAGTAGTGGTTTTATAATCAGTAGAAAATAAGCATTCTTTATTCCAAACAGTTATCATAACCAAACTTAATTATGTTTGAGCTGTGAAATTAGTTCATTACCTAGGTAGTTGAGATCTGAATCTCTAACTGCATTTCATCTTGAGTACAAATGGTTTCCTTAGACTGGTAAGGCCAAATGGAGAAGCTTGATTCTGTAAAATGTGGTTTAAAAATATGCTAAGTAGGGGCTTCCCTGGTGGTGCACTGGTTAAGAATCCGCCTGCCAATGCAGGGGACATGGGTTTGAGCCCTGGTCCAGGAAGATCCCACATGCCGCGGAGCAACTAAGCCCGTGTGCCACAACTACTGAGCCTGCGCTCTAGAGTCCGCGAGCCACAACTACTGAAGCCCGTGCACCTAGAGACCATTTTCTGCAACAAGGGAAGCCACCGCAATGAGAAGCCCGCGCACCACAACGAAGAGTAGCCCCTGCTCGCCACAACCAGAGAAAGCCCGCGCACAGCAACGAAGATCCAACACAGCCAAAAATAAATAAATAAATTTACATTAAAAAAATATGCTAAGTAGCCAAACTGGTCTTGAAGTGGGGGTTTCAGTAAGCTGAATAATGACCCCTCCCCAAAGATATTTTCCATGTCCTAATCTCTGGAAACTGTATCACTTTATGTGGCCAAAACAAAAAACCCTACTGTGTAGATGAGATTAAGTCAAGTATATTGAAATGGGGTCCTAATTGCAATCATACATATCCTTGTAAGTGGGAATTGAGCGGAGATTAGACACAAACAGAAGGGGAGACGACAATGTGACCACAGGGGCAGAGACTGGAGTGACATGAACACAAGCCAAGTTATGCTGGCAGCAGCAAGGAACGGAAGAGCCTCTGGAAGGAGTAGGGCCAACACTTTGATTTTGGTCCAATGAGACCGAGTTCAGACTTCTGACCTCCAGAACTGTGAGAGAATAAAATTCTGTTGTTTTAAGCTACTAGTTTGTGATAATTTGTTACAACATCCAGAGGAGTTGAATACACGGTCTTAGTGACATGCGTGAAACATGGCCCCTGGCTATAAAGATTTCATAGGCTAGGAGGGTAGGGTAAGGTATAAACAGAGAAAATTATACTATGTTGCTAAAGGTGACTAACTGGCCCTGTGAGGTCTGAGAAAGTCATCCTAGAGGAGAGGTGATATTGGAGCTATGTCTTGGAAAATTAGTACGTAAAAGTAACGGATTTGCAAACCAATTTTATGGGATATGAGAACCAGCCCTTTGAGGGAAATGATTTGTGGTTTCAGTCCCATTTGGGTAGCACAGTGCTTAATTGGTGGCAGTAGTGGTTTGGACACAATGAGGAGGCTACATAGCAGGAGATAATGTGTTTTGTCGTTGCTAAACAACTAACTGTGAGACTCTGGGCTAGTCGCGTCTTTGATCTGTGCATCAGTTTCCATATATATAAAATGCGAAGTTTGGACTAGATTTCTAAGGGTCTCTTGCCATTCTAAATTTCCTTAAGTCTGTGTTTTGACAACACTGTAGAAGTGAAAATTGAGAACTAGTATATATGGACTAGTAAATTTCAAGTATTTATAAGACTGAGATAAGTGTTCATAAAAATTCAAATTACAAATTTAAAGTACAGAGTGTATTGCTCTGAGAATGGATTTATGTGACTGTAACTCCATGTAAGTATTTGCACACTTATGCAACACTCAGACACTCAGAAGACATAGACATTCATTGCACAGTATTGTGTTTGCCAAATTTTCTACGATTAAAATGCTTATGTTAAATTCAAATAGACTCCTGGTCCACATTTAAATACTAGAACTATAGACACTGAATTGGGATCCAGGGGAGGGAAGATAAATGAGAGAAAAAAAAGGTTAGCACTGGGTGAAAAATGTTTTTTCCTCTTCATGTCACAGTGATGGAGTGTGAGGTGCAGAGGCTGGAATGGTTTAATCAACCCAGCTTCCTAAAAAAAACTTGCCGTGATTCTTTGCTGAAGCCTTAATAAGAAGGCTAAGACTGTCCCCTAGGGTAGCAGGTGAGATGAAACAACCTTTGCTCATGACAGCACTACAGATCATTGGCAGGATTGACTCAGTGTCTCAAAGGAGCAGGCAGGCAGACGGAAATTCAGAGGATATATCCAATTTCTCTTTTCTACTAATCTCAGGAGGAAGCAAGCTCACAGTCTGTTTTCTTCATTGGCATTATGACCAGTCTTCTTCTATTGGACCATCGATGACATTGCATCCAGTGCACATATCGGCACATGAATCTGAAGTCACCTGTAGGGGAAGACTTCCCCGAGGAAATACTCCAAGCAGACTGTCACTTCTGTCAGGGGAAGGGAGAACTGGGTGTTGCACAGTGTGAGCTATCAGGCAAAGACAACGATAAGACTGATGGGCCAGGTGAGAAGCAGCTTGTGAGGAGAGAACTACACCTATTTTCCTGTTGCTGGAACATAAACTGTGGGACAGAGACTGGTGAAAATTGAAGCTGGAGAGCCCACCAACGGCCGGGTCACAGAGCCTTTTGTGTTTCTAGCCAAGAAGCTTGGATTTCAACCTGCAAGCCAACGGAGAACCTTCGAAAGTAATGCTGACATTTGAGTCAGATGGACCACTAGCTGGAGGGATACCCACGGAGTAGGAAACCATTTTGAATTCCACGTGTAGATAGTGCTAGGCATCTTACAAAGCTTACTAAAGCATCAATATAATTGATAAGGGAAATAATAAAAGTACACGTCAAGCAATTGTATAAACGAGGGGCTAGAGCAATGGCTCTGACTTAAGGCAGGGAGTTGAGGGTAGATTTAAGGGCCGGGATTTCTTCTGGTTAAGGTTTTTGTGCCAGCACTTCTTGCAATTCAGAATTGCCTGAAGACAGGTTCTATTTGTCGTAAAGGATCATGTCCTGAATTAAGGTGAAGTTCCCTAGTAGGACTTTTTAAAGTCTCTTTCCTTATCGCCTTGCCTTTGGTCTTTCTTCCCTTAATTCCATTTACACTCTTGATCTGATTTATCTATCAAAGCACAACTATGATCATGCCCTTGTTACAAAACCACCATTGACTCACATCACCATTTAACCACCGCCTAAAAATACAAATCTGGATTTTCCTGTCCTCACCTGTCTGATTCCCAGCTAAGGTTCTCACATTATCTCTATTATTCCTTTTCATACATGTTTCATCCAAACTAAACAACTCTTTGCTGTTTTAACATCCTGTGTGCTTCTGACCACGGTTGTCAGGGATGTCCTTGTCATGTGCGCACATTCACCTTCTATCATCTCTCAGGGCCCAGCTCGGGTGTTTGCTCCCCCGTGATGCTTTTCTTGATCCATCGGGTGAAATTCAAGCTGGATGTCTTCTCTCCTTCCTCCACCCTCTTCATGCTATTTTGTCTATGCCTATCTTATATTCCTTGAATTTTCTACCTTGTGTTGTGTGTCGTGATCCCTCATCTAAGCTTATTGACAGAGAGGAAAGGGGATCTTATCATCGTAAACTCTATTTTTTATGTGGTTGCCTCTGCCTGGAATCCTTCTCTTTCATCTGGAGAAGCCCTGTACACCTTTTAAAGCCTATTTCATTTATTATGTCTCCAACGTCTTTTCTGATTTCCTTTTTCCCACCATAGAAAAATTTTCACCCACCCTGGTGCCGCTATAGCATTTTGTTCATTCCATTACTCCTAAAATGTAAGTGTTAATTAAATTGTAGAGTTCAGTTCATGCGTGTTACTCCTTTTTTTTTTTTTTTTTTTTTTTTTTTTTTTACTTCAAGTCAAATTCTGACAATAAAGAACAACAGTATGGAATCTGAAAGCATGGGCTCTTTCCAGACATGCAAAGATACCACAATTGATGTCTTTTGTGAAAGTGTCAGCAGATCCATGAGTGATGCCAATATGCAGGCACATTAAGCCCTGGCCGTTTGATGGTTTGATGGTTATTCCACATCTCTTTCTTCTGATTGGTCATGTCGAAGCTATCGCACCCAGGATCGAGCAGTGCTGCAACTGATCATCCTTCTTTCCTCATCGATGCTCCTGAATGTCGCATACTGACTCTGTAACAATTTCACTGAAATTAGGATTAAATTAATTCCCATAGAGTATGTAGACTCATTTTATCAAGAGGCTTTTTTTTTGGTACGCAGGCCTCTCACTGCTGTGGCCTCTCCCGTTGCGGAGCACAGGCTCCGGACACGCAGGCTCAGCGGCCATGGCTCACGGGCCCAGCCGCTCCGCGGCACGTGGGATCTTCCCGGACCGGGGCACGAACCCGTGTCCCCTGCATCGGCAGGAGGACTCTCAACCACTGCGCCACCAGGGAAGCCCAAGAGGCATTTTTGATGAATATTTTATGCAAGTGCCGTATCTATATAGATTAGTGTCAGATGAGGGGAAGGACTTGAGTCTCAGACTTCAGTTCGCATTAGACGCTCACTTCAGGCATGATTTGGGGGCTGGAAGCTGGGTGAGGCAAGGGAGGCATTTACCTAAGATGCAGAATTTGAAATGGTGCAGGAGTTGTACCTATATTTAAAAGCTTAGCATTTTTAAACAGTCGTGTTTATGATTAATTTTGATTTTTTAAAATATTACATTAAAATATTGTTTATCTTGCTTACTGAGTTTTGAGGCATCCTCCCTTAATTGTGCATTTAAGGGGAGTGCCTCCCTCACCTTACACTAACCCTGGCCTTTCTTGGTTTATAGCATAGACATACTAAGGCTTACACTCTTTGGTCTGCCTCACCCCTGGACCTTCAAAACCAGGTGACTAAGGCACACATCAGGCCTGATAACACCTCTGCACGGTTTGTCAAGATCAGTGTATTCAATGTATACTTTTACTCATGAGTATCTCTTGATGAGCTACGTCTCATCATGGGTCTCTGGTTGCCATATTAACTTAACTGAGATACCCAAACAGTTCAGATTGGTAGACTGCTTCATTTGTGAAACCCAGAGTGTGTTTCAGCAGATAGTGGGAGCTAAGGGATGGTTATATTTGTGAGAACTTTGTAATTCCTGCGGAGGAAGGGGACTGACTCTAAGTAAGTAAAATAGTTTCTACTTTTGGTATAGTCGTCTGTAAGACATGTATTTTGCTTAAGAGATTAATTCCTTATAAGGAATTTATTATCCATCCCTACTTTTTGTTTTATTGATTCACATGCATTCAGTGGTATTAGGTAAGGCACACTTTTAATCTCTGAAGACTGTGGCATGTGATGATGGACCTTTTCAACAACCTCTGCTCTACAGCACAGTATCTAGCTACTTAGGAATGAAAATTAATACGAAGCACATGAATTCAAGGGCATCGGTCTAAATTCTCAGGTGAATTTCCCCAGTGCCTTTAAAATCTAATAATATTTCACACAGTACAAGCTCCCACAGAGCTTTCCACTCCAGCTTATTAATCATCCGCAGCCTATGATTTTTCTTACACAGCTTATAACCTAACTCTGATAATGCTGGGAAATGTCATAGCAGCTAATGTTTAATCTTCAAGTACTTTTTTATTTGAATCAGGTACAGATTGTAGTTTGCTTTTTTGGAACTTTAAGCATAACCAGAAATTTATATTTTTATATACAGCATTAATGTCAGCAAAAAGACTGAGAACCAGAAATTGCTTTAATTTCACAGATGGGGAAACTGAGATCACAAAGGTAATACTGTTATTACAACACATTCTTCTTTTTAATATTTATTTATTTTGGCTGCACTGGGTCTTAGCTGCGGCGTACGGGATCTTTTAGTTTCAGCATGAGGACTTCTTAGTTGCAACACGAGGGTTTCTTAGTTGTGGCATGCAGACTTTTTAGTTGTGGCATGTGGCTCTTAGTTGCAGCATGCATGTGGGATCTAGTTGCCTGACCAGGGGTCGAACCCAGGCCCCCTGCATTGGGAGCGCAGAGTCTTACCCACTAGACTACCAGGGAAGTCCCACAACCCATTCTTCTTCTCCTTAGATATACTTAGATATACTTGGGTGTGGCATGTGGCTTTATTTGATAAAAAAAGTACGTGGATGTAAATATATGTGTGTGTGTGTATTTGTGTATGTGTGTGTGTATTTGTTTATACTCATCTACCCGATGCAGTCTTCTTTTCTGTTAAAAATAAGAAGTGTCATCATGTGGTGTTGGGCCAAGTACTATGTACAATGATTTAAATGGACAAGACTTCTCTAGGCTTTTTTCCCCTTGCTCTTTTAAATCACTTTTCATGTCTTCTTCAGTAATTTTTTTTCATTTCTTCTTTCACATGTAATTATTTCTCCTGATAATTAGGATTATTTGAGTTTTAGAACAAAATATAGGTATTGCAAAGGGGAGAAAGGAGTAAGATAAAGCAGAATGCAAGTTTTTTAGTTAGGCTTTGGGAAACATATAAAGACATTTGAGTCAAAAACACCAGATTTTTGGAACTGTAATCTTATTCCATTTCTATTTGTTCTACTGGGGAGCACTGAGATATGGGTGAAGGGGCTGGAATCAGATCAGACTATCATTCCAGAATCTGCTATCTTCTAGCCTGAATTTGTCTTGCTTAAGACTTCATTGTTCAAAACCCCCATGCCTTTGGAAGGGTGCCTATTGTTTATGGAGGATTTTCCATTCGTTAGGCTGAATGAAAAATAATTCATTCAATACTACTTACTCAGAATTTGAAGGACTGGTATATAATAGTGTACATGACTCTTAAGGAGTTACATCCTTATGGAATAAGCAACACTCCCTAATAGGGAAGTTTGGAAAACCCCTGAGTCTTGGTCTATGCTAGCGAGGAGCTATACATAAATGCTTCTCATATCAGACAGCGTGCAATTTTATGGCCTGAAAGTGTAGGAAGAGCAGTGAGCAACAGGAGTATCCTGACAGTTGACGCCACAGTAGATGAAGGAAGTGATTAATGGTGGCTTGTATAGATGTAGCCTAAAGATACATGAAATCATTAATATCATCACATGAAATTCTCCTTCATGGACACTTTTAAAAGGCTTTGCATCGTTGAAACCATGATAGAGAGATGTAAGCAAAGGCAGTAAAGTGCTTTTGGATGGTTCCCCTGTGAATATACTCGACGTGTGAATTAGCACACAATAGATGCACACAGCCAACATCTTTCCTCCAGGCACTGAGGGTGCAGAGCGTGTGAAGTGAGGCTCTTTCTATTTTTTTTCTTTTAACACCCCAGCATTTGGTTAGTTTGTTGGTGAGGCCTCCTTGGGCATATTATTAACCACCTACTGCTCGGTTCTCTAGGAACTTAGTAGTCAGGAGGATGAGAATGCGGTTATAAAAACCAGGAAACTTGACAAGATGAAATACTAGCAAAGGCTTCTGGCTCACTCCTACAAAATGTACCTCAGAGAATCCATGGAAGGGAGGGGAAACAGGTGTTTCAACCATGATCAATATGAACTTTTTTTTCTCAAACCCACTGACACGATTTTTCCTTGCAAGACTTTTGGTCCTATCTAAAATGACCATGTTACATTTGGTCCACAAGACATTTGGTCCGTGAGACATTTGGTCCAAGCCAAAAGGTCTTTGATATTTGGTCATATCTGGTCCTGTACAAAACGTCCATGGAGACATTTGGTACACACCAAAAGGTCCTTGATATCTGGTCCTATCCGAAACCTCATGGACGTTTTGGACAGGACCAATGTCTGCTAACTGAATTTTGAATTATGATATACCCTCTCATGTATTATAAGTTGATATTTTAAATTTATCTTTATGAGTTTACACAGTTGTAAAACGTTTAATTCTTAATATATTGTAAGTATTGTAAATACTTACAATAAAACTGTTATCATGCTTCTAAATGGAATGAAATGGAATCTAAGTGTGAGCTCAGTATGTTATAAAGGGGAAACCATTAATCATGGGTAAAGGAGGATGGTTTAGTAAATATTAGGAAAATAAGCTTTTTATATGGAGAAAAATAGAGCTGATTTCTTGTCCACTGCCATATATAATGTGGGACTCTGGATGAATTAATGATCTAAACGTGAAAGGTAATACTACAAAGTTAACAGAAGAATTTATAGATTATTCTTATTATCTAGGGTTGGAGGAGGAATTTGCTATGGGCTGAATGTCTGTGTCCCTTCAAAATTCCCTGTGTTGAAATCTAATCCCCAAAGTGATGATGTTTAGATGTGGGTTCTTTGGGAGGTGATCAGGTCATGAGAATGAAACCCTCATGAATGGAATTATTGCCCTTATAAAAGAAAACCCAGAGAGCTCTAGCTGTGTTTCTGCTGTGTGAGGCTACAAAAGGAAGTCAGCAGTCTGACTGTGGAAGAGGGCCCTAAGCAGAACCTGATCTCAGACTTCCAGCCTCCAGAACTGTAAGAAATACATTTCTGTTGTTTATAAACCACGAGGCCTATGGTATTTTGTTATAGCAGCCCAAACTGACTAAGACGGAGTTTTTAAACAAAACTCCAAAAGCACCAAGTACAAGGCAAAAACCTGATGAATATAATTATGTTAAAATGAAGGATTTCTCTTTAACAAAAGACACCATGGACAATATTAACAAAAATGTGACAGAATGAGTCAATACTTGCAATATCGAAAACAAAGATGAATATATAGATTATTCAAAGAACTATTCCAAACCAACAAGAATATAAAACAGTAACCTTGATTGAAAGATTGGCAAAGGATATGAACTGCCTTTCTACAGAAGTGGAAACACAAAGGCTACCAAGACTATGAATCAGAGAAATGAAAACTAAAAACAATGACATATTTTTCTTCTATTAGACTGATGAAAGGTATAGAGCGTGATCATACCAAGTGTTTGTGGGAATGTGGGGAGATGGGAACCCCCATGTCCTGCTGGTGGGTGTCTAGACCGGTGCAGTCATTCTGGAAGGCAAACTGTTGGCATTTAGTCAAAGTACAATAGAGGTACACACAGGTCCATGCATGGATGTATACAAAGTTATTTGTTGCAATTTTCATTTTATTTTTTTGCTGAGGGAGGGATTTGGCTGCAATCTTGTTCATTATGGTGGGTGTGCCAGAGAGACAGAATGGACTAAGTCTACATAGAGCGAAATGTCAAGTGAAAAATGTAAGAAAGAGGATGAGATCTATTAACCCAATACCACTTACATAAATTTAAAAATACATGACGTACACAGAAAGATACACTGTTTACAAGAATAAAGGAATATATGTTAACCCCATTACAATGGTTATCTATGGTGGGAGAAGAACAGGAGGGCAAACTGGGGATAAGAACGAATGAATATGTGTAAAATCGAGAAAGGATTTACAAAGACTAATAATTACAATGTTTCATGAATTGAAAAATACGATTAATGCTACTCTTTTCATTTGAGATTCCACTAACAGGGATGTGGGGAGTCTCTGAGGAATTTGGGACCTGAGTCTTGCCAGTATGTTCTCTTTCAATCGTGTTGCCCTAGTTGCCTCTGCTACCATGCCATTTGGGGGGGCACTCAAATCAATGCCTCAGTGCAGACACAGCTTGTCGACTAATTTTAATAAAAATGTAAATATGAAGCTGCCATCAGTTCTTTTAAGCTTCAACTGTTTTGGGTAGAAAGCATGGCAGAGTGGAAAGAGAATGGACTTCAGAACCGTATACACACACCTAGGTTAGAGCACAGCTCTGCCGTTTATACAGGTGTGGTCAGGGAAAAGCACTTAACCTTTCTGCATCTCATTTTTTCATCTGTAATATAGGGCTAATGATACCTATTTTGTTGAATTACGAGGATCAGGGATAATGCTTATACAGTGTTTGGCCATCAAGAAATGGGGGGTGATATTTCTGTTGCTGCTGTTGTTAGCAGAGATTATTCTATAAGACCCAGAAATGTGCCAGCAGTAGACTGCCCTGCTTTGTAAAATTTATTATGTGTTTTAAACAGTAATCAAAACAGCAAATAGAATATTTGAGCCCAATAAAAGGGAAGTTCCCCTTAATTCAACATGATGTGCTCTTATGGTACACCTACTACGGCCTCAGTACAGCGCTAGGGACTGGAGTCCGGGGTGGGGTGGGGTGCGGAGCAAGTAAGTAACAGGAAATAGCCGTAGTCTGGATCTTTGTCTTAGTCCAGCGACACTGACAGATACACCGGGTGATGAACGTAATGCAAAATAGACTCTGATTATAAATATTTATGGCTCTTCTTTCTTTTGCTGTTCCTGTGATCTTCTCCAAATGCTGCTTTGCTGTGAGTGGTGGTAAGGCTGCTTGCTGTAGGCAACAAATTCTTTCTCTAAACAAATATTCTGTGAGTGCCTATTCTGTGCTAGTCCCTGGGATAGATTTAATGATGAACAACCGAACATTCTACCAGAAACAGATATGAAATATCTCGTTCAAGAATCACACTTCGGTGATTTTGGCATCATATTCTTAACTAATGGAAGAAACTTGCATATATCTTGTGTATTGAGTGTTTAATCAAATTGCGGCATTACTGCATTTTGGGAGAAATCCTGTCTAGTATTTTGCATGTCAGTTCGGAGAAGTGTCCATTCCTCTGATAATTTGTGGCAGTTAGAATCCTGTATGCTTGGCATTGATATTGGTTCTCTTGGCTGTTTCTCTCAGTCTCTCTCAGCCCCCCTCTCTCTCTCTGTCTCATCTTATCTCAGTTTCTGTCTTTTATTCCTTCTTTCCTTATCTTTATAAGACTTCTTCCTGCTTAAAGGCATTTATGCAGTTTTTAAAAGCTTCAGGAAAAAAAGTGTGGTTAATAAAAATAACTAATATTTACCACTGTAATTTACAAAGCATATACATGTCCCTTATCTCATTTGGACCTCAAGATAGCATCATGTTGTTGCGGTTAAAATATGCATCAAGGGGCTCCCCTGGTGGCGCAGTGGTTGAGAGTCCGTCTGCCGATGCAGGGGACGCGGGTTCGTGCCCCGGTCCGGGAAGATCCCACATGCCGCGGAGCGGCTGGGCCCGTGAGCCATGGCCGCTGAGCCTGCGCGTCCGGAGCCTGTGCTCTGCAGCGGGAGAGGCCACAGCAGTGAGAGGCCCGCGTACCGCAAAATTTAAAAAAAATAAAAATAAATTAAAAAAACATGCATCAAAATTTGGACTTGAACTTTAAACCCACTCTTGTGGCGGTTTCTACTTTTCCATAAATGACGCCCAAGATGGGGGAAAAAAGCCCACTTCACATTTTTCCTTATGAATATTCATTAAATTAATTAAAGTGAAAACAGGTTTAGCAGACTATTGAAAACTTCATCAACTATTAAAGTCGAAATTTCCTTTTGCCTTTTCATTTCTCCTTTCCTTCTGTTCTATGATATCTTTACTCCTAGGCTAACCCCAGGACAATATATTTTTGATCCATTCCCTTCTACCTTCTTTGCGCCCTCATTCCACTAAGAATGTCTTCTTTCTCTATTGTACTTTCAATTTTTCTCCATTAACTACTTCTTCTCTGCCATCAAGTATGGTCAGACATTTCCTTTCCCAAGCAGGAAAGATTTCTCGCCCTACATGCATCCTCGTGTATGTCCTTTATTCTTCAAATAGTCTAAGCTACTTGAAATAAATAGCTCAAGTTTATCAAAATAATCTAGTCCTGTTTTCTCAGCTTTTGTCCCTCTTTTCTCCTCAAATCTTTGCAAACTGGTTTCTTTCCCCACCAATCTACTGAAACCACTCTCTGTGAGGTTAGTCTCTTTACCTGCGTTAAGTATGGTCTATTGCATCAGGCTATGTGATCATTACTGCTCTTATGACTTGCGCATGTAGATGATACAGTGAGTCAGTCGATAGAGTCTACACATTGCATTCTTTTAGTGTTTCTTTGGTGCCCTAATTAAGCAGGAAGCTTTCTAAATGAAATGAAATAAGCACTCTGACTAGGCAGAATCAAGAAAATAATGTTATCAAGCTGTTTTAAGTGACCTTGAGCAAATAACATTTCCTCTCTGAATTTTGATGTCCTTCACAGGGAAATGTAGTCTAATTCACGGGGTTGCTGTGAAGATTGAATGACAGAATGTGTGTGAAAACATACTCTAACCTCTAATGTATGGCATATACTTGTGCTTGGACTCCCGGCCCATGTAGCCTAAAGCAATGCCCACCCATGGTTTGAGTAGTTAGCTACACTTGTATGATGCACTGTCATAATGACTCTTTGCATGGTTAAACTGAAGAAATTCCTGAGCAAAAGCACATGGAAATGGAAGAAAGACACAGGTATAAACAAGCTTGACCCAGTGGCTTAGCCTTAGTTGTTAGAGGAAAGGAATTGTTTTGGTTTACTTTATTTAATTTATTTTTTTATATGGCAGCTTCTTAATAGTCATCCATTTTATACACAGCAGTGTATACATGTCAATCCCAATCGCCCATTTCTTCACACCACCATCCCCACCCCCCACCGCTTTACCCCCTTGGTGTCCATACGTTTGTTCTCTACATCTGTGCCTCAATTTCTGCCCTGCAAACTGGTTCATCTGTACCATTTTTCTAGGTTCCACTTATAGGCGTTAATATACGATATTTGTTTTTCTCCTTATGACTTACTTCACTCTGTATGACAGTCTCTAGATCCATCCACATCTCTACAAATGACCCAGTTTCGTTCCTTTTTCTGGCTGAGTAATATTCCATTGTATATATGTATCACATCTTCCTTATCCATTCGTCTGTCCATAGGCATTTAGGTTGCTTCCATGACCTGGCTATTGTAAATAGTGCTGCAATGAACATTGGGGTGCATGTGTCATTTTGAATTATGGTTTTGTCTGGGTATATGCCCAGTAGTGGGATTGCTGGGTCATATGGTAATTCTATTTTTAGTTTTTTAAGGAACCTCCATACTGTTCTCCATAGTGGCTGCATCAATTTACATTCCCACCAACAGTGCAAGATGGTTCTCTTTTTTCCACACCCTCTCCAGCATTTATTGTTTGTAGATTTTCTGATGATGCCCATTCTAACTGGTGTGAAGTGACACCTCATTGTAGTTTTGATTTGCCTTTCTCTAATAATTAGTGATGTTGGGCACCTTTTCATGTGCTTCTTGGCCATGTGTATGTCCTCTTTGGAGAAATGTCTATTTAGGTCTTCTGCCCATTTTGGGATTCAGTTGTTTGTTTTTTTAATATTGAGCTGCATGAGCTGTTTATATATTTTGGAGATTAATCCTTTGTTGATTCATTTGCAAATATTTTCTCCCATTCTGAGGGTTGACTTTTCGTCTTGTTTGTAGTTTCCTTTGCTTTGCAAAAGCTTTTAAGTTTCATTAGGTCCCATTTGTTTATTTTTGTTTTTATTTCCATTATTCTAGGAGGTGGATCAAAAAAGATCTTGCTGTGATTTATGTCAAAGGGTGTTCTACCTGTGTTTTCCTCTAAGAGTTTTATAGTGTCCGGTCTTACATTTAAGTCTCTAATCCATTTTGAGTTTATTTTTGTGTATGGTGTTAGGGAGTGTTCTAATTTCATTCTTCTACATGTACCTGTCCAGTTTTCCCAGCACCACTTATGGAAGAGACTGTCTTTTCTCCATTGTATATCCTTGACTCCTTTGTCATAGAGTAGGTGACCATAGGTGCATGGATTTATCTCTGGGCTTTCTATCCTGTTCCACTGATCTATATTTCTGTTTTTATGCCAGTACCATGGAGTCTTGATTACTGTGGCTTTGTAGTATAGTCTGAAGCCAGGGAGTCTGATTTCCCCAGCTCTGTTTTTTCCCTCAAGTCTGCTTTGGCTATTGGGGGTCTTTTGTGTCTCCATACAAATTTTAAGACTTTTTGTTCTAGTTTTGTAAAAAATGCCATTGGAAATTTGATAGGGATTGCACTGAATCTGTAGATTGCTTTGGGTAGTATAGTCATTTTCACAATATTGATTCTTCCAATCCAAGAACATGGTATATCACTCCATCTCTTTGTATCATCTTTAATTTCTTTCATAACTGTCTTATAGTTTTCTGCATACAGGTCTTTTGATGCCTAGGTAGGTTTATTCCTAAGTATTTTATTGTTTTTTTGCAGTGGTAAATGGGAGTGTTTCCTTAATTTCTCTTTCAGATTTTTCATCATTAGTGTATAAGAAAGAGATTTCTGTGCATTAATTTTGTATCCTGCAACTTTACCAAATTCATTGATTAGCTCTAGTAGTTTTCTGGTGGCGTCTTTAGGATTCTCTATGTATAAAATCATGTCATCTGAAAACAGTGACAGTTTTACTTCTTCTTTTCCAATTTGTATTCCTTTTATTTCTTTTTCTTCGCTGATTGCTGTGGCTAAGACTTCCAAAACTATGTTGAATAAGAGTGGTGAGAGTGGACATCCTTGTCTTGTTCCTGATCTTAGAGGAAATGCTTTCAGTTTTTCACCATTGAGAATGATATTTGCTGTGGGTTTGTTGTATATGAGCTTTATTATGTTGAGGTAGTTTCCCTCTATGCCCTCTTTCTGGAGAGTTTTTAATTTAAATAGGTGTTGAATTTTGTCAAGAGCTTTTTCTGCATCTATTGAGATGATCATATGGTTTTTATCCTTCAATTTGTTAATATGGTATATCACATTGATTGATTTGCATATATTGAAGGATCATTGCATCCCTGGGATAATCCCACTTAATCATGGTGTATGATCATTTTAATGTGCTGTTGGATTCTGTTTGATAGTATTTTGTTCAGGATTTTTGCATCTATATTCATCAATGATATTGGTCTGTAATTTTCTTTTTTTGTAGTATATTTGTCTGGTTTTGGTATCAGGGTGATGGTGACTTCATAGAATGAGTTTGGGAGTGTTCCTTCCTCTGCAATTTTTTGGAAGAGTTTGAGAAGGATGGGTGTTAACTCTTCCCTAAATGTTTGATAGAATTCACCTGTGAAGCCACCTTGTCCTGGACTTTTGTTTGTTGGAAGATTTTTAATCACAGTTTCAATTTCATTACTTGTGATTGGTCTGTTCATATTTTCAATTCCTTCCCGTTTCAGTCTTGGAATGTTATACGTTTCTAAGAATGTGTCCATTTCTTCCAGGTTGTCCATTTTATTGGCATAGAGTTGCTTGTAGTAGTCTCTTAGGATGCTTTGTATTTCTGTGGTGTCTGTTGTAACTTCTCCTTTGTCATTTCTAGTTTATTGATTAGAGTCCTCTCCCTCTTTTTGTTGATCAGTCTGGCTAATGGTTTATCAATTTTGTTTATCTTCTCAAAGAATCAGCTTTTAGTTTTATTGATCTTTGCTACTGTTTTCTTTGTTTCTATTTCATTTATTTCTGTTCTACTCTTTTTGATTTCTTTCCTTCTACTAACTTTGGGGTTTGTTTGTTCTTCTTTCTCGTGTTCCTTCAGGTGTAAGGTTAGATTGTTTATTGAGATTTTTCTTGTTTCTTGAGGTAGGCTTCTATTGCTATAAACTTCCCTCTTAGACCTGCTTTTGCTGCATCCCATAGGTTTTGGGTCATCATGTTTTCATTATCATTTGTCTATAGAAATTTTTTGATTTCCTCTTTGGTTTCTTCAGTGATCTCTTGGCTACGTGGTAATGTATTGTTTAGCCTCCATGTGTCTGTGTTTTTTACATTTTGTTCCCTGTAATTCATTTCTAATCTCATAGCGTTGTGGTCAGAAAAGATGCTTGATATAATTTCAATTTTCTTAAATTTACTGAGGCTTGATTTGTGACCCAAGATGTGATCTACCCTGGAGAATATTCCATGTGCACTCGAGAGGAAAGTGTAATCTGCTGTTCTTGGATGGAATGTCCCATAAATATCAGTTAAATCTATCTGGTCTATTGTGTCATTTAAAGCTTCTGTTTCCTTATTAATTTTCTGTTTGGATGATCTGTCCATTGGTGTAAGTGAGGTGTTAAAGCCCCCCACTATTATTTAGGTACTGTCAATTTCCTCCTTTATAGCTGTTAGCAGTTGCCTTATGTATTGAGGTGCTCCTATGCTGGGTGCATATATATTTCTAATTGTTATATCCTCTTCTTGGATTGGTCCCTTGATCATTATGTAGTGTCCTTCTTTGTATCTTGTAACTTTCTTTATTTTAAAGTCTATTTGATCTGATGTGAGTATTGCTACTCCAGCTTTCTTTTGATTTCCGTTTGCATGTAATATCTTTCTCCATCCCCTCACTTTCAGTCTGTATGTGTCCCTAGGTCTGAAGTGGGTCTCTTGTAGACAGCCTACATATGGGTCTTGTTTTTGTATCCATTCAGCGAGCCTGTGTCTTTTGGTTGGAGATTTTAATCCATTCACGTTTAAGGTAATTATCGATATGTATGTTCCTATTACCATTTTCTTAATTGTTTGGGGTTTGTTTCTGTAGGTCCTTTTCTTCTCTTGTGTTTCCCACTTAGAGAAGTTCCTTTAGCATTTGTTGTAGAGCTGGTTTGGTGATGCTGAATTCTCTCAGCTTTTGTTTGTGTGTAAATCTTTTGATTTCTCTGTTGAATCTGAATGAGATCCTTGCCGGGTAGATTAATCTTGGTTGTAGGTTCTTCCCTTTCATCACTTTAAATATATCATGTCACTTCCTTCTGACCTGCAGAGTTTCTGCTGAGAAATCAGCGGTTAACCTTATGGGAGTTCCCTTGTATGTTATTTGTTGTTTTTCCCTTGTTGCTTTCAATAATTTTTCTGTCTTTAATTTTTGTCAGTTTGATTACTGTGTGTCTCGGCATGTTTCTCCTTGGGTTTATCCTGCCTGGGACTCTCTGCGCTCCTGGACTTGGGTGGCTATTTCCTTTCCCATGTTAGGGAAGTTTTCGACTATAATCTCTTCAGATATTTTCTCGGGTCCTTTCTCTCTCTTTTCTCCTTCTGGGACCCCTATAACACGAATGTTGTTGTGGTTAATGTTGTCCCAGAGGTCTCTTAGTCTTGTCTTCGTTTCTTTTCATTCTTTTTTCTTTATTGTGTTCTGCAGCAGTGAATTCTACCATTCTGTCTTCCAGGTCACTTATCTGTTCTTCTGCCTCAGTTATTCTGCTATTGATTCTTTCTAGTGTATTTTTCATTTCAGTTATTGTATTGTTCATCTCTGTTTGTTTGTTCTTTAAGTCTTCTAGGTGTTTGTTCTTTAATTCTTCTATGTCTTTCTTAAACATTTCTTGCATCTTCTCGATCTTTGCCTCCATTCTTTTTCCGAGGTACTGAATCATCTTCACTATCATTATTCTGAATTCTTTTTCTGGGAGGTTGCCTATCTCTGCTTCAGTTAGTTGTTTTTCTGGGCTTTTATCTTGTTCCTTCATCTGGTAAACAGTCCTCTGCCTTTTCATTTTGTCTATCTTTCTGTGAATGTGATTTTCCTTCCACAGGCTGCAGAATTGTAGTTCTTCTTGCTTCTGCTGTCTGTCCAGAGGAGAGGAATTGTTTTAGGGACACTTTGGAAGCTGTTAGTCACCATTTCCCTGGTCCAGTTCCTTTGGGGTTGATATCAGAGTCCTAGGTAGAGAGAGGACAGTAGATATAAATGCAAAGGGCCGTTTCACTCTTCAGATGCATGTCCTCTCTAACAGAGTGTAATACAAAGAGAAGTCAGACATTCTCTCCCATTCACCACAGACAATTTTGATCATTTAAGGGCTTAGTGCACCCATGGCAGAGCCCAGCAGAAGATGGAGAGAGTGTTTGTGAGAGACTAGTGCCTGGCACAAGTGCTCTTAGTCTTAGTGAGATCTCGCATTTTCTCATGAGCAAGTCCAGCAGGGTAGAGCGGCAGGGCCTTTATGAGGCAGCAATGCAGTGAATATGGCAACAGCTAAGAGCAAATGCTGGTAGGGTCCATAGCTGCCAGGACTTGTTCGTGAGAAAATGTGAGCGCCTTTTTAGGAATTCCCAGAAATACTTGTAAGTATGGGGATCTGGACCAGAGGCTGAGGGTCTTCTGAAGTATGTGGGTAGGGTGAGAAAACAAGAAATATGGGTTGGTATTATTAATGCAACTCAGCTGGTCTTGACAATCTGTTGAGGTCTGGAGAAAATTGAGTTACAGCTATAAGCTACTATTTTATTATCAATCAGTCTATTTATATTTCTGCAGATATATTTTCATTTACTTGCACAAACACAGGGAGCATCATTCACATCATAAACTATGGGAATGACACCCCTTTGAATTATGCAGTCCTGGAGGTAGTCTGTTCGCCTTAGGTAATTGGATTTTGCTCTACTCCCTTGTTGCCACCAGACTTTAGCTTGTTTTGGATAGGAACTGTAATCATGAATATTTTATGTAAAATTCAAGCATCTCCACCAAAAAGGAATATCTTGGGAGAAGTGTATTTAAAATTATGCAGTAGGGCTTCCTTGGTGGCGCAGTGGTTGAGAGTCCACCTGCCAATGCAGGGGACGTGGGTTCGTTCCCCGGTCTGGGAAGATCCCACATTCTGCAGAGCAGCTAGGCCCGTGAGCCATGGCTGCTGAGCCTGCGCGTCCGGAGCCTGTGCTCTGCAACGGGAGAGGCCACAGCAGTGAGAGGCCTGTGTACAGCCAAAAAAAAAAAAAGAAAAAATTATGCAATAAACATGCAGCCCGACATAGTCACATTCATGGCTTGAATGAAATGCAAACCTTCCAAGGTTTAGGGTCAATAAATGACAATTAGGCTATCTAGCCCCTTATTCTTCAGAGCTTTATCATGAAGGCAGTTTGAGAAGGCAGTTCAGGGTGATATTTTAAGGCCTATTTAGAGTGCTCACCCTCTGCACAAGGAAATCAAGTGAACATGATGCAATCACTTCTTTTCTAATATCTTGATTTATCCATATTTAAAGACACCATTATCAGCTAGAGTTGGAAATATCATTGAATGCAATTCCCTAGCTGTGAACACCATGTGGTCTTCCTTCTAATTCATACTATAACCAAATAAATGGTATGACAAAACACTTGGGATTGCAGGTTGATAAAATTCAAATGAATCTAGGATATATTTCAAGAAGCAAGTCAGTCTTACACAGAAATTAAGCAGCCTACGTGTAGTGGACTATCAGGGCAATATTGTGAAGTGATAAGGCAGTCCACTTTCTGCCAACTGAAATAAAAAAATAAAAACAACTATCTATTGCATACTGATTCTTGTTGAATAATGCACTGATGATAACGCAACTTGGAATTGTGTTCCAGCTTAAAAGAAACATCTTTTGTTGTGGCAGCCTTTGAGAAAATAGGTACCTGCCAAAACTTGCATGTAACCAAACTTGACAAAAATTGTTAAAAATGAATTTACATGTAAATTTAGAACTTTAAATAAATATTTTAAAAAGCCATCTGGGTTTATTTGTGAGGAAGAATTTTAAAACGAGAGCATCTGAATTACATGTTGGAATGGTTCTGAAAAAATATATAACCCTTTTCAATAGCTAATTATCCTAAAATTACTAAAGGAAATGTAAGTGCTATCTTTTCATCTATGGTAAATAGTCACTTACTGAGTATGTGCGGCATTGCTTTTTCAAGTCTTTCTAGAATGATATTTTTGGAAGTATTTGAGTGCCATAGTTAGCTAATTTTCATTAATAAAACATGAACTAAGTGGAAATTTTACCACACAAAGTAGAACTTTTTTTCTGTTTTCAATATCTTCTTGAAGAATATCATCATTCTTAATTTAATATTTCAGAACCTACTCAGGATATGTGATGGTAATATTAAAATAGCAGATCATTTTTGCGAATTACCTTTACTAGTTGGTAACTTTACTGAGTTTTCAAGTACTTAATTCAGTCACTTTAATTCCCGAATATACAGCAGTAAATTTAGAATTTAACATTAGGGGAATTCTGCGCTTAGTGTAACACTTACGTTCAGTTTCTGCTACTTCTTTTGTCTTGAAAATACATTATGCAAAGACACAAAAACGTGTTCTCTGATTCAGTACTTTCTTGAATTATTCCATGATCCAGTCAGAAGATACACGTTTTCAGTACCTCTTCTGTAATTTACTAATGAAATGACAACTTCTCTGGGACACAGTTTTTAATTCTGTAAGTTGGGACTGATAATAGCTGCCTAACTTAGAGTGATTTTTTAGGGGCTCACAATCCATGCAGGTGAAAGTACTTGTAAAACTGTTAGATAAAGTGCAATAGAGCTTTGAATTTACAATATGATTGTTATTATTAATATATTGGCCAATTAGTAAAGCTCACAGATCACTTTCATATGCAGTATCTTATTTTTTTAAGCTTACTAAATCCAACAGCAGCCACATCAATGGTATTTTATGAACTGTTTCTTTGCGACTTCAAAGAAGTTGTACTCTTTTTTTCTTTTAACCAAATTGGTACAAAAATCTATTTATGGAAAAGGTCAGAAACTAAGTATTTCTTCACTCTTCTGTGAACAGTGACCTTCGAACACAAACTTACATCAACCTCTTCTGCCATCTCCCTTGGCCAACTGCCAACCGTAGAGTGATTTACACATTGTCCTTTGACTAAGCCAATGTCAGAGATCAGTCCATTTCTTGCAAAGAGGTGGATTTCATAGGTAGAATATCCTTGGGCTTAAAGCAGAAACAAACATGATTCTGAAACCAAAACTCATAACAGTAACTTTATTGAGAAAGAGAAAGAAGAGGCAAGATTTCATTGTTTTACTTTTCAAGACCCTGTGTCTTTGTCAAGAATGTAGTATTTTTGTATTTTTAAAAATTTATGTAAATTGTATTGTGCTATAGGTATCATGGTTTCTGATGTTTTCACCCAGTGCTAAGATCTACCCAGATAACTATAAGGAAATCTAGTTTATTGCTTCTACTGCTGCAGACTATTCCATAGTATGTATCCACATTTTCTTTATCCACTCTTTTGGTGATGAACACCTTGGTTGCATCCAACTTCAGCTACCACAAACAACTCTGTGGTGAATATTTTTGTACATACCCTATTACAGTCCTGAAATGAGTTTCTTCAGAATAATATTGCAGGAGTAGGGTTTGCTGGATCATACAGTATCTATATACTTAATTAATTTCACTAAGTCCTGCCAGACTGCTCTCCAAAATGGCTGTACTAGACTACACTTTGATGTACATGAGAATACATGGTTCTCACCAACATTTGCTATCAGATTTTCACATTTTTGACAATAGTATGGAGGACAAGTGTTAGTTCACAGTTTAATTTGCATTTCTTTGATTACTAGTGTTACATATTTGGTTTTCCATTTCCGTGACTTGACTATTCATATTTTTGTCCATTTTTCCTATCAATATCTCTGATTTTCTGTTGCTGGTAATCTAACTTGTGGAGTCTAGATATTAATCCCTTATCAGATTTTAACACTGAACATTTCATCTTCCAATCTGTCACCTATTTGTTAACTTTGTGTATCTTTTGCTGAACAGAAATCTTTGTTTTAAGCCATTTTTGTCAAACAAAAATGCATCACTAGGAACTATTCGAAACACACAGAATAATTTGTTATACTTATGCAAACCATGAAACAACAAAAAATGTACCACATGTGAATCCACCACACAATTTAAGAACAAGAAATTACCAATAGTGTTTAATATATCTTTGTCCTCCACACCAATTCTGCCCCATAGTTACCTCTGCCCCATACCTACCAGAGGTAACCATCATTTAAAATTTTTTTTGTATTCTCTTGCATGCTCAATTTTAACCAGTTTTTGTATGCATCCCTAAACAATGTATTGTTAATTTTTTCCTGTTTTAAAACTTAATGAAATGGTATCAGTCTGTATATATTCTTCTGACTTTGTTTTTTCATTTGACCTCATGTTTCTAAGATTCATCCGTGTCAGTGTGTGAAGCTGCAGCTCATTCATTTTCACTGTTGTGTGGTATTTTTTTTTTTTTTTGGCTGCGTTGGGTCTTCATTGCTGCGTGTGGGCTTTCTCTAGTTGTGGTGAGTGGGGGCTACTCTTCGTTGCGGTGCGCAAGCTTCTCATTGCGGTGGCTTCTCTTGTTGCAGAGCACAGGCTCTGGGTGTGAAGGCTTCAGTAGTTGTAGCACGCAGGCTCAGTAGTTGTGGCTTGCGGGCTCTAGAGCACAGGCTCAGTAGTTGTGGCTCATGGGCTTAGTTGCTCCATGGCATGTGGGATCTTCCCAGACCAGGGATCAAACCCATGTCCCCTGCATTGGCCGACGGATTCTTAACCACTGTGCCACCAGGGAAGTCCCTGTTTTGTGGTATTTCATTCTGAAAATTTACCACAATTTATTTCTGTATTCTCCTGTCAATGGGTATTTGGTTACTTGTAGTTTTTATTGTTATTGTGGGAGGAAGGTAAGGAATAATGTATGATGCTCCTATGAACATACAGTCTTTGCTCCATATCTGTGTGTTCCACATCTTCAAATTCAACTAACTGCAAATAGAAAGTATTCGGGAAAAAATTCCGGAAAGTCCCCAGAAGCAAAACTTGAATTTGCCTTGCCAGCCACTATTTACATAGCATTTACATTGTAATTATAACTATTGACATGGTATTTACATTGTATTAGGTATTATAAGTAATCTAGAGATGATTTAAAGTGTATGGGAGGATGTGCATTCGTTATATGCAAATACCATGCCATTTTGTGTAATGGCTTTGAGCAATATGTTTGAATACCAAGGGACAACTTTATCTTCCATTTTACATATGCAAGGCTTTCTCTAGGCTATATCCTATGAGCAAAATTACTGGATTGTTAGGTATTAGCCAGTATAATTTTAAAGATAATGCCAGGTTGCTTTTCAACATGCTTATACCAACTTCTTGCACCAGCAGTGTAGGAGAGTATATTCACAATCCTCCCTAGAACTTGGAACTGTCAGATTTGTTAACTTTTTCTCAATCTAGTGAATATAAAATGGTGTCTTGTTGTGAATTTATATTTGCATGTCCATAATTCTTAATTATGTTTAGTATAGATGAATATGTCACAAGCAATTTGAATGTGGTCTTATATAAAGTGTCTTCATATTTTTGCTCATTTTTAACTTGGTTGCTATTTTTATTTTTAAGATATAAAAAAAATATTCTGGAAACTAACTTTTTGCCTGTTGTATGTGTAGCAAATATATTATTCCAATTTGTGATTTATCCTTTCAGTTATTTTATGGTTTTATTTGGAAAACATAGATTCTTAATTTTAATGTAATTTAATTTAGCAAACTTTCTTTATGAATATTGTGAGGGTTTTTTTGGGGGGGGTCTGGTTTTAGAAAAATTTCCCTACCCATGTTATAAAATTAATTGGATTTAATTCAAAGATATTTACAGTTTTGCATTTCATATTTAGGCATTTCATATATCTTACATGGATTTTTATTATATTTAGTTTTGTTCTTTTCCCATTGAACTGCAATGTCACCTTTGTCATCTACCAAATTTTTATATATCTTTGGGTCTGTGTCTGGACTTGTCTTTTATGTTCCAGTTAAATATTATCATTGTACCAATATCATTCATTCACTTATCATCCCTTCAACGAACATTGAGCATCTGCTATGTGCCAAGCACTTTTCTAGCTTATTAGAATCCATCAATGAACAAAAGAGAAAAATACCTGCCCTTCTAGAGCTTATAGTCTAGTGGGAGGAGGCAGCAATAAAGTTATAAATAATTAAAATATGTAAAATATCAAATGTTGAGAAGTTCTATGAAGAAAAATAAAGCAGAGATGGAGGATAGGGCACATACCAGATGGGTTGAGGATTGCTGTTTAAATAAGATAGACAGGGAAGGCCTCACTGATCTTAGCAGAGGCCTGATGGACATCACGGGGTGAGTCACACAGATATCTGAAGGTAACACATACCAGGCAGATGGAAGAGCAAGTACAAAAGTCCAAAGGGGACAATCATGCAAGGAGGCCAGTGTAGCCAGGTGTGGAATGAACAAAGGGGAGACAAAGTCAGAAAGATTACAGTAGGCAAGAACAATTATTATACCACACTGTTTTAATTACTAAAGTTTTATGAAAAGTCTTGGTATTTTGTAGATCAAATCTACCTATTTTCCTAGAGGAGTATGTTGGCAACTTAATTATCCTTGTATCACTGGTTCTCTAAAAAATTTTAAGATTAATTTACCAAGTTCCTAGAAAAGCCTGTAGAAATTTGATTGACATTACATTGAAACTGTATATCATTTTGGGAAAATGTGTTATTGTTTTATCTTTCTGATAGTTTCTTGAGGTAGAAAACATGGTACCTCTTTCATTTACTTTGTTCTTTTGTGTGTGTGTTTAAGTGTGCTTTACCATTTTTTTCCATGAAAGTCTTGCACGCACATTGTTCATGTAAAAAGCTGTCTACAAGACCTATTAGTCACTTCCCTCATCCCCTTGTCTACACTATCATCACTATACCGCTCTCCTTGCTGCTCCTCAAGCACACCCCTACCCCAGGACGTTGGCCCTTGCTGGCTCCTCTTCCTGGAATGCCCTTCCTGCAGATAACTGCATGGACCACATCCTCACCTCTTTCAGGTTTCTGATCATGTGTTGCTGTATTAGCGTGGCCTTCCCTGACCACCCAATTTCAATTAGTCCCATCTCAGCATCTGGTAGCTCACTTTCTTCTTTTAATTTTGTTTTCATGGTATTTTTACTCATCAACATCTATTCATAATTTATGTTGTTCCCCCATAATTATTAAGTTTGTGAAATAGATACTAAAAGCCCTAGAAATTATCTGAGATGATTTGTGGGATAAAGCCTTCGCTAGCAGTTAAGTGGAGACAGAGCAGTGAATAAATACAGTCCTCAAATCAAGTGGCTTCCAAATCACTGCTCCCCCAAAAATGAATGTGACAAGTTCTTCTTTCTTCTCTAGTCCATTTTAGGGAAGCAAGCAGTTGGTTAGAGGACAGGGAGTCTGAAAATGCAAATTTCCACTACTGCAAGTTGGCTGATTCAAGGTCATAGGTAATCACTAATCCCTCGTGAGGACTTTCATCACTAGGGTTAGAATGCTGGGTCATCAAGTTAACATTAGTTGAGGATGCTACTATGTTGTTATTCAAATATCGGTTTCATTTAGGGGTTGCTTGGAAACCTCACCCTTAAACGTACTGTTCTGTTTATATATAAGTTCACTGGTGTGACACCTATCTGTGATACTGGTCACTGAGATATGAAAAAATTCCTTATTGTAAGTGGCAGTCGAAGAAAAAAGGATCTGAAGCAGAGAAATCCCCACCAGATGTAGAAAGTGTGAATCCTGCAGTGTCCTCTGATAAATGTTAATATCAAAACATTCTCCTGAGCACATGCACCTTAGCTTGTACTGAGTAGTATTCATTGTAAAAACATCGCAGGCAAAAACGCCTGGGGCTTGAATCTTGCCATTTAGAGCAGGAAACATAATTGTCAAATGAGGGCAATAAATATCAATATTGATAACATCACTACTTTTTGTTGAGTGCCCACTATATGCCAAATACGGTGCTAGGAATTAAGCAGCCTTATCTCATGCAGTCGTCAAACAAGTCTGGGAAGTAGGTACCATTTGTATCACCATATTAATAAGTAACTTGCAGCTCAGAAAGCTGAAGTGACACATGATCACATTCTCATGAAAAGAGGTGTAGCTGGGATTCCAACCCGGGGGTCTGGATCCAAAAACTGGGCACTTTCATCTACATCATTGAGACCTAAGGAAACTGAGAACCTTTGGAGCTGTAAAAAAAAAATATAGAATCACAGTTTCACACCTAAAACCCCACATTCTTCCTTGTAGGCCTGACCAATCAGTCCACTGAGGGGCATGTGGAGAAGGTAGCTAGGGAAGCTAAATGTTTTCCCATTTATATTGATCTTTAGTTTCAGAAGCATTTTTTCACATGTTATCTCATTGGATTCTTATTATACTGGCAGGTATAAGTTCCATTTTCCAGTTGGATGAAGTGAGGCTCAGAGAGATTCACTTCTTTGCGGAGAGTCATTTAGAAGCCAGGACTCAAACTCAAATCTTCTGGCTCTAAAAGGCATATATTCTTACTGTCTGGTGCTCACTTCTTCCTTCACCTTTAATATACACACGGTGGTAGCTATATTTTTAAAAAAAAAGATTTTTAACCTTATTCTGAATTATTTAAATGGTTAAATCACTTAAAAATATTAAATTGATTTGTGTACATAAAATTGCTGTTTGCCTTTTTAAACTAAATCTATGTGTGTGTATGTATATATGTGTGTGCGCGTGTGTGTGTACAAATATATGTATGTATTTATCTATTTGCCAAAAGGTCTTTAATCAAAGGGAAAGTGTATACTTTTCTGGTTTAACCTTGTTAAGTTATAGTAGTGGTGGTAGGAGGGGGCATTAGAGTGAAAATACAACATGACGTCTCCCTTACAAGTCTGAAACACATTCCTTATTTTTAAAATGTAGTTATGAAAGAATAGTTGTAAATCCACAACATATGGCGCCCATTAAGGGTAATACATGTTTGATGGTTAAAATGGTGCATTTTATTATTCCATTGTGATTTCTATCTTATTATTTATTGTCCGTAGTCAGCAATGTTATCCTATCTCTAGGCGATTGCTCTTTGCTATAAGGAGATGAGTTTGCTTTTTGCCATATTCATACACCTTTGGAATAGCTATTTTATATTCATTCAATCCTGACATCTAGATCACCATATGTATAATGTAGTATAATATCACTAGAAGCTCTAGAAATAAATGGTTTCTAAGAGTATGAAAATGTAAACCAAATAAAAGATAAACAGGCAAGAGACCATACTAGTGGCAGGTTTCAATGACATATTACTTTTATCATACCTTTTCCCATATTTCATGTTATAAATAGATGTTACAGTTCCCTGAATTCTTGTTTTTCACTGAAATAGGCATAGCAAATAATATGTTTAATCACAGCTAATGTCTCCTTTTAGATTTGATTGTTCTGTACCTCTACCTGCTACTCCTTTCTGTTCACTTCAGGTTGCAGATGGGGAAAGTGTGAATTCTGCAGTATCCTTGGATAAATATTAATAGCAAAACAAATTCATCTGAGCATATTCACCTTAGGTTATTATTGAGCACTATTCATTATGAAAAACTGTCTTGTTAAAATGATAGTAACAGCAAATTATTCTTTGATTGTGTTATATTATGACTAATTAAAACCCAGAACAACTCTGACCTCAGCATGACTTACTGTTCTCCTGCTATTTTCCTGGACTTTCTCTAATGTAATTTTCTGTACTGGGAAAAAAGAGTAATATATTTTTGCTTGTGGGTATATATGTCCCAAGATAGAAAGATTGACTTTACATTTTCGGAAATAATTCAAATAAAATGTATAAGCAAAGTTAAATTAAATATAACTATACAGCCAGGCCAAAATGCTTTTCTTCATCAAATGGAGATCCATTCTCAGTGACCAAGATAGTTTTTCAGAGGTATAATCAAATGTGTATGTGAGTGTGAGTGGTGTGTGTGTGTGTGTGTGCGCTTGTGTGTGTGTGTTTGAGGATTACGATTACCTACAGTTCAGTTCTAGGCCTCTTTTTTGTCATCTGCAATGTAACAGATTTGGCCTTTCTAATCATTAATGCTGTTTCCATTTGTGTATTTTATTGGGTACTTTAATCTCAATTTCCATAGGTGACTGGAATAGAAAAACAAATAAGACACAGCTTTGCTAGAGAATAGGTTCCAAAAATATTTGTTGACTGAAATAGAAATAAATGTTGAAAATGGAGTGGTTTGCCTAAGTACTCTGCTCACAACTGGTTTGCCAGTAGAGACTTCCAGGTAGAACTGTTAACTTACTGGTGACCAAGTCCCCCCCCACTGTCCATTATTTACCCTCTGACTTGGCTTGACAAAACTTTAGTCAGGCTTCTGTCCTCCTCACAGGCCCCTGACATTTGGGTCACCTGAAGCTTAAGCAAGCACCAAGGTGCATAATATCCCCCTTGACACTTCATTCCAAGAATGGAGAACCGGTTGACCACACAGAGAAACACTTCCTGTTGAAGAGCTCTGATTTTACCAAGCTGCTCACTCCCACCACGTGCCCCTCTCTCCCACAGAGTTCCTGCTAGCCCTGCTTCCCCCTTCACATGTAAGAAAAGCCTTTCTCTGTTTGATTTTGAGGCGCTTGCAGATCCTGAGGTTGGAGTCTTCTCCTTATTGTAACAGTCTTTTTGAATAAAGTTTCTCCTTAGCTAAGTCCAGGTTTGTTCCTATTTGACACTGGGCAGGCAGACTGATCTTCCCAGTTACACTTTGCTGATTCATACAATTAAGCGTAAAGATGAAGCTGTTCCGGGTCTATTCTTCTATTTGAATTTCGCTTTTTGTGGCCTCTATTCTTTGACCTCACTCAAACCCTGCTTTGAATATTTTGTCTTCCTTGTGGTCAAACACAGAATTGAGTCTAAACCCTATGTTCTCTTTATTATATCTAAAACGGTGATACTTCTGAAACATTCTTCTCATGAGATCCTTTAGCTTATCTTTTCAGGATCTGTTTGCTCATTCTTTTCCCCTCACCTGGTTCTTGTAATTTGAATTGTATGTATCTAAGGGCTCTGTTTTAAACTTTTCTTTCTACATTTAGTTACTCCCGTGGCTTAAAGGATGCTTGCAATTATTTCCCATCCCCAAGCAGTATATTTCTATTTTCCCATCTGTCTGGATTTTTCAACTGGATGTACAGGGAGAGAGTTGGGGCTAATAATTGTCCTATAATTGGATAATGACAAGCCTCAGTGAGATTAGTATGTCCTGTGAGGAAACAATGTGCCTAAAGAAGGATTGGTTAAGAACTTTGAAGTGAGACTTCCTTGGCCCCTCGGTGTTTCCAGAAATTTCTGTAACTGAGTGGTGTGATTGTGGACAACTAATGAGAGGCTCTTGCTAGGCCACACCCTAGTATAAAACATAGTTGTTGTCCCTAGATGGGCTAGTCTTCACCCTCATTTCATCTGGACTTGCACAGCCTTGGTTTCACCATTCACCTGCATGGACCACTAACTGGTAAGTTCACCTACCAGCAGGTATCTGAGCACTAGAGGAAACCTTTTCTTACTTAACTCTGTTAGACTTAATAATGATTTTTAAAAATGAGAGGGAGAAGTGTGGCAGAGAAAACTGTGAAAATGTATGTGAGGGAAAAGTGATGGAAAAGAATATGGGAGAGAATGTGAGTAAAAATAGGGAGAGAATGGAAGTTAGTAAAGGAACATAAAGCAAGGAAGGAGAAAATAGAAAATAAATAAAGGAATAAAGTATAATCTGTGATACTGTAGAAAGTAAGAGGGAGTGAAAAAACAAGACTTTGAGAAAACAGAAATTTATAAACATGAGAAAGGGCAAAAGATAATATGTGAAAATGAAAGAATAGGAGAAGAAGTTTAATATGGAAAAGATGAGACACTAAAATGAAATTTGAGAATAAAAAAATGTGAGAGAATAATACAAATGTAGAGAATATGCTGAAAATATGAGATTAAACATGAGAGGAAAGTGAAATAAAGGACAAGGACATTTATGGCGGTAAAAATGGGGAAATGAGTAGAAGATGAAGTAAAGTAAGAAGCCTGGCAGTGAGAAAATAGTGCCAGATAATAAAAGAATAGGCGCAAGAATGAGAAACTACAATGGAAGAAAAATGGGACAAACATAAAAGAATGAGAAGTTCGACGAAATGAAACATGAAAAACGAGAATGAGAAAATACACAAATCATAACATTTTTTAGAGTTGGCTGAATTGTGAGCGTATGAGCCACGTGGGAGAATGGAAGGCGGGACTGAGGCAGATTTGGGAAACAGTGCAGGCGCAGATACTGACACTGGAAGAACACAGGAATCTACAAGCGGCTGGTGTGCACCTGCCACGTGGTGACATGAGTAGGGGTCCATGGCCGAGAGCTGGGACCCCGGAGCCAGGACACCCAGAGCCTGGAGCCGAGAGCGGGGCCAGATGTCAAACCTCCCGGAGTCAGGTCAGAGAGGCAGTGGGGCAGGACGCTGCAGAGGCTCTGGAACATTCAGAATGGAATGGGAGAGGCAAGGCAGAGGGGGTGAAATTGACCACTGCCCTGGAGTTTAGTGATTTTACCTTTGCGATGCAGGGGAGTGTTCAACCATTTGTTTCCTCTACTCTGAAATTGAATTTATAATTTATTCGGCGAACCTCTAGATCTCGCGATTTGGGCTTTCAGAGCCCCTTGTCTTTTCTTTACCTTTACCTCGAGGTTGGATTTTGTTTGTGCTATTTTGGCTAATCTGGAGGAGAAGAGGCTTTTACTTTGTAATGGTCCGTATGGCCTCATCACTTGCTGTCCTGAAATGGGAAGCACTCTTCCGACATAGAGTTACTTTGGATGCCACAGGTCTACTGTCATTAGGGGAGGGCCCTTCCCTTGAGCGCCTAAGGGCTCCAGAAACTCCATATTCGTTGTCTGGTCTGTTGCCTTCCCCATGCTTTGCGCTAGTTTACTGTTGGGTGAAGTCTTTATTTTTCATTGCTTTTAAAAATTTCCTGTTTAGTTTGTTTTCCAGATTTTCAGCAGGCTTATTGTTGAAAATCACCTATAACCCCACTATCAAACGAATGCCTCAATGGTCATTTATTTAAATTCTATTTTAATGGCAAGCAACATTGCTCTTTAGGGAAGGCAACAGAGCTGGTTTGTCTTTGCTGCATGTGCTAAATTAAACAAGTGATTTTGGATCCTGAACTAAGGATAAATGTCTTGTCTAGGAAATGACAGTAATCTTGTGATTTTTGAAATGTGGAACAGCTTATTAAAATTTTATATAAGCTCCTTTTCAAAGAATATTACATATTCTGTTTTTAGAAGCTGTATATGATGAATGAATAAAAGTGAATCAATAGGTTTTAGGAATTAGTTGTGCACTTGAAGTGAACAAGAGAATTTTTTTTTTCCCTAAACAAATGTGTATTCTTGGTGCCAACTAAACTTGGAATTTACGGATGGGAAAAATGCCTCAGGATGATTCCGTAAATCCTTTTACCATGCGGATTTTTCTCCATGGAAATTTCACAGTTTATTTAGAGGGAAATTAATTTACCTTGGTGGAGAATATATATATATATATATATATATATACATATATATATATATATATATTCCTTGCAAAGAATAGAACATTCATTGTGTAGTAATGAGATCTTTCAGGAACCGTTACCTCTAGCCGGTGGGTTGATGCTTGGCGTTGCTTAGGGACTTGCATCTAAGAGTTGACTTAGCAAGTTAACTTCATTTTTTTCCTACCAAGTGCTTGCTTCTCCCATATAACTTATTCTTTTTTCCTTTCCTATTAAACATTTTTAAAAAGTTATTGCCAGTATATAGTGTGTTTTCAAAACGAGTCACTTGTCTCACCCCTTGTCTTGGTTTCTAAGATGCACTCTTGAAAGTGTTCTATTAAAAGATTTCAATGAAATTCACATGGAGATTGTAGGGGAGCAGAATTTGGCACCCCAAAATATGTCTCTTTGGGATATTAATTATTTTAACCTGGTTAAGTTCTAAGAAACAGCACACAAGGGAAAAACTTTGAAAACCAAGTAGGAGTCACCCTTTTGAAAGAAACATTTACATTTACAAGGGAAATCTCTGTTCGTAAGGGTGTTTTCCTCTCTATACCAAGAAGAAAATGGCTAAATCTCTGGAAATTTATCAGTGGAGAAGGCATGGACTTAAATCTGCACAACAACCTTACCCTTGTTTACTGTGCTTTTCCTGGTCACCTCTCATAACTGGCTCCCTCACCTCCAACTTCTTCTTTTGTCTTTAGCTGGAGATGGTATTTAAGGTGGTGGCTTGGGCCATTTTGGCGAGTTACTCAGTTCTCCTGGGTCTTTCCCAAGTATACATGTTGTTAAACTTTGGTTTTCTTATTAATCTGTCTCATGTCAATTTAATTCTTAGACCAGCCAGAAGAGTAGAGGGAGGGAGTAGAGTAGAGTAGAGGGAAATTTCTTCTTCCTCCCCAGCAAAATCTTTCAAGATCTTTGACTACTGTGAGAAATATATATGAAATTCAAGAAAATGCTTAGCCTCTGAATATCTTATGAATCGTTATTTTAAAATAATAATTCCCAAATGAATTCCATGTTTCTAAATTATTATATTTAATAAGCTATTTTTATTTGTACATTTTATCTCATTGTAATTAACTTCTGGATCTACATTTATCTGTTGGTTCCTGTGTGTTTCATTTTTAGTCTTCAGACTTTTTTGGCTTATCAGAGAATGTTTGAATCAGTATTTCCATAAATTAATGGTAGGAGTTTTACAAACTACAGAATGCAAAGAGAGCAAATTATCCTTAAAATTGGACAATCCAAGGATTATTTAAAAGATATTTCCCTTGTAAATGCAATGAAATAATGTAGCAATCAGAAATGAACCATATAAATGTGTACTCCAGTTGTGAACCCTAGAAAGGTGACAGTGTAATGAGATTTGACAGCATGTAGAAAGGTGAAAACTCATTAACAAGCTAGGATCTGCATTAAAAAAATTGATTAGCATTTTTGTATTATGTAAGAAGATGGCTTAGCATTTCAGGAGGAGAGCAGCAGTTGTGTGGCATTTAAATCTATTCTGAATTAAAAATGATCAGTTTAAAAAAATTACAGAAAATTCTTATGCAAATGAAATATAATCAAGCCATGCTTCAGACTCATTATGCGTGATTGATATGCACTGTAACTTGCTTACCAATTTAAGGAGCAGAGGAATTCCAGTTACCTATCGTATTGTGGATGCAGTACTGTGCCTCACTGCTGGAAGCGATATTAAATTTATTATGATAAACGGGGTAAACCAACAAGTTGTGTCCTTATCCAACTTGACATTTATGTGAAATGATAAGAATTTCTTATTATCCTGAAAACCTTAGCTTCCTCATAAATGTTAAGATCTTTTGGAGATTCTTAAAGGTATCAACATTAAGAGCATGAGAGAGAATATAGGTAATAGAGAAGAGTACTTTGTAATGCCTTTAGAAGAAGACATTTGCTTGTTGACCTAAAAGTTTGTTTATTAGTGATCAGTAAGTAATTAGAGAGTTCTCTAATGTGTTTCTTTAGTGAGTTCATGTCTAGTTGTGAGAAAACTTGGTCATGAAATTGCAAATTGGGCTAACCTTGCAAACTATGAAGTTATTAATGTGCCCACATTTCTCCCAGCTTCCAGAGTTTTAACAATTTTTAAGTGTATCACAACCTACAAAATCCATACTGGTCTATTTCAGCAATTCTTCATCTAACTTTAGGATTTTGACAATACTGATTGGTTCAGGAACTGATTGGTTCAGGATAAAAGCTAAAGTTGATATATCAAAAGTCAGTGTTTCTTTATTTTTTTAAGTTTTAAGAAGACAGATTTTAAGATGCCGTTTCTGATACTACTTGTTGGACTTACCTTGGAAATCTATGATGTTAACATCCTCAATTTTCTCAGTTTTCAAAGTTTTTAAAATTAACTTTTTAGTTAATATTTTTTAGGCTCTTCTTTTAGTTAAACACACACACACACACACACACACACACACACACACACACACACACACACACACAAACAGTGGTTGGTTCAGGATAAAAGCCAATGTTGGCATACCAAAAGTGTTTCTTTCTTATTTTGTAAGTTTTATGTGACAAATTTTAAGATGTCTTTTTCATATTAATGATATGTAATTTGTAATTTTAAAGGCTTTTGTAATTGGTAGCATTTTTCATTGGTATTTTAAATGATACTTAATTTTTATGATTTTGATAGTAATATATTTTCACAGTAGAAAATTTGGAAGACAGAAACATATGAAGGAAGCAAAATCAAAAAATTACCTTGAAGGGGAGCAGAATATGTCACCCCCAATCCAAAATGTGCCTCTTTGGCATAAGGATTATTTTGAGCAGATTATTTTTTAAGAACCAGCAGATTTAGGAAAGGGTCTGAAAATCAGTAGTAGCGGTTACCCTTTGGTAAGGGAATCTTCCATTTATAAGGGAAATCTCCACTTGTAAGGGTGTGTCCCTCTCTACTAGGAAGAAGAGGGTGACTCTGAAATTCTAGAAAGTCTTATAAGTGGAGAAGGCTTGAACTTTTCCTGGGTTTCTCCCATGTGTAAGGAGAGATATATGTTATTAAACTTCTACTTCTTTTTCTCTTGTTAATCTGTCTTTTATTACAGGGGTTGTCTCAGACAAGAACCTAGAATGGTAGAAGGAAAATTAGTTTTTCTTCCGTATAATATATAATATTATAATTCAGAGTTAACCATGGTTAACATTTTGTTATATTTCCTTCCAATCTTTCCAATACGAGTGTTCTTCAATGTTCATTTAAATCCAGTAGAGGAAATTGGTTCAAGATGGCGGAGTAGAAGGACGTGCTCTCACTCCCTCTTGCGAGAACACCAGAATCACAACTAACTGCTGAACAATCATCGACAGGAAGACACTGGAACTCACCAAAAAAGATACCTCACATCCAAAGACAAAGGAGAAGCCACAATGAGACGGTAGGAGGGGTGCAATCACAGTAAAATCAAATCCCATAACCGCGGGGTGGGTGACTCACAGGCTGGAGAACACTTATACCACAGAAGTCCGCCCACTGGAGTGAAGGTTCTGAGCCCCACGTCAGGCTTCCCTCTCTGCCCCCACTATTATCTTCGCCTTGGAGTATCTGTCCACAGGGGACAGACTCCAGCTGCTCAGCCTGGGCCCCATCTATCTCCTGCCTCAAGACCACATCAAATATGACTTTCCTTTCACTTCTGTATGTACATAGGCAGCTTCTCCTTTGATTTGGGGCTCCAGGTGAGTGTTTGGTGCAGTGACTGGATGGGCACAAAGGGCCTGCATCCCCACTTCAGCACGTGCTCTGACATAATGGTGTTTCACTTGGCAGAGTGCTCTTGTCTGTATATTAATAATTACATTCATTGTGATATTAATAATTTTCACAGTGGCCCTGTCTACAGATTAAAAATCCCATCTTCGGGCAAGTCAGCTGGACCTCAGCAAAGTTAAGTGACTTGTATAAGCTCAGGCCTCTCAGATGTGGTGGAGCCAAAGCCAGAATTTCAATTTTTCTGATCCCATTACACCACGTGGTGGGGTGTGTGTGTGTGGCTGTGTGTGTGTGTGTGTGTGTGTGTGTGTGCGCGTGCGCGCACACACGTGTAGGTGTGCTTGTGTGAAAGTGTGTGTTTATATCCTCTTCTGTAGCTGAACAGCAGTTACAGATATTTTCCTTTTAATTTTTTTCTCTCTTGCAAATACCCATGCAGGTTTAGAATAGAGCATTCTTTGTCTTTAAAATAATATTATCTATTACTTACGAATACCAAACTTAAGGGAAAGGAATAATACAGTGCTGACCTGTGTACATACCACCCAGCTGAAGAAATAAAACATTACAGCTAAAGCCTTTGATGTGCCCTGCCTGATCCCATTTTCTTCTCTGCTCTTATAGGCTATACTGCACTTTTAGTATAGTTTTTCAATGACCGCTCTTTTATATTTTAACAGTTTAGTTTGTGTCTAAGACTAATCACACGTATATGTATATTCATATATATGTATGTATGTGCATATATGTATATAAGTGCATATATGTATATAAATGTATGCTTGATGCTTCTGAAATTATAATTAAGATCAACAATAATATATTGCATTTCCATAGCAATTTACATTTCCAAAGTACTTTGAAATGTTTCATCGCATTTTACTTTTATTAATTGACATGTGTGCCTTAGTCTTTGGAACCTGCAAAGTCTCTCTGCAAGTCGGATAGATATACATGTGTGAGGCTGGGTAGTGCAACATAACCGCTTTAGATATTCCCATATCCTAAGCCTTGTGCAAATGCTAGAGAATAATGCTTCAGAATTCTCAGTTCTGAGTAGTCATTAATGTGAAGCAATGGGGTATTATTCCACTTTTGAGTTGTAACCAAATGCACCGTCTATATGCATAAATACATTTTAATTCATGACATTATTATAGACATAAAAAGCTGACATATATTTGACTTAGGAGCAACACCTGCAGGTTTCTTGGAACCTCTCGACATTCTTTACTGACAGTTCTCACCAATCAGACTTTCTCCTATGGTTCCTTTCCTATTTCTGGTTAGATCAAGCTGGATGACTTATCTCCCTCTGTTTCATTCCTTAGCTTTTCCAGAGCCACATTTTGCTCTGGGAAGGAGAGAGAAGAGTCAACTGATTTTCTTCCTCAGACTCAGAATGGGTGCAGTAATTTTCTGTAATATATTTCAGGCTGTTATTCTCATCTTCCGAAGCAATTTATTATCTTTAACCTGATTTTTATCCCTAAGGCTAAATCATCATTTTTATATTAGGGATAACACAGCTGCTGGGGGATTGCATAAAGGACTGAGGAATAGTGAAATTGGAAGAAAAGCAAAGTTAACCCTTGACCAGCTGGTATATACTAAGTAATGTCAGGAAATGAATGCTATAGGGTTGTAGCCCCAGACTAGCCCCGGGAGGGGGGTGATCCAACCTTATTTATTAGCAAATTCCTGTGGGTCTCGCGAGAGAATTCACTCTTGGCAGTATAGGGAGTAATGACAGGTCCCGGATGAAGGCATACAAATAATCTGTTTTTGTTGCATGGATTTCTTACATTACCCAATGCAATACTTATGGTAATTATGATTTTTTAGAGAACCGGCTATATCCATGAACCTCAAAGAGATGGATCTGTTAGTTAAGAAATACCCAACTGGCAAAAGGAATAATACAGTGACTACCTGTGTGCATGTCAGCCAGCTGAAGAAATAAAACATTCCTTATAGTTCATGGCTTTCACTCACCATTTCTGCCCTTCGGAAGTCTGAAAATCTTTCATTTGAACTAAACGCTCTCAGGCAGTGGGGACTATGAAGGAGATGATTTGTTCCACAGTTAGCATGCCGCTTGGGAAGGTGGGGTTTAATCCTCTAGGGATCTCCCAAGTTCCAGAGGAAGTAGAAGGCTCTCAAGAAAGAGGACTGGAGAGCAGTATTCCCAGCCCAGGCCGCTGTGGCTTAGAGACTTCCAAACTTGTGTAGCAACTTACTTGTGAGATTTCAAATTGAGCTTTCCACTTTAGGTTGAATATTGGGCTGAAAGCTAGCTGACATATTAACTTAGAAGATATTTCACTAACAGCTGCCCAAAGAGACTAAATATTTACCACACTTATATTTTTATAATATAAATGTAAATGAATAAATATAGACTAATATATTTACCACACAATATAGGATAAGGAAAGCAAATTAAGGAAAGATTATAAATGAAACTAGGTGTCATGTCCTGATTAAGAAAATGTAGTCCCTCCCCCCACCCACCCCCGACCCAGTAACATGGGATTACTTTGGCGTCATAACCCAACACAATTCTTGACAACATCTGGACTGACAACATGGTGGCTGGTATAAACTGTAGTTTAGCTGACTACTTAGCCTTGAAAGTAAAAAATAAACATGTAATTCCTGAAAACAAGGGATGGTTTATGAAATAAACATTTTCTGCTTTAGAAAAAAAGCTTTATGCAATTCAAAAGGGTTTTGTTTTTAAAACATTACTCACTAACTGCATTTAAGCATAAAAATAACTCTTAAGGTTTTCTTTCAGTCTGCTCCATACTGTTGCATATACAATATTTAATTAGATGATTCATTAAATTTATGAAAGTTTTCAACTCGTGTTGAATATAACTTATTAAATTTTAATTTTAAATGACGCTGTAATAACCTCTTTGGGAGACATCCTGCCTAGGCTGGCTGTGACTGCAGACGTTCACATATTCTGCCGGTGCAGCTAGAGGGGCTGCATACGTGGACAACTCAACGGCTTTCCTTCCCTCTACTCTCTACCTGTGTTCAGCCCCGGTATAACTTAGCAACTTTTCTCATCAACTGATCAGTGATCTGCACATAGGAGGTAGTCAGCAAATGCTAAGTGATGCAAATATTTCTGTCTGAGTAGCCAGTGTAATCAAATGAAGCAATTGCAAGATTTTAAAAAGTCAGGTATCCCAGTTCTGTCTATAAGTATCTGCAATCTAGGGCCATCCCTTGACCTCTCTGGGTCTCAGTTTTCTTACCCGTCTTCCAAATGGCTTAGACCCAGTGGTTTCTGAAGACCAGCCCAGGATTAACCTTCTCTAGTTCCGTGTCCCTCCGCTCTCATCCTGCCTACAATCACAGATCCATCTTTCCCTCCACTGAAGACACTGCTCTATGACTTACCTTAATGTCCTAGAGTTAAGTATTTGCTGTGCTTGCCATTTTTCAGATTTATCACCAACTTCTACATTGCCATTTGGAGAAAAATAAAAATAGCTTTTCCCTGTAAACTGAGAATGTTGCTACATATTTGCGCTGGATCATCAAGTGAAATATTCTTCTGGTTGGGAGTGGCCCTTGCCTTCCTGCCCTTAAGTTTCCTGGCTGCTTCCATTTAGTGCTTTGATGGGGAGTCATGAGGACCAGCTACCAGATCTCCATCTGCCACCACATCCCTGTGTCACCAAGGGCCAGTCGCTTCCCAGCTTGCACCTCAGTTTCCCCAGATGTCTAATTAGAGACCTTTATTTGATTATATCTAGAATCCATTATATTCTGATTCTTGATGAATCTGTGTTTTAGGGTTGCCGGTTATTTAAAGACAAGAAACGTCAGAAGAACTTTTAATGAGCACCTACTCTATGCCAAGATGGGAGGTATACTTTAAAGGTAAGGAAAGTGAGGAGCAGAGTGGTTAAAAAGCATGATGCCTAATCGTGAATAAACCAGCAAAGCTGCAGATGGCACAGTCAGGACTTGAATCTGTGTCTGTCTGATTCCATAAGCCATACTAGCTGGAAAGGTTAGTTGGATGTGTTTTATTTTATTTATTGTATTTGGTAGGTGATAGGGAACAAGTTTTTAAGCAAGGGTTAGTGTGATTAAAGGCATAATTTTAAAAGGTCAGCGTGATGGTGTTCCTAGAGGATAGCGGCCGTATTTAATTTCTCCCTTTACTTTCAGTATCTAACACAGTGTTTAGCAAATGGCAGTTACATAATTGATGTTTATTGAATGGAGAGATGGATGGATGAACGATGGTGATGCATAAGTCATGAAATCAGAGAAAGGAGAAATACTAGTGGTAATGCTACTGTGATAATCTAGAGATGAAGGAATAAAAATTTGAACCAGAGTGGTGGCAGTGGGACAGGACACATGCAAAGAGGAAAAATTGACTGGACCTAGAAACAAATTAAATTTGGGCACGAGAGACACCAAAATGGCTCCAAGGGCTTTTGAAGCCTTGTTGGTTGCCACTGATGGCTTGATATCATCCTCAGAATTCTGGTGGTCATCTTGTAATCAGGCATCTATTGACAAATGCAGGGGAGGGCTGCAAACAATAGAAGACAAGTGGAACACATTACCATCTGAATGAATTATAAAACTGAATGCATTTATATTTGAGTTTGACCCACATAAGGACCGCAATACAGCAAACAGGAGGTGCTGGAGAAAATAGAGGATATAGGTCTCATGTAGAGGTTCATTGCAAGAGGCTATAGTTGACACTGATTTCTTTTAAACTATTTCAGCCTCACTTACCCCCTTCTCTTTCTTTACTCAAGACGTCTCCCTTTGGTATTAAACTGGGTACCGCTTATTCGCGAGTAGGGGTCTTCCAGCATGGAAAAGTAGAGATCATTGCCAATCACCATGGCAAATGTACCAGTCCAAGTCGCTCTCACAAAGTGAACACCTCATAGATGAGGTTGCTAAGAATCAAGAGGCAATGAACCTCACCTGTACCATCTTTGATGCCAAGAAGCTGATTGGATGCAAGTTTGATGATGCCGCAGTTCAGTCAGAAGGAAGCACTGGCCTTTCCAAGTGATTTGTGGAAAGGGAAAGCCCAAAGTAATTGTACAGTATAAAGGAAATAATATTTTTTCCCCTAGAGGAGATCTCTTTCATGGTTCTAAGCAAGATGAAAGAATTTGCTGAAGCCTATTTAGGGGAAAAAAAGTAGAAATGCAGTAATTACTGTTCCGGCCTACTTAAATGATTCACAGTGTCAGGCCACCAAGGATGCAGGGATCATCACTGATCTTAATATCCTGGGAATCATTAATGAGCTTACTTATTGCAGCACCATACTCCAAGGCTTGGATTTAAAAAAAAAAAAATCCCCAAACACCTGAAGCTTTAAAAAAGAGAAACGTGCTGATCTTTGACTTAGGTAATGACACCTTTGATGTATCTATCCTAAACATCCAGGATGGCATCTTTGAAGGAAAATCCACAGCTGGTGACACATCTGGCTGGGGAAAATTTTGATAACTGGTGAATCACCTGGTTGATGACTTCAAATGCAAGCGCAAGCAGCATACAGCCCCCAACAAGCAGGCAGTGTGCCACACCGAGGCTGCGTGTAAGAAGGCAACATGTATTTTGAACTTCTTTGCTCACCCCGGGTTTGAAATTGACTGGTTCTATAAGGGTGTGGATTTCTACCCTTCCATCTCCTGAGCCCACTTTGAGCAGCTCAGTGCTTATCTCCTCCGTGGTACCTTGAAGCACGTACAGAAATCTCTGAAGGATGTCCAACTTGACAAGAGCCAGGTTAATGGAATTGTGCTAGTGGGTGATTCCACTTGTATCCCAAAGTTCCAGAAATTGCTGAAAGATGTCTTGAGTGGAGAGGAGCTCAACAAGACCACCCACCATGATGAGGCCGCGGTGTGTGGCGCAGCTGCACAGGCAGCTCTTCTCACAGGCGACAAATCAGGGTATGTGCAGAGAAGCTCGTTGATGTTACCCATTGCCCAACAGGCACTGAGACAGCAGGGAGGGTGTGACATCCCTTATCAAGAGAAACACCTCAGTACCTCCAAAGCAGACCCAGATGTTCCCAGCTTACTTTGACAACAAGACCACTGTCTTAGCAAAAGTGTATGAGGGAGAAAGGGCTTTAACGAAAAGAAACTGCTTGGCAAGTTCGTACTTTCTGGGATCCTCTAGCTTACTGTGGTGTTCCTGACATCCAGGTGACCTTTGACAGGGTCACCAATACCATCCTCAGGGTACCTGCTGCAGACAAAAATGCTGGCAGGAAGAACAAAATCCACATCACTAATGACGAAGGCTGTTTCAGTAAAGATGAAACTGACCAGATTGTAAAAGAAGCAGAAAACGATGGAGTAGAAGGGGAAGTCAATAAAGATCGGGTAGCGGCCAGAAGCGCCGCAGAATTCTGCACCTTCAGTGGCATATGCGGGCATATGACTCCATTTCAGTCAAGAAGATAAAAGGAAGGTTCCTGGAAAGTGCCAGGAACTGTTAAACTTTCTCAAATGTAACCAGAGCTGAGTGTGAGTGTAAGCGGGCTTCACTCCGCAGTGGGATCTGGCCGCTGGGGCTTCTCCAGCTCAGCTGAGCCTCGGGTTAGTATCAGGGAAGTGGGCTAACAGTCATTCTTTGGAGAAACTTTCCTGGTCTCCACAGTCATTTATACAGTTTCAATATTTCATGCTTAGTTTGCAGCATCAGTGTGTATGTTTGAAAAAGGACAGATTCAAAACTTAATGATCAATATTTGTAAGTTTATTCAACATTTTAATATTAATGCTTCTACATCCTGTAGGTTATGAACTTCATCACATATTTTCACACCTGCAGTTTGTGTCTGGTGACTAGTTTGGGAATTAGCACTTATAAAATATTTAAACACTTAACTTTGGTAGTAAGGAAGAGGTTGTATTACCATATCACAGTCTCACCACTTTAACAACAATGACCACTTATGAGCAAATATTGTGACTGTAGACTTGTATAAACACTGTGCCCTACTCATCTGTGTACTACAATAGAGTTTACTACTTGTAGTCACATTTTCTGTGTATTTCTTCAAAAGGGCTTCATAACCCACTGGTGAGATCTGTTTCTCACCCTTCATAAACTCAACACAATTTCCATGAAACTGGTTGGAATCACAACTTATCACTGAATCTTATAGTATTTGTGAGTTTTAGAAAAGAAATATCTCTTTGTGTATCACAGTTATGGTACCATAGTTTTACTGTCGTTCTTAAGGGTAGGTCGAGACCTAAGGGAGAAGAATTGTTGTTTTCAGCATTCAGGCCAACTCTGTAGAATTACATGGGATTCAGCGTGACGTGGATTCTTGTCATTGTGACTCACAATGGCCTGCTTGCGTTTTGGGGCTGCCTGACCTCCCCACTTAGTCTCTTCCCCATACACTTGATGGACCGACTTCTGAGATGGAAAGTTGCCTTAACACTGGCTTCAGGAAAGCCAGAGAAGGAGGACAACTGTGTCAATATCATTGTTGGTTTTACATTATAAACATTGTGTTCACTGAGCTCCTAGTTAATAAAGAGTATTGAGCCCTTGTCACTTCCTATAAGTTGAGAACAAATTCCATCAGGAGGTACCAAGGAGGCCTTCTGAAGAGTGAAGTGCCTTTGAGAAGAGGGGACATACCATGAAAGAAGACATCATATGTGGCACATATATACAATGGAATATTACTCAGCCATAAAAAGAAACGAAATTGAGTTATTTGTAATGAGGTGGAGAGACCTAGAGTCTGTCATACAGAGTGAAGTAAGTCAGAAAGAGAAAAACAAATACCGTATGCTAACACATGTATATGGAATAAAAACAAATGGTTCTGAAGAACCTAGGGGCAGGACAGGAATAAAGATGCAGACATAGAGAATGAACTTGAGGATGAGGACACAGGAGGGGGAAGGGTAAGCTGGGATGAAGTGAGAGAGTGGCACGGACATATATACACTACCAAATGTAAAATAACTAGTGGGAAGCAGCTGCATAACACAGGGAGCTCGGTGCTTTGTGACCACCTAGAGGGATGGGATAGGGAGGGTGGGAGGGAGGCTCAAGAGGGAGGGGATATGGAGACATAGTTATGCATATGGCTGATTCACTTTGGTATATTTCAAGGAATTAGCTTATGCAGTTGTGGGGGCTGGCAAACCTGAAATCTGAAAGTCAGCCTGGAATCTTGAGGCAGAATTTCTTCTTCTTAATGGAAGCCTCAGTTTTACTCTTAAGACCTTTCAACTTATTAGGTGAGGCCCACCTGTATTATTGAGGATAGACTCCTTTATTTAAGTCTACTCATCGTAGATGTTAACCACAGCTACAAAATACCTCCATAGCAACACTTAGATTAGTGTTAGATTAGGTAACTGGGCACATCACACTAACCATTACAACATTCTCTGGGGGCCTACACAGACACTCTTGAGTATTCAAGGGAATAGTCCCCCCTCATTTTGTTTTCACTTCTCTTACATACTTATGTAGTTAATCCATTCTTACTTGTGAGGATGAAGTACCAGGCACTGAGTTAGATGTTGAGGATTCAGAAGTGAGTAAGATAACTGTGTTTGCAGTCAAGAAAAGAGACTGCTTCATAGTTCTGAACATCATGTCTTGTATGTAACAGGTATTCCAGTGTTTGAATTAATACAGAACATTTTGGTACCCAAAAGTGTCACTAATATTCATGCTCAAATCATCAACATGTATATTCTAATCCTCTTTTATTCTTTGGGTGAATTTCATGATAGGTATGTTATGAATATAAGGCTATAATCAATACAGTACCTTAGTTCAAGCATACTTTGATGCTGATGGAATTAACACAATTTCAGGAAATCTATTCACTTTAGCCAAAAAATCAGTACATTTGTGACAATTCATTGGAATTTGGAAATATTGCCAAATCTGGATATTTCACATAATAAATATAGGCTGTGGTACAACTTTCCCAAAAAACTAATTGATTCAGTGATTCAATGGAGATTCAAAGAGGAAGCATACCTAGGTCCTTAGTATCCTAAAGGTTAACCTTTTGGTCAATTGTAAAGAATTAATAAAGAGAAACCTCAATTAAATAGAGTTGGGAGACCAGAAGGGGGCGCTCTCATGCCCTGTGACCATAGCAGAGCCCAACAAGAAGAAGAGAGAATCCTTTTCTTTCCTGGCAAGTACTGAGCCAGTGAAAAGCTATGGACTCTCTGTTTACTGTAGCCCTCCCAGCATCCTTTTCCTCTGTAAACGCGTTCTTCCCTTGCCCTGCAGGGACTTCCATGTTGCTCGCCAGGGCTGCAGACCTGAATTGCAATTCTCTGCTGACCCCTAATAAACCCATCTTTGCTGGAGAACTATCTGGCAGTCTACTTATTTCAGGTCAACATTTTGCTGGCCCGTATGGAGAACAGAGAAGACTCCCCGTGGCTTCAGGGCTGGTGAGCAAAGAGGTGTGTTACCCACAAATTGAGCCCACTGTGCTAGCGGCTTTTCTCACCAATCCTGGAGTTTGAAGTTATGTCTTTCTCCTGAATCCAAGCTCACAGTCTCTGCATTGAAAGCTCTCCAGGCTTTATTCAGGACCTATTTTAAGGTTTTGTTCTTTCTGGTTAAGGTCTTGTTCTGTATGTGAGTACTCATTTGGCTCTTTTATCTGATTTTGAGATCAGACCATTTCAACCAAAGCTGGCTGAGAAACCATAGGCCCATTCCTTTGGAATAGGGGCCGTTCTCTGAAAACTGGCTGAACAAGTCTTTGGCTTAGTTCCTCTGGGACCAAGCTGTTTCCATAGAATTGGCTGATATCAGTTTGCAAGCTGTTTGCTTTGAGCTGTTTGAAAATTGTTCCTTTACTCTAGAGAAAAATATCTGAGAAACGGGATCCCAGTTACCTAAATATTTTGAGGGTGCCCCTCCCACACAGGGACTCTGGCCGATTTTATGTTTAAAACCCATGGTTCTTCCTCACTCCCATTTCTAACTGAATGGACTGACCTTACCAAAGGAAATTTAGAGTATCAATGGCCATTAACTTAATTTCCTTAAAACAAAATTGGGTTATAATAGCTCAAAAGTTTCCAAAACTGAGTGGAATGCCTCTTTTGATTGGTAGATTGGTATCTTGAGGCTTCCAAACACTGTCAGGACCCTGTAGTTGCCTCTCTTCAATATAAGAATTTAAGATTAACTGAGGCAAACAAAGAAAGAGCAAATGGCTCCTGAAGTCTCAGGCTCTGCTTCCTTCTTTGTCTTGGGCTCTGCCTCCAGTGCCACCTTGTCTCTCTCCCTCAGCTCCACGTGGTCAGACTCCACCCCCAACGCCATCTTCCTCTTTCCCTTCTCCACTGCCTGTACCTCCTCTATGCTCTCAATCTCCCCATACTAATTCTCTCACTGAACTTCCTCTTCTCTCTGAAATTTACCCACTGCCTTTTCCTCTGAAATTGTCAGAACCTGTCCCTTTAAAATTAAGCCTTCTGAGGATCCAGAGGCTAAACCCTTAATTTCTTACATTCCCTGGACTAAAGCTGAACTGTGAACCATAGTTGAAGATGTTCCCAAAGTAACTAAAGAGCCTCACAGACTTACTGAGGAATTTAATATAGTCATTCAAACTTATCAGCCTGGTTTCTCTGACTTACATCAGCTAATTCATACACTTGTTGGTGAAGGCCAGGCCCAGCATTAGATGAAAACCACTAACTGGTAAAATCCTAAAGGGTTTTTAGAATTACAACTGAAAGACCAGCCCGCTAACTTACTATATCAACTGGCTTAGGCCGTTGCTGGGTGACTTCATTGAGCAATTCTTAGGACTTTTCCAAAGCCTGTTGATTTGAAGAAAATTTATCTTTGCACACGAAGAGAAAATCTGATGAACCAGAGTTTGGGTCTTTTGAGCATGAGCCACCCATTCTCCATGCTTGGCCCTTGCAATAAACCTTTCTCAAAAAAAAAAAAAATCTGGTGAACCTGTTCCTGACTATTGCAGTTGACTTCAGGTTGTTTTTAAGGAAAGGAAAGTTCTGGTCTTCCTTCAGATGTTGATTTCACCCAGGTAGCTTTTAACAGTGTTTATTAATGGGATGAGCCAGGACCTCTCCCTTCTAGTAAAAAGGCCCAGGATGGAATGGGAAACTATGTCCACTCCAGATTTAATTAATCTGGCAAAGCAGCTCTCTTACACTTTTTTTAAAAGATTTTTTATTGAGTATAGTTGCTTTACAATGTTGTGTTAGTTTTTACTGTACAGCAAAGTGAATCAGCTCTACGTATAAATATATCCACTTGGATTTCCCTCCCATTTAGGTCACCATAGAGCACTGAGTAGAGTTCCCTGTGCTATACAGTAGGTTCTCATTAGATATCTATTTTATATATAGTAGTGTATATATGTCAATCCCAATCTCCCAATTCATCCCACCCTTCCCTTCCCCCCTTGGTATGCATATGTTTGTTCTCTGCATCTGTGTCTCTATTTCTGCTTTGTAAATAAGATCATCTATACCAGTTTTTTCAGATTCCGCATATATGCGTTAATATATGATATGTTTTTCTCTTTCTGACTTACTTCACTCTGTATGACAGTCTCTAGGTCTACCCACATGTCTACAAATGACCCAATTTCATTCCCTTTTGTGGCTGAGTAATATTCCATTGTATATATGTACCATCTTCTTTATCCATTCCTCTGTTGATGGGCATTTAGGTTGTTTCCATGTCCTGGCTATTGTAAATAGTGCTGTAATGAACACTGGGGTGCATGTGTCTTTTTGAATTATGGTTTTCTCTTGGTATATGCCCGGTAGTGGGATTGCTTGGTATATGCCCAGTATGGTTTTCTCTTGGTAAATTGCCTAGTAGTGGTATATGCCTAGTCACATAGTATTTTTAGTTTTTTATGGAACCTCCATACTGTTCTCCATAGTGGCTGTATCAGTTTACATTCCCACCAACAGTGCAGGAGGGTTCCCTTTTCTCCACACCCTCTCCAGCATTTATTGTTTGTAGATTTTGTGATGATGGCTATTCTGACCAGTGTGAGGTGATACCTCATTGTAGTTTTGATTTGCATTTCTCTAATAATTAGTGATGTTGAACATCTTTTCATGTGTGTGTTGGCCATCTGTATGTCTTCTTTGGAGAAATGTCTATTTAGGTCTTCTGCCCATTTTTGGATTCGGTTGTTTGTTTTTTTGATACTGAGCTGCATGAGCTGTTTGTATATTTTGGAGATTAATCCTTTGTCCGTTGCTTCGTTTGCAAATATTTTCTCCCATTCTGAGGGTTGTCTTTTCATCTTGTCTATAGTATCCTTTGCTGTGCAAAAGCTTTTAAGTTTAATTAGGTCCCATTTGGTTTTTTTTGTTTTTATTTTTATTACTCTAGGAGGTGGGTCAAAAAAGATCTTGCTGTGATTTATGTCAGAGTGTTCTGCCTATGTTTTCCTCTAAGAGTTTTATAGTATCCAGTCTTACGTTTAGGTTGTCTTACACTTTAGATGAGTGTCTTCCATGGAAGACCATCAAAATTCTTAACATTCAACTCCAGCAATTGAAGGCTCCTAAATGAAACCAAACCCCTCCTAGTTTCTGCTATTATTGCAAAGAGCTAAGACATTGGGAAATAGATTGTTACAAATTTAAGCATTTTAGGCATCTTCAGCCTTCTAATTGCCTCTCTGATGTCCTCTCAATTCTCAATGACAAGGTTCTGAGGAAATACAAGGGCTCTTTCCCAATCCTCCCTCTTAATTGGCTTGGTGAAACATTTCCCCAAATTGGGGCTGAATCTCTCCCAGTCCTAATTCACACTAGAACCATACCCTTGGTACTCAACCTTACTACTGTGAAGCAGCAGCCACCTCACAGTACTAAAACAGTTGAAATAGTGGGCATCTCTAATGTGTCTCAAGAGGTTCATGTCTCTGAACCTGTTTCCTTTTTTTAGACCTTTTGAGGGATACACACTCTTTTCTTCTTATTCCTCTGACCCTATCCATCTTGTAGGCTGAGACTTCTCAGAGAAATACCATGCCAGAATTTTTTTCTCCCAAAAGGGGGAAATAATCCTAGAATTTGACAGTAGTCATCAAAGTAACCAAGCAGGTAAATTAAGTAACCCTTTGACATCTCTTATTTGTTCCATCTCTGACGGTACTAGAGCTAATTCCGGAAACACTGGTCATTTGTTCCTATTGAATCAGCCACCACTTTCCTTATGGCCAAGATCTTCAACTGATACTGGCAAAATTCACAGTGCACCTCCAATCAGGATTCAAATATTGGGTTGGCAAAAAAGTTCCTTTGGGTTTTTCCAGCGGTTACAGGAAAACCCAAATGAACTTTTTGGCCAACCCAGTAGCTCCCTCGAAACCTCTTCCCAGAATTAATCAATACCCTGAAAGTAAAGAAGCCCTTCAAGGCATAAAGCCCATAGTAGATTACAAGACTCAAGGCCTCATTATCCCTTGTAGTAGCCCCTGTAACACTCCCCCTTTACTGGTGAAAAAGCTAAGGGCCAAGGGTGGAGGTTTGTCCAGGGCCCCCAAGCAATAGACAACATTGTTATCCCTCAACATCCCTTGTTCCTAATCCTCATACTTTACTAACATCTATTTCTACTGGAAGCAAATTCTTTACTGTAATTGACATATGTAGTGCATTCCAATTGATGAAGCTAGCCAATACTTTTTTGCCTTCACTTGGGAAGAAAAACGATTCACCTGGACAGCAATACCTCAGGGTTTTCTAAGAGTCCTTCTTATTTCTCTCAAACCCTGAAGGCTGATCTGGATGACATAAAGTTCCCTAGAGGTATGACTTTGTTGCACTATGTGGATGATTTGCTTCTTTGCTCTCCTCAAGCCTCCTCACAGGAAGACAGCATCCACTTGCTAAAGCTTTTATCCTTAAAGGGACAAAAGGTCACCAAAGAAAATCTGCAGTTTGCCCAAATTCAGGATCAGAACATAGATCCAGATATACTTCATGGTGTCCTAAGTTTCCCAAAACCCAAAACTAAGTGCTAACTGTGAGGTTTTCTCAGCCTAATTGGTTATTGCTGAAATAGAATTCCAAATTTGTCTCTTACGGCCAAACCTCTGTATGTTTTACTAAACAATAACAACTTGGACCCAGTTTTATGGGAAGATCTGGACAACCTAGCTTTCAAGAACTTAGGGAAAGTTTGATGAACCTACCTGCCCTTGGACATCCCAGTTATCAGATTCCCTTTTTTCCTTTTGTATATGAAAAGGAAGGGCATGTTCTTGGGGTACTCACCCAAAAACACAGGGACCAATATCAACGCATAAGGTATTATGGCCAGCAACTTGACCCTGTAGTGTGGGGAAATGCGCCTTGCCTTAGAGCCATCATGGTCACTGCCCTTCCATTAGAACCACTGGGAAAGTTTTTGTGGGATCTCCTTCAACCACTTTGGTACCTCATGCAGTAGAAGCTCTCCTGAATTCTCTTCACACTCAACATTTCTCAACCATCTGCCTCACCCGCTATGAAGTCCTTTGGCCAGCTGCCTCTCACATAACTCTTTATGTTGTAATAACCTTAACCCAGCTACTTTTCTCTGCTCCATTGCTGACAAAGTCCCTCGTGACTGCTTAAGGCTGATGGACCACCTCCTGTCTCCTCATAATGATCTACAGGATATTCCATTGGGTAACGTTGACTTCTCGAGGTTCACACTTAAAAGGTAACAATGGCAAATATTGTCCTGGGTTTGCTATTACAACTCCTTTTGATGTTGAGGCAGCATCTTTACCTATGGGTACTTTGGCCCAACAGGCTGAATTATATGCCCTTACATGGGCTTGTGGTTTAGCTAAAGACAAAAGTGCCAATATTTGCACTGATAGTAGATATGCTTTTGGAGTAGCTCATGATTTTGGAATATTGTGAAAGCTACATGGCTTCCGTACTTCTGGTGGAAATGAAATTAAAATTGGCTCCTATGTACAGGAATTATTGAATACAATACTTTTATCGGCCACTATAGCTATTATTAAGATTCTGGGGCATTCTAAACTTGATTCTCTGGAAGCTAGGGGAAATCACCTAACTGATATTACTGCAAGGAATGCTGCCCTTAAAGGGACCAACAGTAGCCAAACCTCTGTTATGGTCCAAAGGAATATTTTTCCAAATGATAATATAGAAAAACTGTCTAGAGACTCCCAACAATTGGCCTTAGAAAAGGAAACGCAAGATTGGAAATTCAACAATTGTTGGTTTTATAAAAAGAGAAAGCTCTGGTTTGTACCAAATAACAACTCTGTCCTACCAGAGACTCCAAAATTCCCACTCCTCACCACTGTATATGCATCAAAACATTGGGCTCCTGACAAAATGATAGCCTTCCTGGATCAATATTGGTGGGGAAACATTAATAAGACTGCAAAAAGTGCCAATCTCACTTGTCCCTGTTGTCCAAAGTACAATCCAGGGAAGCCTGTTTGTACTGCTCCTGGACATTTTTAACTACCTAATGGACCATTTGAGGTCTGGCAAATGCATTCCATACAACTTCCTCTGTCTAACTGATATAAATATTTTTTAGTCATGATCTTTATGTTTTCACACTGGACTGAAGCCCTCCCTTACAGACAGGCTACTGCCTCTTCTGTGGCTAAAGTTCTTTTGGAAGGCAACTATGCTTACCAGTATACTACCAATGCTGGTTAAAGTTCTTTTGGAAAAGATTATCCCTACCTAGGGAACTCCTCTTGAACTTCATAGTTATTGAGCAACCCATTTTACTGGTTAGGTTCTTCGACAAGTCTGTGCTGTTTGACTGGTTTTACAACACTTTCACCATGCTTACCGTCCTCAATCCTCTGTTTAGTCGAATGTACTAACAGCAGTATTAAGACTCAATTGGCAAAATTTGTAGAGGCTCTCCAAATACCTTGGCGAAAAGCATTGCCATTGGTCTTTCTGAATCTCAGATCCACCCCTTTTGGAACTTATAGACTCTCACCCTTTGAGGTAGTGACAGGATGCCCGATACACTTGGGTTCTGCTTCTTCTGACCCACAACTGATAAAAGGAGATATACTACAATATTGCAAAGGCCTAATTGCTTCCTTTAAAAATAATCATGTTTTGGTAGAGCAGTCTTCACAGTGTGCCCTTGGGAGACAAAGACCTTAAGCATCACACCTTACAACCTGGTGATTTCATCTATTGGAAAAGACACCTCCAGAAGAACTCTCTTCACTTCAGCTGGAAAGACCCCCAACAAGTACTGCTAATCAACTTTTGAGCTGTCAAACTCCAAGAAATAGATCTTGGATTCATGTGACACACCTAAAGAAAGTGGTAAACTCTGACTGGACCTGCACATCACCTGGTGACTTGAAAGTAAAGATTTCCTGGAATTGAAGCTGATGTCATTTGTTGAGACAGCTTTCCCAAGATATTTGGACCAGACCTGTGGAAGTTTGTTGCCAAACATTTGATGATGACATAACGCTTCACATGATTTCCAGTGTCTATGATCTTGACAACATATGGACTTTAGAGAAAAAGTGCCTAAAAATTCTCCATCCTACCCCTCCTTGTTACTCAAATGTGACCTTGATAGGTTTTCAATATGTGCACTTTCCCTACGACGTGAGATTCTGCACCCAGGAAAGGAAAGACCTCTGACATTGAGGGATAAAAAGCCACTGCAACTAGAAAACCTAACTAGATCAGTGATGGTTTCAAAGAAAGATCTTGATCAAAAGGGTGAAGTATAAAAATTTAATAAACAGAAACCTCAGTTAAATAAAATTGGGAGACCAGAAGAGGGAGGTCTCTTGCCCTGCAATGACAGCAAAGCCCAACAAGAAGAAGAAAGACTCCTCCTCTTTCCTGGCAATGACCCAGCCAAGGAAAAGCCATAGATTCCTTGTTTACTATATCCTTGCTAACTTCCTTGTCCTCTCTACCAAAGTATTGTCACTCAGCAAAGAAAAGAATGAAACAATGCCATTTGCAGAAACATGGATAGACCTAGAGATTATCATACTAGGTGAAGTAAGTCAGAAAGAGAAAGACAAATACCATATGATACCACTTACATGCGGAATCTAAAATATGGCACAAATGAACATATCTACGAAACAGAAACAGACTCACTGACATAGAGAGTAGACTTGTGGTTGCCAAGGGAGAGAGGGGGGAGGGATGGATTGGGAGTTTGGGGGTTAGCAGATGCAAACTTATATATAGAATGGATAAACAACAAGGTTCTACTGTATAGTACAGGGAACTATATTCAATATCCTGTGATAAACCATGACGGAAAAGAATATGAAAAAGAATGTATATATATTTACAACTGAATCACTTTGCTGGACAGCAGAAATTAACACAACATTGAAAATCAACTGCACTTCAATAATAATAAAAAACGTATTCTCCTTCCCTTGCTATGTGGGGTCTTGCATGTAGCTTATCATGATTGCAGACCCCAAATTGTCATTCTCTGCTGACCCCGAATAAACTTATCTTTGTTAGAGAAATGTCTGGCAGTCTGTTTGTTTCAGGTCAACACAATTCATCAACATTTCAAGTTGCATTTTACTGGGTGGTTGTGGCTGTTGTGAAATAAAACTAGAAATTATAATAAGCTTAATTATTCCATTATCATTGTCTCCCACCAAGAACACCTAGGAGACTATTGAAAACACCATAAGTTACTATATTAAAAAAAATTGGTATGAATTTTAAAACTTTGTTTTAATTCTGTGCATCTGTACAATACTCTGTGTTTTTGAAAATCAATAAAATAATAGGTATTCACTGAATACTTCCTACGTGCTATATTCTAAGTAAATATAATCTCATTTCTTCTTTTCAGCCACCCTGTTTGTTAGGTACTCTTATTCTATATTTATAGATGAGGAAAGTGGGGCTCAGAGGCCACACAGCTAATAAGTGGCAAAACTGAAATTTAAACCTAAATCTGCTTGACTCTAAGGATGTATTATTTTTATTATGCCACATTATATTATGCCACTTTATTCATTATTTTGTTGTACAAAAAAAATCTCAATTAGTAGCCAAGCTAATATGCTTATCATTTAAAATTACATAACTATAGATTATTTCAAAGTTGTCAAACCCCATCCCTTGTCACGTATTTTGTTAATATTTTTTCCATATGGTGCTCTTTTTAGCTGATAAAATAAATAGTAATTCTCATGTCTGCTTTTAGAAATCTGTATTAAAAATGAATGGTTGGCTTAATCCCTTTCTGGTTGTCAGGTACCATTTTTTTCCCTCTCTTGAACAGCACTTTTAATTTTGCAAGTCTGCTAAGTTGTTCAAGGATATGTGGCACATAGTTGCTTGGATTGATCTTGTGAAACCTCTTCCTCATAAGCTCCATCTTTTTCATATTAAGAAGGTAAGTGAGAAATGTTTTTTAAAATAGGAAAATGAACTTTGTAATTTGTCCATTTGAATCTGATGTGTATCAAATGACATCTGACTGGCTATATGATGAGACCAGTGGGGTAAAATGAAAACCAGAGGCAACATTTTGCCAGATCCTGCTATAAATGAGCCTTAAGAAGTATACCTGGGCTAATGATAGAGTAACCACATAATTTACCCTCCTAGATCCTTTTGAGAGTGAAAGCGGTATGTCTTAATAATGATGCTGGAGTAGCAGGCATGAACCTGAACATAGGATCACACTGTCTCGTGGACATCACCATGAAAATACTGTTTGCTATATCAGAATTTTAATGCTAAATTAACATGTACTAGAAATTGCCATTTCTCTTTGTTCTAGTTCAACGAGCATTTATTAACCATCTACCATGTGCTAGGTTCTGTGATGTATGTTGTATACAGTATTGGAGGATGGGTTCAGTACTGGAGGATAAGCACAAAACTGGATGGACAGGGACATCAGTGAGCACTCCTACTATAATTTGGATGGTAGCAAAGATATGAGTTCTCTGGGGGTATAGCAGAGGTGAAAAATTGTGATTCAAATTTGGGATGGAGGAGGGAGGATTATGAAAGACTTGAAATGTTTGAGCTAAGCCTTGAAGGATGAAGGTTTGATTGAAAGTAGGACTTTCAAGACAGAGGGTAAAAAGCATACATGATGGCACTTGGGTGTGGAGGTGCATGTGAGTTCGGTGAAAGTAGAGTAGGTTGGTGTGGCTTGAAAAGTCAGTTATGAGCAAGATTGTGAGGGCTTCATCACCTTAAGGGCCTCTCCATAAGAAGGAAAAGCAGAATACTCGTTACATAAATCACTCAAAAAAAGAATCAGATAATACCATGAGTAAATTTCAATGTTTTCCCCAATCAACATATCTTCACATACATTTTTCATTCATTAAACCAGTATTACTCATAGTGTGGTCCTCAGACCAGCAGCCTAGGCTTCACTTGGGAGCATATTAGAAATACAAATTCACACTCCCCAACCTGAACCACTGAATCCAAATTTCTTGTGATAGGATCCAAGAAACTGTTTTAACCGTCTCTCCAAGGGAATTCTTAATGCTCACTAAAGCTTAAGCACTGCATTAAACATTTTTCAGGTGCCTCTTTGCTGTCAGCTTCCGTGTTGGACACTGGAGATACAGAGTTGAGTTGAATGAGGTACAGTTTCAACCCCTGGTGGCCAAACAATAACACCTAAATGAAAACCTCCTGTATGAGAGCCAAGCCACAAGGGGATAAAATTGTCAGCTAGGATGTAATGCTTTACTGCTAGGTGTTCCATGACTCCAATACTAAAAATCAAGATATATTCCAGAATTTTCCAGGGAAACATGGGAATCTTTCCTTAGCACCTAAAGCAAACATTTGTTTCCTAGTGTGTAGCTTTTTAATAGAGCTGAATTTGTCTTCAGAAGTAGTTCAAATGCTTGTAATGATTTGGAAGAAAGGTGTACTATTTAGGTTTTATCTTTTTAATAAGTTTGTTTACATTTTCTGCTCTTGTGTTATGTTCATCAGTTCAGAAACATTTAAGCACTTGACAATCCTTAGCCATGGGCAGTTACTCTTTTTTATTATTAAATAGTTCAAATATACTGAAATGCCCATCTACCTATCATGCAGATTTAACCTGCTGTCATTTTATTATATGAGAGAAATGTTTTAATGTTATCAAATCAAAGACCAAGAAGTATAGGATAAAGAGAAGAGAGGAGTAATTTTTGAGGATTATAAGGCCTGAATATTTTTCAGAACTGATGAAAGTCTAGAATCCTTGAATATAAGAGATACCAGGTATATACAGCAGGAGATATAAAAAGAAATATTCGCATTGTTGTGAACCTACAGAACCAAAGACAATGAACTCAAAATCAACTACCAAGAAAATGATATGGAATGTTTCTCAGAGAGTTAAAAGAAAATAATCATCAACATAGAATTGTGTATACCTAGCCAAACTGTCTTGAGTGTGGGAAAAATTAAGACATTTAAGATAAACAAAACTGAGAGTACATACTTACAAATGGCCTTCATTGAAGAAACTTCTAAATAAATTATTCAGGAAGAAGAAAGATAGACTCCTGAAGAAAGGTCTGAGATGCAGGAAAGAATGGTGAAGAAATAATTAGACAAATAGATAAAACTAACTAAAAGGTATCTGTATAAAATACCATCAAATATTACTATAAAATATTTGATACATAATAATTTTATTACCATTTAGTCATAAGTTGCATTATGCTTTCTCCTTTATCTCAGTAGTTATTTAGGAGTATGTTTATGCATATATATAGACTTAACTTTTATTGTTGATTTCTAATCTAATTGTTTTATGAGATATTTTCATCTGTCTGATATTAATTTTTTGAAAATTGTGAAAGCTTCCTTTAGGTATCAGTTTCAGTTTGTGTATCAGCTTCAGCAGCACTCAAGGTCTAGGAAAGAGAAGGCACACTCAGTTGGAATTGTGATGAAAATTTATTTACAAATATGTTGGGGGAGGTTACAACAGCTGGGGACTGTCAACAGTGAGAAAGGACTATTACGATCTCCAAGCTTTAAGGAACAAAGGGAGGAAACAGTATTATGGGAACCCAGTGAGATGTAGAGCAATGGAAACAGGGATGCTCTGTATGAAGATGCAGATGCAGAAGCTGAAGTTATAGAAGGGCCCTGCTAATGCCAGAACCATGGCACCCATCCAGCCAGGGAGGGAGCAGGAGGAAACTACCTTGACCTCTCTTTCTTTGTGCTCTCCAGTCTCCTGTAGACCCTCCCATTAGCCATACCTAACTGGAAGGCAGAGTGTAAGGAGTCCAGATAATGCAATTTATAGGGGTTAACCACTTAGGACATGGAACAAAGGAGAGAAAAGCAGAGAATGAATGGTGAGGGGGAGGAAATGGAACAGAACCAGAACATTTTGTGAGACGTGACATGACATAATTTGTATGTGTTCTATTTTTGCTCGAAAAATAATATACTTGTATCAGTCATGGTATAACTAGGAAAACAGAAATTACTTGAAGTCTTTCACAAAGAGCGAATTTAATACAGAGAATTAGTTAACAGGTGATATTAATGACAGGAAACCAAATGGGAAGGTGCAATAGTTGAGATTGGCAGGAGCTGTGTGATCTCTAGGTCTGGAGAGTCACAGAGAAGACGTGATGTTATCAGAAAACAGAGACCAGGCCATCTTTAGGAAACTAGGCTATTCTGTCAGGGACATAAAAATGCATGAATCTATTAATTCTTAGTGAATTGTTCCTTTTATCATTATGTTGTGTCTTTGTTTCTATAAATTATTTGCATTTGGTATTTACATTTTTGCAGCTTTTTTGGTATTTCCTTTTCATACTTTTGCTTTATCTTCAAACTCTGTGTTGTTTTACTTATAACATCTCTTTAAGTAGCCTGTACATTGTTGTTGTTGTTGTTTTAAGTGACTTTATTTTTGTCTTCTACTGGCCCTTTAAACTTCCCATAACTTTATATAAAAACTCCAGCAAGCCGTGAACATTTCTTCTTATTTTTAGAAACAGGTAGGAGAATAGGTGAACTGTGAAAGAGCAGAGAACCGTGTTCCTCTTTCCCACTGCAGGCTTCCAGCTAAAGCAGGTCCAAGTTGAGGGTTGGAAATTGGGTTTTTTTTGGTTTGGGGTTTGGGTTTTTTTGGCTTTTGTTTTTTAACCTAGGTTTGTCTATTCTAAATGCTGAATTGAGACTCTTAATAAACTAAAATTTTGCTGATGCTGGTTGACTGTTTGCCCCCAAAATTCATATGTTGAAATCCTAACCCCCCCAACGTGATGGTGTTAGGAGATGGGGGCCTTTGGGAGGTGATGAGGTCATGAGGTGGAGCCCTCATGAATGGGATCAGTGCTTTATAAAAGAAACCCCAGAGAGCTCGCTTGTCCTCTCCACCACTTGAGGACACTTGAGAAAATGGCCATCTGCAACCCAGAAGAGGGCCCTCACAGAATCTGACCTTGCTAGCACCCTGATCTTGGACGTCTAGCCTCCAGAACTGTGAGAAATAAATTTCTGTTGCTAATAAGTCACCCAGTCTCTGGAATTTTTGTTATAGCAGTCGGAACAGACTGAGACACTACTGTAGAAGTGGGAAGGGAGATAGAGGCAGGAAGAAGATAAATCTGTAATGATACTCTTGGCTGTCCAGGCATGGCAGATGGCAAAAGCTGGTGTTATTGGATGAGTCTGGTATAGAAGGTTAAAATTGGTATTAGCTTGGGGAGTGCTTTTGTGGGCTATTTGGAGGTTTCCTGCTGAGCCCCTCTTTTACAGTTCTTCTTACACCAGCAGATGCACCTCTAGTTCAAATGGTTGCTTGCATCAGTCATCTATTAACACAGACCACCCCAAAACTTAGTGGCTTACAGCAAAACCCATTTATTTTCTCACAGTTTGTGGCTGGCTGTTTGGGTTGGGCTCAGCTGGGCAATTCGATTTTAAGTGATGTCAGCTGGGCTCACTCACCCATGTCTGCAGTCAGTTGACAGGTCAGCTGGGGGGCTAGTTTTGATGGCCTCATTTCTATGACTGGCACCTTGATGCTGACTCTTGGCTGGGCTTACATGACCCATCTGTCATCCTCCAGTAGGCTTCTTTACTTGATGACACAGGCGTTCCAAGAAAGATGAAGTAGGAGATGCAAGTTCTCTCAAGGCCTAGCCTCAGAAGTCTCATGATATCATTTCTGCTGCAATTATTGGTCCAAAAAATTAAAAGGCTACTTAGATTCAAGGGGTGGGGAAATGTACTCCACCTCATCATGGAAAGAGGAGTAGAGTCACATTGTAAAGGAGAAAGGTGACAGCTGTGATGCATTGGGGGCCATTATTCTAACAAACTACCACTGTTACTTCTCAGCTCCTGGGCATCTAGCCTCTTTCCACTGTGGTGTTCTCACCTCTCAGGTAACCGTATTGGATAGGATTCAAGACAACGTCATGATAAGGTTTCACCAGGTGAACTTCATGTGCTCCATGGGGAAAATCCTTGCTTTGACAACCTCTGAAAGTGCTAGCCAATCTCAGTGCAATCTCTGGCTTTACCATCGAAGAGGAGTCAGGCACTTTCTTGCCCCCTGGAGTCCCAGGCAGGAGTCAGCCCCCAGGATGAATGTTGGCTTTAACTTTCTCAGGCATGAGTCAGGCACGGGCCATCTCTCTCTCTCTCTCTCAACTAAAGGAAACACTGTCCAAAGGTGCACTTGAAGTTTTGTCCCCAGGTTGGGGACTCACAGCCCGGCTACCAGTCCCTCTAAAGAAACTGTTCACTACTCTCCTCATAGAAGCTTTCTCTTCTCTGGCCCCATTTTATAACTGGTCTGGCTGAGGAGTCTAGGAGTTATGCAGCAGGTTCTCTATGGAAGGGTGTGTGTGTTATCCTCACTTTAGTCTCCTGATGTCAATCATAGTAGCATCTCCATCAAAACCAGGCAGTTAGAATCATTTGCATCCTAACACCATGTGTTCACATATGTTACGATGTGTGGCTAGTGTATAGCAAGAGTACGACAGAGGCGGTGAGAACCCTGCCACTAGCTGCTTGGGTGATGTGGGAACACCTGGCAGAGAACATTAAGTGGGACATTACAAGATGAGTAAAAGTTTGCCAAGTCAAGATGGTGGGGACTCCCTCCCAGAGGGTATGACAACACGTCCAAATACTGAATTGCAAAGGGTGTGACATTTTTGAGGGGAAAAAAAAGTTCGCTGTGACTAGAGATTAGGTAGAGGGAAGTTGTATGAAATGAGACTAGAGAGGTAGTTTGAGATCCATTTGTAGAGGGCCCTAATGCTAGCTCTATGACCTTGGGGCAAAACATTGTCTTTCTGTATGGAAAATGGGGTTAATATACATACTTCACTTTCACATACAGTTGATATCAAATCAGTCAATGTAAGTGAAAAGCCTTTGAAGAAACCATGTGTTGTAGGCATAATAATGGTCCCCAGAAGATGTCCATGTCCCAATCTTTGGAGCTTGTGACAACCATACCTGGCAAAGGAGGCTTGCAGACGTGATTAAGCTTAAGAGCCTTGAGGTCTGCAGATTAGCCTGGATTATCCAGGTGGATCCAATCTCCTCACAAGCGTCCTCAAAAGTGGAAAACCTTGCCTGGCTGTGATCAAAGAAAGAGATGTAACAACAGAAGAAGGGTCAGAGAGATGCTGGTTTTGAAGATGGATGAAGGGAGCCACAAGCCAAGGAATGTGGGCAGCCTCTAGAAGCTGGAAAAGGCAAGGAAACGTGTTCTTCCCTAGAGCCTCCAGAAAGGAATGTAGCCCTGCTGACGCCTTGATTTTAGGACTTCTGACCTTCGGAACCGTAAGGTAATAAATCTGTGTTGTTGCTGTTGTTGTTGTTGTTGTTTTGCGGTACGCGGGCCTCCCACTGCTGCGGCTCCTCCTGTTGCAGAGCACAGGCGCCGGACGCGCAGGCTCAGCGGCCACGGCCCACGGGCCCAGCCGCCCCGTGGCATGCGGGACCCTCCTGGACCGGGGCAAGAACCCGCGTCCCCTGCATCGGCAGGCGGACTCCCAACCACTGCGCCACCAGGGAAGCCGAATCTGTGTTGTTTTAAGTCACTAAGTTTGTGATAATTTTTTCAGCAGCCACAGAACTGCTAGACCGTGTCAGCTTTGAAAGACAGCATAATGCAGCACAGGCTCAGAGCTAGACTGCCTGGGTTCAAATCCTAGCTCTGCCTCTCACTAGCTGCATGACCCTGTTTACTTAACCTCTCTGTGTCTCAGATTCTTCATCCATAAAATGGGGCTATCGTTGCTATGAGGATCAAATGAGTTCAGTCTTCTGACATACCTAGCACAGACCCTAGCATATAATATGCAGTCCGTAAATGTTATCATTACTATTTGACACATCTAAAGTGCCATGCAAATGCAAGTTGCTTCTACTTTTATATTTGGTATTATTGTTATTACTCTATGAAAAAGATAAATCCCAATATTATATGAATGAGCTGGGTTCATGTAATTCATTTTGCAAGAGGGAAGAAAAGTATGTTTTTTTACATCAAAATATATTAACCAAAACCTCATTCTTAAACTTTTGGGACGATTTTTCTCCTAATGAGATAATGGGTGCCTAATAGTAAGTACAAGTCTCCCTATGCTGTTTAGACTTATTAAGGTTGTTTCCCTACTCATGCTTCATGCATCTGGGCCATCTGGACTATTAATAGTCCCAGAATATATCCTATGCTTTTCGATATCTCCATGTTATTCCACACATTCTTACTAGAGGGTTCTTGCTTCTGTTCTGGCAGGAAGTTCACTGGCGTCTGTGAGAAGACATATGTACTTCCACATGATAAATTAGATCCTTGATTGATAGGATTATGGAAAATAACCTCTGTGTCCACTTTCCAAATTCCTTTACTCTTTTACTTAATTTCCACCTCATATTCCCACCCTCAAATTCCTACCTTTAGCGCCTTTGAGGGAAGAAACAAGAGCTATTACAAAAAGTAGGAGGTGCTGTCTAAGTATCCAGATCACCATGGTCTCTGCAGGGCTTCCACCTGGTAGAAGAAGAGAAAAATCAACTGGCTTGAGACGAAACGTCTTTGAGCCATCTTTGTGTCATACTTGCTGTCCTACTTTCCTTAAGAACTGGATGGCTGTCACCAATTTTTACATAATGACAGGTTAAAATGTGCTCCTGGAATATTTTTCTCACTGCCCACCTCCCACAACCAGATTTTTGTGTTCCCAGTTATAATCAGGGTTGTTAAGATGACTTAGTGTCCAATTCATAATGCAGCCTTCACATGACACAAATGCTGTTATAATTAGCACTGTAAAACAAAAGAAGCAATAAACTTTTACACAAAGGAATTGGAAGCTTATTACATGGAACAGTTTGATTTTAGTTTTTCAGCTTCTAAGTTTGGGATTTTCAAATACATACAAAGTAAACAGAATAATATAATGAGCCCTGGTATATCCATCTCCTAGCTTCAACAGTTATTGACATTCTACCATTCTTGTCCCATCTATACTTTCACTCACTCCCAGTCTTCACCTGATTTTTTTCTTTTTCTTTTTTTTTACTTATGAGATTTATTTTATTTTATTTAAGGGTGATTTATTTTACTTAAGGGTGGCAGTGGGAATAGTCATAGATTTCTAATACAAACCAAATAGAAAAATCAAACAACCTCTTGATGAGTCTGGCTAATGGTTTATCAATTTTGTTTATCTTCTCAAAGAATCAGCTTTTAGTTTTATTGCTTGCTATTGTTTTCTTTGTTTCTATTTCATATATTTCTGCTCTGATTTTTATGATTTCTTTCCTTCTGCTAACTTTGGGTTTTGTTTGTTCTTCTTTCTCTAGTTCCTTTAGGTGTGAGGTTAGATTGTTTACTTGAGATTTTTCTTTTCTCTTGAGGTAGGCTTGTATAGCTATAAACTTCCCTCTTAGACCTGCTTTTGCTGCATCCCATAGGTTTTGGATGATCGTGTTTTCATTGCCATTTGTCTCTAGGTATTTTTTGATTTCCTCTTTGATTTCTTCAGTGATCTCTTGGTTACTCAGTAATGTATTGTTTAGCCTCCATGTGTTTGTGTTTTTTACATATTTTTCCGTGTAATTCATTTCTAATCTTATAGCGTTGTGGTCAGTAAAGATGCTTGATATGATTTCAATTTTCTTAAATTTACTGAGGCTTGACTTGTGACCCAAGATGTGCTCTATCCTGGAGAATGTTCCATGCACACTTGAGAAGAAAGTGTAATCTGCGGTTTTTGGATGGAATGTCCTATAAATATCAATTAAATCTATCTGGTCTATTGTGTCATTTAAAGCTTGTGTTTCCTTATTTATTTTCATTTTGGATGATCTGTCCATTGGTGTAAGTGAGGTGCTAAAGTCCCCCACTACTCTTGTGTTACTGTCGATTTCCTCTTTTACAGCTGTTAGCAGTTGCCTTATGTATTGAGGTGCTCCTATGTTGGGTGCATATATATTTATAATTGTTATATCTTCTTCTTGGATTGATCCCTTGGTCATTATGTAGTGTCCTTCCTTGTCTCTTGTAACAGTCTTTATTTTAAAGTCTATTTTATCTGATATGAGTATAGCTATTCCAGGTTTCTTTTGATGTCCATTTGCATGGAATATCATTTTCCATCCCCTCACTTTCAGTCTGTATGTGTCCCTAGGTCTGAAGTGGGTCTCTTGTAGACAGTATATATATGGGTCTTGTTTTTGTATCCATTCAGCAAGCCTGTGCCTTTTGGTTGGAGCTTTTAATCCATTCGTGTTTAAGGTAATTATCAATATGTATATTCCTGTGACCATTTTCTTAATTGTTTTGGGTTTGTTTTTGTAGGTCTTTTTCTTCTCTTGTGTTTCCCACTTAGAGAAGTTCCTTTAGCATTTGTTGTAGAGCTGGTTTGGTGATGCTGAATTCTCTTAGCTTTTGCTTGTCTGTAAAGCATTTCATTTCTCCATTGAATCTGAATGAGATCCTTGCCGGGTAGAGTAATCTTGGTTGTAGGTTCTCCCCTTTCATCACTTTAAGTTTATCATGCCACTCCCTTCTGGCTTGTAGAGTTTCTGCTGAGAAATCAGCTGTTAACCTTATGGGAGTTCCCTTGTATGTTATTTTTCATTTTTCCCTTACTGCTTTCAATAATTTTTCTTTGTCTTTAAGTTTTGCCAATTTGATTACTATGTGTCTCGGCGTGTTTCTCCTTGGGTTTATCCTGTATGGGACTCACTGCGCTTCCTGGACTTCGGTGGCTATTTCCTTTCCCGTGTTAGGGAAGTTTTCGACTAAAATCTCTTCAAATATTTTCTCTGGTCCTTTCCCTCTCTCTTCTCCTTCTGGGGCCCCTATAATGTGAATGTTGTTGCATTTAATGTTGTCCCAGAGGTCTCTTAGGCTGTCTGCATCTCTTTTCATTCTTTTTTCTTTATTCTGTTCCTCAGCAGTGAATTCCGCCATTCTGTCTTCCAGATCACTTATCCGTTCTTCTGCCTCAGTTATTCTGCTATTGATTCCTTCCAGTGTAGTTTTCATTTCAGTTACTGTATTGTTCATCTCTGTTTGTTTGTTCTTTAATTCTTCTAGGTCTTTGTTAAACATTTCTTGCATCTTCTTGATCTTTGCCTCCATTCTTTTTCCGAGGTCCTGGATCGTCTTCAGTATCATTATTCTGAATTCTTTTTCTGGAAGGTTGCCTGTCTCCACTTCATTTAGTTGTTTTTCTGGGGTTTTATCTTGTTCCTTCATCTGGTACATAGCCCTCTGCCTTTTCATCTTGTCTGTCTTTCTGTGAATGTGGTTTTTGTTCCACAGGCTGCAGGATTGTAGTTCTTCTTGCTTCTGCTGTCTGCCCTCTGGTGGATGAGACTACCTAAGAGGCTTGATGGGAGGGACTGGTGGTGGTAGAGCTGACTGTTGCTCTGGTGGGCAGAGCTCAGTAAAACTTTAATCCACTTGACTGCTGATGGGTTAGGCTGGTTGTTGGTTGTTTGGCCTGAAGCAACCCAACACTGGAGCCTACCTGGGCTCTTTGCTGGGGCTAATGGCGGACTCTGGGAGAGCTCACACCAAGGAGTACTTCCCAGAACTTCTGCTGCCAGTTTCTTTGTCCCTACGGTGAGCCACAGCCACCCCCTGCCTCTGCAGGAGACCCTCTAACACTAGCAGGTAGGTCTGGTTCAGTCTCCCCTGGCGTCACTGCTCCTTCCCCTGGGTCCAGATGCACACACTACTTTGTGTGTGCCCTCCAAGAGTGGAGTCTCTGTTTCCCCCAGTCCTGCCAAAGTCCTACAGTCAATTCCCACTAGTCTTCAAAGTCTGATTCTCTAGGAATTCCTCCTCCTGTTGCCGGACCCCCAGGTTGGGAAGCCTGATGTGGGGCTCAGAACATTCACTCCAATGGGTGGACTTCTGTGGTATAAGTGTTCTCCAGTCTGTGAGTCACCCACCCACCAGTTATGGGATTTGATTTTACTGTGATTGCACCCTTCCTACCATCTCATTGTGGCTTCTCCTTTGTCTTTGGATGTGGGGTATCCTTTTTTGGTGAGTTCCAGTGTCTTCCTGTCGATGATTGTCCAGCAGTTAGTTGTGATTCTAGTGTTCTCGCAAGAAGGAGTGAGAGCACGTCCTTCTACTCCGCCATCTTGGTTCCTCTCCCATTGTGTTATTTTTTTAAATTATCTTTTATTGTAGTATAGTTGATGTACAATATTATGTAAGTTACAGGTGTACAATATAGTGATTCACAATTTTTCAAGGTTATACTTCATTTATAGTTATTATACAATATTGACTATATTCCCTGTGTTGTACAATATATCCTTGTAGCTTATTTTATGCATAATAGTTGGTATCTCTTACTCTCCTACCCCTATATTGCCCCCACACACACTTCCCTCTCCCCTTTGGTAACCACTAGTTTGTTCTCTATATCTGTGGATCTATTTCCTTTTTGTTATATTCACTAGTGTGTTGTATTTTTTAGATTCCACATGTAAGTGGTAACATACAGTATTTGTCTTTGTCTGTCTGACTTATTTTACTTAGCATAATGCCCTCCAGGTCCATGCATGTTTTTGCAAATGGCAAATTTTCTTTCTTTTTTATGGCTGAGTAGTATTCCACTGTGTGTGTGTGTGTGTGTGTGTGTGTGTGTGTGTGTGTGTGTGTGTGTATACACACACATATATATATGCCACATCTTCTTTATCCATTCATCTGTTGATGGACACTTAGGTTGCTTCCATATCTTGGCAATTGTCAATAATGCTGCTATGAACATTGGGATGTGTGTATCTTTTTGAATTAGTGTTTTTGGGTTTTTTGGTGGGGGGGGATATATACCCAGGAGTGGAATTGCTGGGTCAAATAGTAATTCTATTTCTAGTTTTTTGAGAAACCTCCATACTGTTTTCCTATGTTGTGTTATTTTAATCTGTTGTGATAGTCCCTATCTTTCAGTGGGTAAATCTAATCCAATTACATTTCTTTTGATTGCTATTCTTTTCAAATTTTTTTTCTTGTCACTAACATTACTTACCCAAATGCAGTGATCAAATGCTTTGCATTTTTGTGTCTGAGAGATTTTTAGTGATGACCTTACCATTCACAGGGCAGGCTATAATTTGCCTTTGGGTAGAACTGACTTCATTTAGCATTAAAACAAAAGAAGGATCTCTAGATATTTAGTCCTAAGTCCCTGTTATGCTTTGATCTGTTGGGTTGAATGTCTCATGGTGAGTTTGGATTTTACTCCAAGTGTAGTGGGCATCCACTTAGAATAGTTAAGAATGTGGAGATGACATGTTTTGATTTGAGAGATAAAAGTATCAGTCTGACAGAAGTGTCAATAGACTGTGGAGCTAGAGTGGAAGCAAGGAGACCAGTCACCCGTGTAAGAGATGATGGTGGACTGGGCTCTGATAGCAGTGATGGAGGCGGTGAGAAGTGGCCAGTTCTGGATGTATTTTGAAGATAAACCGCTTGTATTTGCTGGTGGAGGAAAAAGATGAATCAAGGCAGGTTCCTAGGTCTTAAGTTTGAGCAATGAGATTAACGGTGGTACCATTTGCTGAGATATGGGTCAGGGGGAGGAACTTCCTAAGTTTTGTTTTGGATATGCTGAGTTTGATTGATTGATATATTTAGTCAATGGATATTTATTTAGTAGCTACTGTGTGTCAAGTACTATTTTAAATGCTTGGCAAACAGCATGAATGAAAGCAACTCCCCCCAAAATCCTTGCCCTCATAGATCTTTCATTATAATTGTAGAATATAGTGAATAAGCAGTAAACATAATAAATAAGGACATTGGAAAAAAATCAGGATGGGAGTAGTGCCAGTGAAAGGTCGTTAGTGGTAGAGGAGTATATGTGCATGGTAGACCTCGCTGAAAAAGAGGACTTTGGGAAGACTTGATGGAGGTGACAGAATTAGAGAAGAGATCTCCAGGAGGAAGGAACAGTAAGTGCAAAGGCCCAGGGCAGGAATGTGAATAGCAATTTTGAGGCAAAAAAGCAGAGTGATTAATTGGGAAATTGAAAATTTTGGGAAATGAGGTCATACAGTTAACTGGACTGTACCAAGTATGGCTGTGTAGGAATTTGACTTTGACTCTGAGCCCTGAGTTGGGAAGCGATTGAGGATTCTTTTTCAGCCAGAGGGATAACGTGATCTGATTTGTGTAATAACAGGGTCTTTCTGCCTGCTGTTTTGAGAACAGGCTACAGGGGGAAAGGAGAGAAACAGGGAGAACAGTTAGGAAGCTTTGCAGGGAACCAGACAAGAGATTATAGTGGTTCGACAAGGCAGTGCGAGGTGCTGAAGGATTAGATATGAACTATGAGAGAGGGAGAGAGGAAGAGGGACATATGGAGAAATCAAGGATAACGCCAAACTTTTGGACCCAAGCCACGAGAAGGATGGCGCTTCTGCCTACGGTGTGGGGAAGAATGAGGCTGGAGTAAGTTTTGATAGAACCTCAAAAATGATGTTGTGAACACGCTCATTTTGGGATGTCAATTAGACAACTGATGGAGATGTTGAATAGGAAGTAAAATGTACTAGTATGGAGTTAAGGAAAGAAGTATGGACTGGTGATATGAATTTGGGAGTTATCAATACGTAGATGGTACTTAAAACCAAGAGGAGAGTGTAGATAGAAAAGAGACCCACTCTAAGGACTGAGCCCTGGAGCACAGCAGTGTGAAAAGCGCAAGGAAAGCAACTGGCCAAGGAAGCCTTGAAGGTGCAACCAGTCCGATAGGAGAAAAACCCAGAGAAAAACTCCCTGGAAGGTAAGTGAAGAAGCTTAATAAGGAAAAGGATGGGGGGAAATTCCCTGGTGGTCCAGTGGTTAGGACTCTATGCTTTCACTGCTGGGGGCCTGGGTTCGATCCAAAAAAAAAACAGAAAAGAAAAGGGAGGGAATGTCTCTCATATTCAGTGTTGTCTATAGGTCGACTAGGATGACAGTTGAAAATTGACCCTGGGGTTTATAACGTGAAGGTCATTTCTGAGCAGGGCAAGATCAGCTTCGGTGGAGGTAGAGGTGAAAGCTTGTTCATAGTGGTTTTAAGAGGAGAAATCAGGAGATGAATTAGAGGTAGGCTGTGTAGAGAACTGTTTCCCAGTGTTTTACTGCAAATGGAAGCATAAAAGTGAGGAGGTAGCTGACAGGAGGATTAAGGTCTAAGGTAGTTTGTGTGGTTTGTTCTGTAATATCAAGAAATGACAGTATGTTTGTGTGCTGCTGGGGACAGTGGAAAAGAAAGGGGAAAATGCAAGCGTAGTTAGGAGGGAGTTGCTGGAGTGATGTCCTTTAGTAGGTAAGAAGGGATGAGATCTAGGGCACAAGTGGAGGCCTTGGCCTTGTATAGGGGCAAGGATATTTCTTCTCTAGCAACAGGGTCTTTTCCACGGAGATGTGACTAAGTGGAGATGTGACTAAACCCATACGTTAATTATAACATAAAAAGTTCTCAAATGTTTCATCACATGGTCTGTTCTGAAAGTCCCCATCCCTACAATTGACTGTGGAGAGAGTAGATTCTAGAGAATGTAGCTGGAGGCCTAATTAGCTCCTAAGGATGTCCTGCGGACATTGTGAGGAGCTGGCTGATTGCAGTGGGCTGATTGAAACCTCCACTTTCAGTCCCCGAACTTCAGCCTCTCCTGATGATTCCTTCTGCCCTAATCGAGACTGACAGTGCAGTTATTTTAGAGCGTAAATCAGTTCAATTGCAGTAAATGTACCTTATGATATATTTAAGAAAATACTTCTGAAGACTAGAGCTTGCATTTTCAAACTAAAGCCAGGAAAGTGTTTTGTGATTTTTATAACAAAACTGTATTCCTTATTCCTAGTGAATGAATGAAATAGCAAGCACAATTTATGTTCATCTGTTTTTATACTTTCTGTCACAGTATTAGCTCATTTAATTATTCACAAATATAACAATACAGCTATTTTAAACCTTGTAAATTAAACATATAAATGGCCTAAGAGTTATGATCTGACATAGCAATCCTTCTTAGTATAATTTATAATTTGACAGTAATGAAATTCATAAATAGTAATAGCAGTGCTAAAACAGGCAGAAAGAAACCTAACTTATAATGACCAGTTACAAGAAGAAAATAGCTTTTGAAATGTTAAAGTTGATAACAGCTTAATTACAAGCTATTAAATCTGAGAAATAATCTGTCAATCTTTTTAACCTTTAAATTAAATCTTTCTAATACAAATTCTTGCCTGCCTACAGTGGTTTATAAGAAGAATTCCAATTATTTTATCTTAATAACCCATCTCTACAATAACTGTTTAAATTACCATTGTTTAAACTTTTGGGGGAAACCAGCAATTCCACTCCTAGGTACATAGCTCAGAGAAATGGAATCAGATGTCCACACAGAAACTTGTACATGAATGTTCATTGAAGTGTGATTCATAACAGCCAAAAAGTAGAAACAGCTCCAATTTCCATCAGCTGATAAATGGGTAAGCAAGTATGGCATGTCCACAGTGGAACATTATGACTATAAAAAGGAATGAAGGGCTTCTCTGGTGGCGCAGTGGTTGGGAGTCTGCCTGCCAATGCAGGGGGACACAGGTTGGGGCCCTGGTCCGGGAGGATCCTACATGCTGTGGAGCAACTAAGCCCGTGCACCACAACTACTGAGCCTGCGCTTTAGAGCCGGTGAGCCACAACTACTGAGCCTGCGCGCCTGGAGCCTGTGCTCCGCAGCAGGGGAGGCCACTGTAGTGGGAGGTCCGTGCACCACAGCGAGGGATGGCCCCCACTTGCCGCAACTAGAGAGAAGCCCACGTGCAGCAACAAGGACCCAAGGCAGCCAAAAATAAAATAAATAAATTTAAAAAAAGGAATAAAGTACTGATTCATGCTACAATGTGGATGACCCTTGACAACATGATGCTAAATGAAAGAAGCCAGATACAAAAGGCCACATGTCATATGATTCTATTGATATGAAATGTCCAAAATAGGCAAATCTATGCAGACAGAAAGTAGATTAGTGGTTGCTCTTGGGAGAGGGAGGAGAGGGAATTGGGAACGGGACAGTGACTGTTAATAGGTATGAAGTTTCTTTTTGGGGTGATTAAAATGTTCTAACGTTGAGTACTGGTGATGGTTGCACAACTCCATGAGTATATTAAAAGCCACTGAAGATGTACACTTTAAAGGAGTTAATTTTATGATATGTGAATTATATCTTAATGAACTTGCTAAAAAATATTAGCTTAAAAAAGACACCATGGAAGCTACTTTAGATAGTCACTTAAAACCCCCTTCCAAATAAGTTGAGAAATTTTATTTCTGTTCTACTGTTAAAAAAAAAAAAAAAAAAAAAAATACAACGCCTCTATGACTCACTGTGAAAAAAAATAATGAGGCAAAAGAATAGGCATTTTCCAACATTTTTCTGTTATAGCAAATGACAATTGAAAGGTTTATTAAAGGTCAAAGGGGCACTGTTTTTCTAGAAATATTTTTTTAAACTGCTTGAAATCCCAGACAATAAGTGTTGATTGTACAAGCAGACAAGCACAGATGGATATGAAAAAGTACCACTGCAGGGCTTCCTTGGTGGCGCAGTGGTTGAGAGTCCGCCTGACGATGCAGGGGACGCGGGTTCGTGCCCCGATCTGGGAAGATCCCACACACCGCGGAGTGGCTGGGCCCGTGAGCCATGGCTGCTGAGCCTGCGCATCCGGAGCCTGTGCTCCGCAACGGGAGAAGCCACAACAGTGAGAGGCCTGCGTACCACAAAAACAAAACAAAACAAAAAAAGTACCACTGCAATGCCAACTTGATATTTGGTAATTTCTGCCTAGAACAGAGTGCTATACTTTCTCTTTTTCTTTTGTTTAGTCTTTTCCCCAACTAGAAACAACTATGAGAGCCATACAGTAAATTCTCTTGTGGGTGAGCTCGTGAAGGCCATCGTGGAATGGGGAACGTTGATGTAGTGGCATACAGATCCACCAAGCTGCTACATCCAGCTACAACCAGACTAGTGTATCTGACCAGACAGTTCAACCAAGACATGAAAAAATGTCACATCTATATTTCTTCCCAGGAGAACATGCATTATTTTTTATAGATTTATTTATTTATTTTTTAAATTTTTGTCTGTGTTGTGTCTTTGTTTCTGCACGTGGGCTTTCTCTAGTTGTAGTGAGCAGGGGCTACTGTTTGTTGTGGTGAGTGAGATTCTCGTTGTGGTGGCTTCTCTTGTTGCGGAGCATGGGCTCTAGGCACACAGGCTTCAGTAGTTGTGGCTCACAGGCTCAGTAGTTGTGGCTCATGGGCTCTAGAGTGCAGGCTCAGTAGTTGTGACACACAGTCTTAGTTGCTCCACAGCATGTGGGATCTTTCTGGACCAGGGCTCGAACCCATGTCCCCTGCATTGGCAGGCAGATTCTTAACCACTGCACCACAAGGGATCTTCAGATCTTTTGAAGAATTCAGTGTATTGAAAAAATAAAGAAGTTGACTGAATACCTAAGCAGCAATGCTAATGGCTGAAAAAGCCTAATTTTTTTTAGTTTTTTGAGGGATCTCCTATTGTTTTCCACAGTGCCCTACCAATTTATGTTCCCACCAACAGTGTACAAGGGTTCTGTTTAATCCACATCCTCGCCAACATTTATTTGTGTTCTTTTTGATGATAGCTGTTCTGACAAGTGTGAAGTGATATCTCATTGTGGTTTGATTTGCATTTCCCTTGTGATTGGTGATACGGAGTATCTTTTCATGTGCCTGGTGGCCGTCTGTATGTCTTCTTTGGAAAAATGTCTGTTCAGATCATCTGCCCATTTTTTCATTGGGTTGTTTTTTGTTGTTATTATTGTTGTTGAGGTGTATGAGCTGTTTATATATTTTGGATATTAACCCGTTATTGGCCATATCATTTGCAAATATTTTCTCCCATTCAGTAGGTTGTTTTTTCATTTTGTTTATGGTTTCCTTTGCTGCATGAAAGCTTTTAAGTTTAATTAGGTCCCATTTGTTTATTTTTGCTTTTATTTCCTTTGCTTTAAGAGACTGATCCAAGAAAATATTGCTATGATTTATGTCAAGAGTGTTCTACTTATATTTTTTTTCCAGGAGCTTTATGGTTTCTGGTCTTACATTAGGTCTTTAATCCATTTTGAGTTTACTTTTGTATCTGGTTTCAGAGAATGTTCTAATTTCATTCCTTTATATGTAGCTATCCAGTTTTCCCAGCTCCACTTATTGAAAACACATCTTTTCTCCATTGTAGTCTTGCCTCCTTTGTCATAGATTAATTGGCTGTAAGTGTGTGGGTTTATTTCTGGGCTTTCTATTCTGTGCCATTGCTATATGTGTCTGTTTTTATTCCAGTACCATGCTGTTTTGGTTACCTTAGCTTTGTAGTATAGTCTGAAGTCAGGGAGCATGATTCTTCCAGCTCTGTTCTTTCTCAAGATTCTTTTGGCTATTCAGGGGCTTTTGTGTTTCCATACAAATTTTTAAATTTTTCTAGTTCTGTGAAAAATGTCATTGGTATTTTGAAGGAATTGCATTGAATCTGTAGATTGCCTTGGGTAGTATGGTCATTTTAACAATATTGATTCTTCCAATCCAAGAACATGGTATATCTTTCCATCTGTTTGTGTCATCTTCAGTTTCTTTCGTCAGCATCTTATAGTTTTGAGGGTACAATTATTTTGCCTCCTTAATTAGGTTTACTCCTAGGTATTTCATTCTTTTTGAGGTGTTGGTAAATAGGATTGTTTCCTTAATTCGCTTTCTGATAGTTCATTATTAGTGTATAGAAATGCAACAGATTTCTGTATATTAATTTTGTATCCTGCAATTTTATCAGATTTATTGATGAGCTCTAGTAGTTTTCTGGTGGCATCTTTATGTTCTATGTATAGTATCACGTCACTTGCAAATAGTGACAGTTTTACTTCTTCCTTTCTAACTTGGATTCCTTTTATTTCCTTCTACCATATGACCCAGCAATTCCACTCCTGGGTATATATCTGAAAAAAACAAAAACACTAATTCGAAAAGATACATGCACCCCAGTGTTCATAGCAGCACTATTTACAGTTGCCAAGATGTGGAAGCAACCTAAGTGTCCATCAACAGATGAATAGATAAAGAAGACGTGGTATACATATATATACAATGGAATACTACTCTTTGGTGAGGAAGTTGCTTCTGATCTTCTAAGAACACTTGATTGCAGGTGCTGTTGGAGCCATCACGCCATCAGGTTCCAATGATCCCAATTCCAGCTTTAATCTCATTGCAAAGCATATCATTTCTTCAAATATTTATTGTGTTTCACATTATCACTTCCACTTTTACTATCTCATATCTGCTTAGTACTTCTATCTTATTTCATCCTTCCCCTCCCTATGGGAGACATTAAAGCAGAGTAGTTAAAAGCATTGACTTTGGAGTCAGGTGGGACACAAATTTTATAAGATTATCCTGGTTTTGTCACTTATTAACTTTTGAACTTGTACAAATTACTTAACCTAACGGGGCTCAGTTTTCTTATACAGGCAGACCTCGTTTTATCGTGCTTCACTTTACTGCACTTTGCAGATACCTTTTTTTTTTTTTTTAACAAGTTGAGGGTTTGTGGCAGCCCTGTGTCCAGGAAGTCTGTTGGCGCCGTTTTTCCAATGGCATTTGCTCACTTCATGTCCCTGTCACATTTTGGTAGTCCTTGCAGTATTTCAAACTTTTTCATTATTATTATATTTGTTATGGTGATGTGTGAGTAGTGATCTGTGATGTTAGTGTTGTCATTGTTTTAGGGCCACAAACTGTGCCGATATAAGACAGGGAAGTTAATCGATAAATGTTGTGTGTGTTCTGAGTGCTCCACCCACTGGCCATTTCCTCGACTCTCTCCCTCCCCTCAGGCCTCCCTATTCCCTGAGACACAACAGTATTGAAATTAGGCCAATAAGTAATCCTACAATTACCTCTAAGTGTGAAAGGAAGAGTCACACATTTCTCACTTTAAATCAAAAGCCAGAAATGATTAAGCTTAGTGAAGAAGGTATATTAAAATCCAAGACTGGCCACAAGCTAGGCCTCTTGCACCAAACAGTTAACCAAGTTGCAAATGCAAAGGAGAAGTTCTTGAAGGAAAATAAAAGTGCTACTCCAGTGAACACACAAAAGATAAGAAAGTGAAACAGCCTTATTGCTGATCTGGAGAAAGTTTTAATGGTCTGGATAAAAGGTCAAAGCAGCCACAACATTCCTTTAATCCACAGCCTAATCTAGAGCAAGGCCCTAACTCTTCAATTCTGTGAAGGTTGAGAGAGGTGAACAAGCTGCAGAAGAAGAAAAGTTTGAAGCTAGCAGAGTTTGGTTCATGAGGTTTAAGGAAAGAAGCCGTATGTATAACATAAAAGTGCCAGGTGAAGCAGCAAGTACTGATGTAGAAGCTGCAGCAAGTTATCCAGAAGATCCAGCTAAGATCATAATGAAGGTGGCAACACTAAACAACAGAATTTCAATAGAGATGAAACAGCCTTCTATTGGAAGATGCCACGTAGGACTTTCATAGCTAGATAGGGGAAGTCAATGCCTAGTTTCAAAGCTTCAAAGGACAGGCTGACTCTCCTGTTAGGGGTCAGTGTAGCTGGTGGCTTTCAGTTGAAGCCAATGTTCAATTACCATTCTGAAACTCCTAGGGCCCTTAAGAATTATGCTAAATCTACTCTGCCTGTGCTCTATAAATGGAACAACAAAGCCTGGATGACAGCACATCTGTTGACAACATGGTTTACTAAATATTTTATTTCCATTAGTTCATGTCTTTTATTAACCAATATACAGTTACTTGTGTTCTGGTTTGTTGAAACAATCGGTCAGGCAACATTTGCCACAGTAATGTCTGCCAGTTGGCTGGCCATAAAAACTCCAGCACCATATTCATCTGAAGGGCGCTCCCGACGAAGGCGACTGATTTTGCCATTCTCATCCACCTTATAGTATTTCAGGACAGGCAGCTTAACCTTCTTTCTCTTATTCTTGTTCTTCTTGGGGGTGGTGTAAGACTTCTTTCTCTTATTCTTGTTCTTCTTGGGGGTGGTGTAAGACTTCTTTCTCTTCTTAGCACCACCACAAAGTCTCAACACAATATGAAGAGTGGACCCCTTTTGAATGTTGTAGTCAAACAAAGTACGTCCATCTTCCAGTTGCTTGCCAGCAAAGATCAGTCTCTGCTGGTCAGGGGAAATTCCTTCCTTGTCCTGGATCTTAGCCTTTACATTTTCTATTGTATCCGAGGGTTCAACCTCGAGAGTGATGGTCTTCCTGTCAGGGTCTTCACGAAAATCTGCAAACTGGCAGCGGTGCCACTGCAGACGGCGGCTCCGAAAGAAAGGGTGCCGCACCGGCCCACAGGCTACTAAATATTTTAAGCCCACTTACTGCTCTGAAAAAAAGAATCATTTCAAAACATTACTGCTCACTGACAAAGCACCTGGTCACCCAAGAGCTGTGATGGAGATGTACAGGGAGATTCATGTTGTTTTCCTGCCTGCTAACACAACATCCATTCTGCAGCCCATGGATCAAGGAGTCATTTCAACATTCAAGTTTTACTATTTAAGGAGTACATTTCCTAAGGCTATAGCTGCCCATAGATAGTGATTCTCTGATGGATCTGGGCAAAATAAATTGAAAACCTTCTGGAAAGGAAGGGATCGCATCTGTGATTCATGTGAAGGGGTCAAAATATCAACAATCACAGGGGTGTGGAAGAAGTTGATTCCAACCCTCATGGATGACTCTGTGGGGTTCAAGACCTCAGTGGAGGAAGTTATTGCATTTGTGGTGAATAGCAAGAGAACTAGAATTAGAAGTGGAGCGTGAAGATGTGACTGGATTGCTGCAATCTCATGCTAAAACCTTAATGGATGAGGAGTTGCTTCTTATGGATGAGCAAAGAAAGTGTCTTGAGATGGAATCTACTTCTGGTGAGGATGCTGTGAAGATTGTTGAAATGACAACAAAGATTTAGAATATGACATCAACTTAGTTGATAAAGCAGCAGGGTTTGAGAGGATTGACTCCAATTTTGAAAGAAGTTCTACTGTGGGTCAAATGCTATCAGACAGCATTGCATGCTACAGAGAAATCGTTCGTGAAGGGAAGAATCAATCAATGCAGCAAACTTCATTGTTGTCTTATTTTAAGAAAGTACCACGGCCTTCCAGCCTTCGGCAACCAAAGTATTTTTAAATTAAGGTACAAACATCATTTTTTTTAGACAGAAAGATATTGCACACTTAGTAGACTACAGTACAGTGTAAACATAACTTTTATATGCACTGAGAAACCAAAGAATTCACATGACTTGCTTTATCACCATATTCGCTTTATGGCAGTGGTCTAGAACCAAACTTGCAATATCTCTGAGGCAAGCCTATGTGTAGCATAGAGAGAGGAACCAAATCCCCTTCAAATGTTGTAATATTTGAATGTAAGGTGTCAGTCTAATTCATCATCCGAATAATCAGAGGGCCACAGGTGCACATGGGATTGCTGTGGGCAGCCAGGACCTAGGGCGCCCTTCCTAAACGACACGTGCGTGGAGTGGGACCAGCACACTGTCTGGGTCATAGCAAGGGCTTCACACATGCTGTTCTCTCGGACTCAGACACTCCTCTTCCCACTCTTCCCTGACCGGCTTCTCCTCATTCTTCAGGTCACAGTTTAAATGCCACCTCTTCATAGATGCCATCCCTCACTATCCTGTCCGGGACATCCTTTTCTTTTCTTTCATAAAACTTATTGCAGGCATGAATGAAATAATGCCATTTGCAGCAACATGGATGGACCTGGAGATTATCATACTAAGTGAAGTAAGTCAGACAGAGAAAGATAAATATCATGTGGTATCGCTTATATGCAGAATCTTAAAAGAAAATGATACAAATGAACTTACAAAACAGACTCAGAGACTTACAGAGCAAACTTAAGGTTACGGCGGTGGGGAGGGCAGGGTGCAGGGGGAGGGATAGCTTGGGAGTTTGGGATTGACATGTACACACCGCTATATTTAAAATAGATAACCGACAAGGACCTACTGTAAAAAAAAAAAAAAAAAAGAAAGAAACTTACTGCAGGCATGTATTTGTGTACTTGTTGGTTGCCTCTTTCTCTTTTCTGCTGGAAGCTCCATTTCGGCAGAGACCATATCTGTTCCATCCCCCAGTGTATTCCCAGAGGCTTGCTTACTTCTTGGTAGGCATTCAAATAGTTTATAGAATGAATAAATGAATGTATGAATATTCATTCCTTTTCCCTGTACTAGAGGTTCTCAATTAGGATGGTTTTGCCCCCTAGGGAACATTTGGCGATGTCTGGAGACATTTTTGGATATCACAGTTGGAGTGAGGTTGCTACTAGCATGTAGTGGGTAGAGTCCAGGTATGCTGCTAAACATTCTACAGTGCACGGGGCAGCCCCCTGCAATGAAGAATTACCCAACCCCAATGTCAGTAGTGATGAGGTCTAGGAATCCTGCCCTATACCCAACAATGTAAGAAATTTCGTTACCCTGAGTGGGTGTACTGATAAAGCTTCTTGTGTTTTAAATCTTAAGGATGCATATCATTAAAACGGTGGAAGAGATCAACTAGACTCATTCTGTATCTCAAGAAGTAAGCAGTAGATGACACCAGAAGATATCATAATTTACTCTTAAAGTTCTTTGTAGGTGAGTCTTCTTCTTTGTTTACAATTTATCATGGTTAATTTCATGCCCTTTCTACACATACTTATTTTTGTACTAAACTAGATGTATGAAAATTATATAGCAGTGTTAGACATACAGTCTGGCCTAATATGTGCAAGGTCCTCTAATGTGTACGGAGTTAAGTCCCTCACAGGCTTTGTCCTCAGTAAGCTTACACTCCTTGACTAATCCCACATGAATGTCTCATTCTGGCAGCCTCAGACCATCACTTGGAGTAGTTCATCATTATTCAGGATTTCCTAGGTCCTGAGTAGGTACGTCACTAGAGGAGCAGACGCATGGCCTTGTTATGCGTGTATGAAGACAGAATCCTGTTTGGCCTTCAGCCATCTAGAGTTTAAGCCCACAGAATGGAAAACCCACATCCTTACAACGTTGTAGTAAACAGTGAATCTGTGTTTCAGTTCAGTTAAAGCCCAAAGGATCACAGGGAACATTTCAAATGTTATGGATGATTTTTGCTATGGGAAATGTAGCAGACCATTTCTGCAACTTGCATTTGTCAGGCGCTACTTGTCTATCAGGTACTGTGATAAGCAGTGGGGAGAAGAAGATGAGTGAAACACAGTCCTGCACAGGAGGGAGAGGAGCTCAGGATGTTCCCTGTCTCAGCAGAGTGCGTCTTCATTCACCCGGTTGCCCAGGCTGCAAAACTTGGGATCATTCTTTTTTGTTTTTGAAAGTATTTTTTTAATAAATTTATTTATTTTATTTTTGGCTGCGTTGGGTCTTCGTTGCTGTGCACGGGCTTTCTCTAGTTGTGGCGAGTGGGGGCTGCTCTTCGTTGCGGTGCACGGGCTTCTCATTGCAGTGGCTTATCTTGTTGTGGAGCACAGGTTCTTAGGCGCGCGGGCTTCAGTAGTTGTGGCTCGTGGGCTCTAGAGCGCGGGCTCAGTAGTTGTGGCGCGCGGGCTTAGCCGCTCCGTGGCACGTGGGATCTTCCCGGGCCAGGGCTCGAACCCGTGTCCCCTGCATTGGCAGGCGGATTCTTATCCACTGAGCCACCAGGGAAGCCCTGGATCATTCTTGACTCGTGCTCTCACCCCTGTATACAGTCCATCAGCAAACTGTGTTGACTCCATCTCAGACATGTCGACTTCCTCCACAGCCCCCTCTACCAAACCACGTAAACCATCGTTAGCTCTCTCCTGGACTGTTACAATCGTCTGATAACTGGTCATGTTTCTTCCACCCTCTGAATTTTGATTTATGTACTTCAGGAGAGTGTGGCTCTTATAAAATAGAAGTCAGACTTGCCATTCCTCTACTATCTTCCCATTGCCAGTAGAATAAAATCTAAACGTAGATGGTCAAGCTTATGCCAGTCTCTCTGACCACCTCTCCTCCTACTTCTACTGTCCCCTCTACTAAAGCCCTAATATACCAGTTTCATACCAACTGACCTCATCAACTGATATTAGCTTAGCACACTTGGGAGCAGTTCAGTTAGACGTTGGCTTCACCCTCAAAATGTTGAGCATCTGCGGGGGAGATAGATCAGGTTAACATAGCCATGAGATGTACTGGGTCAGTACATGGTTTCTGATGATACGGGGAAGACTTTCTGGAGGAAAAAATCAAGCTCTGTCTTGGAAAATAAAAGAGGCTACAACAAAGCGGATTTGAGAATAGAAGGGGAAATTAACTTGAATATGAACAGAAGTAAAAGAAAGGGTGACAAATGCAGATTTCATGGCTGCAACCTAGAGATGTACCAAGGCGAGGGTGGCATTTTTCAATATGTGCATAGCTGTTTCTTTCCAGCAAAATAAAGGAAAAATTGCCTAAAATCTGTCTACTGTGTACCTTATATTAGGCATCATTCTAGTTACTTTATGTAACTAGATGAGGTCTAGGAATCCTGCCCTGTACCCAATGGGCAGGGTTGTCTCATTTGATTCTTGTGACACTGATATGGCATTGGTGGCATAATCCCTCTTGAAAACACAGGAAGCTAAGGCAAAAGAGGCTACATTACATGCCAAATATTAAGAGTGGCAGAAGCGATATTTGAATCTAAGTCTCTCTGCTTCCAAAATCCATTGTTTTCCACGAAGACACACTCATCTCCCTATTATGTTGTTAAACTCTTGAAGAATAGAATTTCCCCCCAGCAACATCATCAGTCTCATGGTGAGATCTCACAGGTGACTAGGGAAATGGAAATGATTTTTCGAAGACTTTGGGTATGTTTTTGAAGCAAGTCAGGTTTACTCAAAGAAGGTCTTTGTTTTGCCTCCATGACTCTTTGGAAGATCATTTTCTACCAATACAAATGCATTTGATCTGTTAAGCCTGTTCCAAATGAATTGCTCATTTGCTTAAACATAAATTTTGTTTGGAAAACACTTGCCAGTGTAGACACAGCTTCAATATGAATTATGGTGCTTGGAGTGTTCAAGATTGATCGTGGCTGGGCTTGGGGTTCATGTCATATTTTTCTGCAGAAGAGCTTCAGGAAGTTTAGTTATGACACCACGTGAAGTCAGCTTAGTCCATTGGGAATTTTAATTAAGTTCTGGGCAGCCACTGAGTAGACCGTATTCTGAGGTCAGTTTTTTCCAAGTAGCCATAGAAAGTTGGACGTGTTTACATGAGTGCCGTTCATGGACATAAATTATAGCCAGTGGGAAGGTTCAGAGGGTAGAAAGTTGGCTCAAAGTTCTCTTTGCAGAATCTTGAAGCCAACTTAACCATCAGAGATGCATGTTTGCTTCTACTTCTTGAAAATAATACTTGAATTTTAAAAAATTTGGTTCTGGAAGGCTATCTTCTCACTTACAGTCAAATCTAACCCAGGAATTAATTTTTTCAGACCATCAGTGAGTATTCCTGATGCCCAAAGCTCACAAAAACTGCTAAGTTTCTTTTTTGGATTCAATTATATACTTGAATTTTGGTTTTCTTTAAGTATATTTCTCCCTACATGAAATCTTTCCTCTTTAAAAACCTTTGCCGTTCTCTGGATGTGGTGGAATAAGAGGTAGTTGATGACAGAGAGTGGCTGGGCTTAGGCCAGTAGTTCAGTGTTCGTTATTTGTAGTCCTGACTTTCCTTCTCACACTATGGATGAAACTGCTTATTTCTCTAGTCGAAACGTCAAAATTTTCTATTTTAAATAAGACTTAAAGCTGCACTTCCCATGTACTGCATAAAAAGGCAGGCTTTAAGTTTGAGGAGAAGGTTGTGAAAATTAAGAATGAATATCTATTTTTCAAATTCTTTTCCTCTCTCCTTCTCCCAGAATCTTTGCTTTGGGTAAGAACAGTAAGTACCATCCCTGCAGCCTCCCTGGCTTCAAAGCTCAGTCATCATTTTATTTCTGTCTCTTCCTCAAAACCTTACCAGTTGCCAAGACTTGTAGTCCTGCATCTAAAATATTCCTCAATGGCCCTTTTCTTTCCTTTGCCACTGTGATCACTCTCTTTCGTCCAAAAATCAGGGTGATGGCCTACACTCATCCTTTCTCTCCTCCCTAAAAGTGCTGTAGTTTTTCCCACTTAAACATCTCTCTGACCCTCATCGTTTCTTGCCTAAACAGTGAGAAGAGTCTCCTAGTTGGTCGGCTTGACTCTGCTCTTGTCTCCATTGCCATGCTCTGTTTCCATGTCTGTCTCCCTTTTCTAGATCATTAGCTACGTGACAACGATACTCTCCTACTCTATGCTGTCTCTTCAGGACCTATTACAATGCCTGCCATACAGTGTAGATCATTAACATGTATTCAGCAATAAATGTTAGTGAACACCTACTCTGTGCTAAGAACTGGGACTGCAGAAATGAATAAAGCAGACATGGCTCTGCCTTCACGCCACCTAAGATCTAGTGGAGAGAGAAAGACCAAGAACAAGTAAGAAACAAACAAAAATTAAGTTTCATTAAATGGTATGAGTTTAAAAAGCTACGGGATGAGTAGAGAATAACAAAGGAGTTCTTACTTTAGGTATGGGTCACAGAAGCCTGAAAAAGGTAGCAAGCCACATAATGAAAGGGCAAAGAGAATGGCAGACAAAAATCCAGCATGTGCAAAGGTCCTGTGGTAGAAAGAGCTTGGTCTATTTGAGGAACAGAAAGGAGACCAGTATGGCTGAAGCCTAGTGTCATGAAATAAAGCAGAATACCTAGCCCAGGGCCAGGCAGATCAGGGCCACAACCTGAATTTTCATGCAACGGCAAAGGGCTTTAAAGATGAGGATAAGGGCATCAGATAAACATTTGGAAAAGATCAGTCTGGCTGCTATGGGAGGGGCCGGAAGGGGACAGAAAGACTAGTAGGTGCTGTTGTAGGAATCCAGGTATGAGTTATTACATGGATAAATTGTGTCTCGTCTGGATTTCTGTAATTGCTTTCTATCTCTATGTCATCCTAATTCACTTTCCATTCCAGGTTTATTTTTCTAGTGAAGCTTTAATCGCATTTCTCTATTCTACATTTTCGAATACAGAAAAAATTCCAGTTTCAAACTCCTAAGTATGGAATTTAAGACTTCCTGTGACATTCCTCTGTGCAGACTTATCTTGCAGTTTCTTTCTTAGATCGATCCTGTGCTCAAGCCAAACTCTGTTACTCATCACTTCCCAAAGGTTCCCCTCTCTGTCCCACCCCTATGTATTTAATCAGGTGATTCTGCTTGGAAGGCTTTCTTCCTCATTTCTTGCTATTAAGTGTTTGTGCTTCTGATTGGCACTGGCTCAGGCACAGCTGTCCCGTGGTATCTGTGGGGGATTGGTGGCAGGACCCCTGTGGATACCAAACTCCACGGGTGCTCAAGTCCCTTGTACATTGATAAAATGGTGTAGGATTTGCAAGTAACCTACGCACCTCCTCCTGTATACTTTAAATCATCTCTAGATTACTTATAATACTTAATATAATGTACATGCTATGTAAATAGTTCTAAATACAATGTAACTGCTACGCAAATGGTTGCTGAGGTGACAAATTCAAGTTTTGTTTTCTGGAACTTTCTGGAATTTTAAAAAATATTTTCAATCCAGGGCTTCCCTGGTGATGCAGTGGTTAAGAATCCACATGCCGATGCAGGGTACACAGGTTCGAGCCCTGGTCTGGGAAGATCCCACATGCCGCAGAGCTACTAAGCCCGTGCACCACAACTACTGAGCCTGCGCTCTAGAGCCTGTGAGCCACAATTACTGAAGCCCACGAGCCACAACTACTGAAGCCCACGTGCCTAGAGCCCGTGCTCCGCAACAAGAGAAGCCACCGCAACGAGAAGCCTGCACAAGGCAACGAAGAGTAGCCCCTGCTCACCGCAACTAGAGAAAAGCCAACGTGCAGCAACGAAGACCCAATGCAGCCAAAAATAAAATAAATAAATAAATTTATAAAAATATATATATTTTCAATCCAAAGTTGGTTGAATCTGCAGATGTGGAACCCACAGATACGGAAGGCCGACTGTACTGAACTTATATGAAACCTTTTTTTATATCAGTAACCAGGAGTGCCTCCCTCATTTGAATCTCTATTTATAGCATGTTTTTCTCTTTTTCCTACCTTGCTCTGTGTTACCTTAGACTCCTGTCATTCCTTTTCTGAATTAACTAGCACCTTGAACAGTACATGAGCTCAGTTATGTTTTTATTGAAATCAATGCATTTCTGTATATTGTAGTATCTAACAAAATAGTGTGTGAGTGTACCTGCGTGTTTAGTGCCCCATAGCTTAGTACTTACTGCATAATTTTAAGGTTATTTTTAAAAGGCAGGTTTGATTTAGAGCCTGAGATACATATTTAGTTTGAATCTTGGAACATCTGGTTCTCAGATATAACAAGCTCATGTGCATGTGTTTGCTCCAGAAAATCCCCCTACTTCCTAAGAATAGTAAGAGCTTGGCACTTACCTCCAAATCATAATCTTTAAACACTGAGATTTCAGAAGTTAACGTGTATTAGGGGATAGCAAGAAGATAGTGGCTATAATAAAGGAACTGTGCAAGGGAGGAAATTATGTTGGGGTTGGCGTTAGCTTAACCAGATGTGCTGGAAAAAAGCTGAGAGCTGATTAGAATCTCAAATATCAAAGAGAAATGACGGCCATCAATAGTAAGAGGCAGGTCATCCCATGAGAGAGGCAGATGTTTATTTGCCAGAGGGTTGAATGATTCAGGAGAAATGTTCTAACATGTGGCATTTCAGGATTTACAATGTGATGGGTATCGTGGATGAAGCAATAGCCTTGGCCTTAGATAGACTTAGGTTCTATCATGTGCCTCTTTGATAGGAAATAATCTTCTTGAACTGCAGAATTGTTTTCAATGGGATTACAGTACGGTCAGGTATACAATCTCTAGTTCCAGGCAAAAGTGGATTCAAATCATGGTATTTCCACTTTTTAGATTGATGGCTGTTAAATTGGTTTATCTCTGTGAGCTTCAGCTTTCTTATTTGGAAAATGGGAGTAACAATACTCCTTACCACCCAGGGTCGTTGTGAAGATGAACAATTTCATGCAGAGCATTTAGTATAGAGTCTAGCATATAGTAAAGTGCTGTTAATTTCTTTCTCCCTCTTTTTTCCTTTGTAAGGAATTTAGGCAAGAGGTGATGGTGTCCTAGTCTAAGCTAGTGGCAGTGGGGAAGGCAATCATTTTAAAATTACTTACGAAGTAGAATTGGCAGGATGTAATTATTGGAAATTGGGGAGGATGGGCTGGAGAGGACAGAGCTCAGGATGGTGTACAGGCTTCTCACTGAGATAAGGAGACATTGGAAAAGCAATAGTGGTGGAGACGGAGAACAGATTTTTCAGTTAGTTTTCAATGCAGCGAGTTTAAGGTGCATGTGGGTAATCCCAGTATAATGTCTAGCAGGAGGATGGCTATAAAATTCTGGAAATCAGGAGACAGAAGTGGACTGGAGATGCACAACTGGTATTTACTGGCAGGCAGAAGGTGTTAAGGCATGGAAGTTGATCACTTAGTGCCATAGGCTGCATTTTGTATCTCCCCCAAATTCGTATATTGAAAACTGTCTTAGCCTGTTCAGGCTCTATAACAAAATGCCAGAGACTGGGTAGCTTATAAACAACAGAAATTTATTTCTCACGGTTTTGGAGGCTGAGAAATCCAAGATCAAAGCACCAGAATGATTATGTTCTGGTGAGGGTCTACTTCCTGGTTCACAGCCAACACTTTTTCACTGTGTCCTCACATGGTGGAAGGGGATACAGATCTCTCTGGAGCCTCTTTCCTAAGGCACTAATCCCATACATGAGGGTTCCACCCTCATGCCCTAAGCACCTCCCAAAGGCCCCACCTACTTATGCCATCACCTTTGGGGGTTATGATTTCAACATATGAATTTGGCGGGGGGCACAATCATACGGACCATAGCAAAATCTTTGACCCGAGCAGTTCAAACCCAAGTTGTTCAAGGGTCAACTGTACATCATTTTATTTATGTAAAATTTTGGTCTTCTACATTAAAGTTTGGTTCACAAAACCTATACTTTTCTAGAATATTTGAAATCTGGAAGAGAAGGGAGCATTTAAAGCCGGATCTAGGAACCAAGGAAACAAATTATTTTGGCTCCAAAACAAACAAACAAACAGCAGGTAATGGAAGAGTTTTTAATAAAAGTGTTCTAGGAGCAAAGGGAACAAATAGGAAGGGAAATGCTGTAGACTTAAGCCAGTAGTTAAAAAAGTAGAGAAGTGTGCTTCAAAGATATATAATAATTCCCAGCTCCTAGAGACCGTCATACAGAGTGAAGGAAGTCAGAAAGCAAAACCAAATAGCGTATATTAACGCCTATATGTGGAACCTAGAAATATGGTACAGATGAACGGGTTTGCAGGGCAGAAATAGAGACACAGATGTAGAGAACAAACGTATGGACACCAAGGAGGGAAAGCGGGGGGCGGGGTGGCAGTGGTGGGATGAATTGGGAGATTGGGATTGACATGTATACACTGATGTGTATAAAATGGATAAGTAATAAGAACCTGCTGTATAAAAAATAAATAAAATTTAAAAATTCCCAGCTCAAGAAGTAAGAATTGAAATGCCTCCATGTGGGGCTGGGGATTCTAATGCCTGGAGGGTTCATTACTGATTGGCACAAGCTTTTCGAGATGAACTGAATGAACCTTTTTCTCCTGCATCTTCGACGGGCAAGGCTGGAAATGACCTTTGCAGAGGAACTGGAGAAGGAGTTACCAAGATAGAGTGTAGGTCATAAGGGCAGGTCCACAAGGGCGACGCAGAGCAATGTGGGAAGCAGCAAAGGCCACAGAGAACCCAACGCGGCCAAAAATAAAATAAATAAATTTATTTTAAAAATACTTTAAAAAACAAAAAAGAATGATCCCAAGTTTTGCAGCCTGGGCAACCGGGTGAATGATGACGCAGTCTGCCGAGACAGGGAACATCCTGAGCTCCTCTCCCTCCTGTGCAGGACTGTGTTTCACTCATCTTCTCCCCACTGCTTATCACAGTGCCTGATAGACAAGTAGCGCCTGACAAATGCAGGTTGCAGAAATGGTCTGCTACATTTCCCATAGCAAAAATCATCCATAACATTTGAAAATCGAGCAGAACAATGTCACCTGGCAGAGGTTAAAACTTAACAGTTTCTGGTGCCAGAGTCCCTGCATTTAGCCATTTTAAGACTTATCCCCATGTTTATGACCTGGAAACAGCTTTGCTGGTGAGGCTGGAGTGTGGAGTAGGATCAGTGTCACTCGACAGGGAATCTTGTCTCAAATATTCCCTCTAGCCCTCTCTAGCCCCCTCCCCCTGCTTTATTTTGCTGCATGGCAAGTATCACTGCCTGGTGAATTGTGTGTATTTGTTTATAGATCCCCTCACGAGAATAAGCTCCATTAGAGCAGGGACGTTTCCTGATTTGCTCAGTGCCATATTCTTGGCATCAAGGTTGCCACTCAGTAGATACAATTTGAGTAAATGAATGAATAAATGCCATTTGGCACCGAAGATGTCAGAGGCAAATAACTAACTAACCGTAGGAGGTGGCTTGAGGATGGCGGCTTCTAATCTCATCTACTTACTGGGAAGGGAGAGAGCTTTCCAAGAAGAAATGGAAAAGGGCAGCTTAGGATAATGTGTCTGAAGAAGGTGACCGTACCCAAGAACCTGAAAAAGAAAAATTTGGCAAATAGTTTAATCCAAATATTCCAGACTTTATCAGACCATGACTACAAAATAAGGTCTGTTAGAAATAGTGACGAGATTTGAGGGTAACTGAGTTGTGTCAGGTCAAGAATCCAGGAATGTTCTAATCTCGTTTAATCCAGAACTCCTCCTCCTTGTGAGATTCCCGAGAGACCGGCACGCAAAGGGAAACGGCAACTAGAAGAGCAAAGTGCTGCTTTATGATTATGTGGCTAGTACTGGTGAAATTCCCTCATTAGAGACATCGCTGGTCAGTTACGCTGTGGCTCAGGGCTTACGCTCATGATCTAAGGAATAGCCTTTGTGAGGCCAGCAACGGTTAACTTGCCCCATTGCCTCACTGAGTTACTGATGAAGTATGAATAAACTGTTTACACTTGTAAAGGAATAAGCATTCCTGTTTTAAAAAAAATTTTGTGTTATCTGGCCCATTAGAAGGTTAGCTCCACGAGTGTAGGGGTCCTCTGTTGCTTTGTTCACAGCTCTGTCCCCATTGCCTAGAACACTGTGGCGCAGAGCAGGTGCTCCATGAACAGATGCCAAAAGAGTAAGCAACTTTGCATTTTCCATCCCCCAAGGAGACGTGAGAGCACTTGGGTTCTCTTGAGAAAGTAAGTGCCCATGACACAGGTCCCAGCTCCGAAAGCTTGGAGAGTCGGGTATCCTGGCTTGCTGGGCACAAGCCTCTGTTCAGACATCTTTCAAACCCATCAAATAAATGATGGCTGGACTCTTAAAGATGCTCTCCCAGGGGCACCAGGGCACCTATTTAAAATCAACAAGCAGGTTACTCGTGGTGGACAGGGTTGGGAGACAGGGCTTCTAGTATATACGTAGATACAGGAAAGATAGTGGTTATAGTTGGAGCATTTTTGTTGGTGCATATCCCATAACAGACTGACTATAGGTACGTATGCCTAGCAGTTACATGCTTGGGGGTTTGGGTCCTCGAAGGGATTTTTTTCCATATAATTTTTTTAAAAAGAGAAACACATTCTTTGTACAAAGAATCCAGTGGGAATCACGCATTAAATAGGCATAGGTTATACATTCTTTGACATATAAAATTCTTTTATCCCCAAAGTATTTTTTCCTTTTTTCTTAATGAAGAATATGGTGCTGGTTTTCTTAATTCTTTCTTTTTCTGATTCTGTGTATTAAGGGATTCTGGGGGAAAAATTAAGCTTCCAGTAAAACCTGATTTAAAATGTTTAAAAATGGAAAAGCCCTGTTTACTGCATTATTAAATCTTTTCCTGCCTAATACTGGGAAACGACAGAAACAATATTCTGTTTGTTCAGATTTAGAGAGGAAAGAGGTTGAAATTCAAATACTTGCAGTTTCATATAATCTGAAGCTTCAAATTTTCTGTATGTTATGTTTCCATTGTGAGGTACATATGCTTAAAAATGAGGGGAGATGCAATAATAGAAGCTAATCTATACTCAGATGTTATCACTTGTCTTTCATTCATTGCTGACTTAAGATTTTGAAGCCTTCAACTTGACATAAAGACAATTATTTTTTCCTGCATTCATTTTCTCCCATGTTTGATTATGAATGGAAGCGGAATTTCCACCTCAAAATATGCCTCTGGCATAAGGATTATTTTGAGCAGATAATTTTTTAAGAAAAAGCAGACACAGGAAAAGCTCTGAAAGCTGAGTAGAAGTTACCTTTTTTGTAAGAGACATTTACATTCACAAGGGAAATCTCCGTTTGTAAAGGTGTCTCCCTATCTGTACCAGGAGGAGATTTGGAAGACGAGGGTGACTCTAAATCTCTAGAAAGTCTTATCAGTGGAGCAGGCAGTGACCTAAATCTGCACAACCTTGTTCTCTGTGCTTTGCCTGAAAACCTCCCATCACTGGCTCCCTCCCCCCAGCATCTTTCTTTGGTCTTTAGCTGGGAGCGGTATTGAAGGTGGTGGCTTGGACATTTCTGGGAGTTACTCAGTTTTCCTGGGTCTCTCCCATGTATGCAAGAGGGACCCATGCTATTAAACTTCTGTTGTTTTCATCCTGTTACGGGGGGTTTCGGCCAAGAATCTAGCAGGGTAGAAGGAAAATTATTTTTCTTCTCCTACCATTCTTTGAAACAGTTAAAAAACGCATCTTGGAAAATTGATGTCTTGTTCTTTTGCTGGTTCAGTTTTTCCCCAATTTAAATTACTTCTTTACAGGAATCTCTATGTTTAATATGTAAGGATGGTATTATTTATAACTTTTGCCTTAAATACATAAGGCACAGCATCTCCCCCATCCCCAACCCTCTAGGGCTTCAATCACTGGCACCTGTGAGTGCTACTCTTGGAGGGAGTGTGGGACTCGAGGGACATTGTTCCAGCTAATGATTAAGAACTCTCCAGACAATAGGGGCTTCTTAGACATGGGTGAATTTCCAGGATGTCCGGCCCCCTTCCGAGAAGGAGGGAGATAACAAAATGTAAAAAAGGTGTCTGTCAAAGACCAATCAGGCAGCTGGGGAGAAGGAGGGAGATAACAAAATGTAAAAAAGGTGTCTGTCAAAGACCAATCAGGCAGCTGGGGACAAGTTCCCTCTCTGGTCCGAGCCTAAGCCGGGACCAATCAGCAGGAGAACACAACCAAATCTATAATTTACATACGGGGAAGTGGGAACCTATAAAACTGACATATTCGCGCCCAAAAGGGTTCCTTCTTCGACCTCCTGCGTGAGGACCAAGGAACCCCGGTGCACTGGCCTTCAATAAACCTCTTGCGTTTTGCATCGACTTCCGACTCTTGTTGTTTCCTGGGCGAGTCGAAACTCCTAGGAGACCGCGCAGGTCTAACAGGAGTGCGGCGATTTCCTCTGGACTGATCAAATTTTGCAAAACTAAAATGAAAAATGTGTGAATGTGTTAGGACAGGAGATTGGGCCTGTTGACCCCGTGTGTTTCTGTCTTTCTCCATCTCGAGTGGGAAGAACTTTTGTTGTAGGCATGCCTTAAACACCTTAAAATTGGATTACGAGAGGCAGTTGCTCTCGGAGTGAAATACGTTGATCTTGTAATGATCCGCTCTGTGTCGTAAAGGGCGCCACCGTTTACTCGCTGTTGTCAGTTTGGGCGAGTCATTTAGTGTCTCTGTGCCTCATTGTTTTTTGTTTTTGTTTTGGCCGTGCAGCGTGTGGGATCTTAGTTCCCTGACCAGGGATGGAACCAGCATCCCCTGCACCGGAAGCACGGAGTCTTAACCACTGGACCACCAGGGAAGTTCCCCTCCATTGTTTTTTAATCTATAAAATGAAGGCGATAATAACTGCAGTTAGCTCCGAGAGTTGCTGTGAGGAACAAATGCGTATGTAAAGTAACTGCACACTGCACAGCATGTGGTGAGTGGTAGTTGTGATTCACTGTTTTTTGGAAAGTCCTAAGCTGACCCCGGAGTGGGCGGTGAGGAGCAACGTAGGAAGGAGCCTGATCTCCCAGAAGGAAGCTGTTCTCTGTCTAGTGATAGACCACATCTGGATACACTTCCAGATGTGGAGGGACCTAGCAGGGTGGAGACACCAAAGACCTATGTGTTACTTTTGAGGAGACACATGCTGGTAGAAGTAGTTTGAATACTGGAATAATAAAGAGATTTTGATAATTTATGGAAACCATGGGAACAGATATTTGAAACTGAGCCTATACCGCATATCCCCGTAAGGAGAGTTCAGCAGACACCCAGATCCACATCTGGTCCCGCTGTCTTTGGCTGAGTTACTGTATATGTAGGCACAAAACAGTCACTCTTCTCTCACTTGGCTTCATCATGAGCGCAGGTCAACCTTTATCACTCAGTGTACACCTTTGTGGAAGGTTTATTTAACTCATGAGAATTGTTCTCTTTTAGTCAAGGTGGAATGCTTTGGTGACTTATTAGTGGAGTGTGAGAAAGTTGTCTTGTCGGAAGAAAGATGGCAGGTTTTTAATAGGATGAAACCTGAGAGAACAGTCTGGAAAACACATTAATTGAAGCGTTTCCAGACTCCTTGATATGTTGCTCATTAATGCATGCTTGTATCTTTCATTTCCCACATGAGCGTGAGCTTTGGAATGCTTTATAGAATAGTCGGACGCAAAATAAACGAGTTTAAAATTACGTCCATGTTTGTAAATGTCAAAATAGTACATTGAACAGTTTGGTTAATTAAAAAGTCTACATCGGGACTTCCATGGTGGTGCAGTAGTTCAGAATCTGCCTGCCAATGCAGGAGACACGGGTTCGAGCCCTGGTCCGGGAAGATCCCACATGCCGCGGAGCAACTAAGCCCGTGCGCCACAGCTACTGAGCCTGAGCTCTAGAGCCCGTGAGCCACAACTACTGAGCCCGCATGCCACAATTACCGAAGCCCACGTGCTTAGAGCCTGTGCTCTGCAACAAGAGAAGCCACCGCAATGAGAAGCCCGCGCACCACAACGAGGAGTAGCCCCCGCTCACCGCAACTAGAGAAAGCCCCGCAGCAAGGAATACCCAATGCAGCCAAAAATAAATAAATCTGTTTTTTAAAAAAAGTCTGCATCTTCTAAATGAATATTAAAAGCTGTTTATGAATCGAAAGAGCGAGTTCCTGAGAGCCACAGAAGTATGTATGACACTTGGAGAAGAACAGGAAGAAATCTGTTCGCGAATCATAGCCTGTTCGAGCCAGACGGAGCATTGAAGGTTCTCCAGTCTAGACTTCTCAATTTACAGATGAAGAACCTGAGGCCCGGGCACTTCCATCATCATGATCACATTCAACACAGCTAATTCCTCTTCCCAGTCGGGACTAGACCCCAGATCTTCCAGTTTTCAGGTAACACATTCTTTCTAGTTCCCCACAGCAGTCAGACCAGTAGTTGGGTGTATGTCTGTGCAAAGCAGGGTTTTAGAATAGAGATCGGACTTGATGGGTTTCCTGCGAGTCTCTTTACGGTAGAGTGTCGCACATGGAGGCTGGCTGTGCCTGGGGCATTTTTCATCTGCCAGCAGGCCTGGTGGCGACTCAGTTTGGGGGCATACTCAAGGGAGTTAGGGGGATGGCAAAGTTTGGCAGCCATGGAAGCAAAAGCTCCTGTTCTGAAACAGACTTTAGAACATTTGCCACTGGAGAAATCTCAAGATTTTCCGTTCTGTGATTGTCAGCCAAGGAATTGCATTGGGGACTTTGTCCCAAAGGCCGAGGGAGGCTGGGCCATGAGGCATTTGTAATTGTGGGCATATTTCTCAGTACCACCAGAGAATGGCCAGAGTTAGGACCCAGACTTCATCCTGAAAGAGGAAAACACATGTTGCCAAAGGGAAATGGCTATTCTTAAACTGTGGCTGATGGATTCTGGGGGTAGAAGCAGCATCAGCAGGCCTTGAGATGAGCTCCATAAATGGTCCACCAGCTGCTAGCATTCTCGAGCCAGGGGTGGGGAGGCAAATGCAAAAATCAGGTCAGCTTCCAGCATAGACCTTCCTGCTCTGTGACGTGGTTGGACCAACTTTGGGAATCTTCCAGGAAAATTTTGGGTGCTTCTGTTGTTGGAAAATATGGGGATTTTTTAAGGTGATAGAAATCCAAAAACTTCCAACCTCAAGATGGGCTAGCTAGTTAAGTATTTTTTCTCCTCCTTACGGAATAAAAAATGCTGAACCAGCAGAATATTTTCCATGCTGGACTATGATTGTTTCAGAAAATCTATTATTGGACAGTTTTGAGAATTGTGATTAGAGAGTGAATGGTTGCTGGTCGGCAGCTGTCTCACCAGTTTCTTCCCTTGGAATTAAAGTCTTTCTGAAAGAGATTTACTTAGGGATAACCAAGTAATCTCGAGGATGATCAATTCACTTCCTGAGGCATGAAAAACATAGATGAGATGATACGTCATCCTTCTATTTCACTCCATATTTAATGTCCTTTTGTCATTCCCCTTTTCCTATAGGCTGAAATTCAAAATCCTTTGATCATGACTTTCAAGGTCCTTATCAATCCGATCAAAGACTGCCTCTCAGGACCTCTCTTCATTCCATCCCCAAACCTCTATATAATACCAGCAGTCATACAATGTTACTTTCCTCTAACAAACATGCCTTTTTCTCCCTCCATGCCATGTCCCATGCTCCTTTCTCTAACTCAAATACTGTCCCCTTTGTCCCCTCGTATTCCTTTTTCAAGGGCTACGGCAAGTCTTTGACGATTTCTCCGATATTAGTAGTAGCTACTATTATTCCGTACCCCCTCTATGCCAGGCATTGGCCAAGTGATTTTTCTCATTTAAATCTCACTGCTCTGCCTATTCTACTGATGAGAGCCTTGAGGCTCAGAAATGTTAAGTTTCTTTCCTAACATCACACAGCTTGTAAGGGGAGAAGTCAGAATTCAAACCAAGTTCTGTCTGACTTCAAAGCTCATGGTCTGAATTGGCCTGCCTACTACACACGCATACATACCGCTCTGTCACCCCTCAGCCGAGTGGGTGATTCCCTCCTCTGTGCGTGTACAGCCCTTCAGTCATTCCACTCTTATGCCATTTATCTGTTTGGGTTCTTTACATATCTGTCTCCCCTGCTAATCTGTGAGTTCCTTGAGAACAGTGACCACTCGTACTCATCACGTAGCCCCAGGACCTGAAAGTGTGCTTGGCACTGACTAGATGCTCAGTAAACATTTGATGCTCTGAGGGTTACAAACAAGACCATATCAAATATCTCCACCCAGAGGAACTCATTATCTATTCAGGGAGACTAAACACACTCATGTGGAACAAAATTGCAAAAGAGGAATTGTGCTCTGTCACTAAATGGGTGCAGAGCTCTAGAGAGGATGTCAGTGTGTCTGTCTAGATTTGTGTCCCTTTTGTCTTGGGCTGAGACAGGTGAGAGGCTCAGGGAAGTGAAATCCAAGGGCTGGGTAGGTGATTGGAGCCAGTGATGAAAGCCACGGATGTCACTTCTCCTAAGCGCCAGCATGGCTGCAGTGAACGTGACTGCTCGGAGCTGTGCCTCCAGGATGGGGACCCTGAGAACCACTGAGCTCCTGACTGGTCACCTGCAGACTCTGGAGAGGGAGCCCTGCAAGCTGGCCTGGGCAGAGGGGACCCAGTGTGGGCAATGGGGACGTGGGCTCTGGAATCAGCTGGCCTCAGTTTGAATCCAAGTCTGACTCTTTGGTGACCTTGTGATTTTCACTTTGTCCCTCAGTTTCCTCACCTGTAAAGTTGGAGATAATACTAAAACCTAGCTCACAGACGCGTGGAGGAGGTTAAATAGGTAAATAGATGTAAAACACGTAAAACAGTGCTGGCATGTGTTTGCACTTTATCACTGAGCTTGATTTTTTTTCCTCCAACCTCTAGGCTCATGTATCAAAGGTATAGATACCTTTGATATGTATGTATGATATGTATGTATGATACAAAGGTATGTATCAAAAGTATAGAATGAAGCCAGGCTTGCCAAGGGTCAGTAGTACTGCCTTATTACTTTTTTTTTTTAATCTTAGTTTCCCTTAAATTGATATTGACTAAAACGTGAGCAAGTGACACCCACCACAGTGAAATCCCGATACATGGATGTCAATAAACTTTGGAGCTAGAAAGAGCTTAAGAACTCATTTAATAAAATCCCTTCTCTTTAACCATAAGAAAAGCAAGGTCCAGAGAAGTCAAGTGGCTTGCCCAAGGTCACACAGAAAATTAATGGTAGAATTAGGACTAGACCCAGTCTATCATTTATTCAAAGATAGAGGAAATCTTTGCAAAAGAAATTTCTCATCCACAAAGTGACACTAATTTAGACATATTTACAGTAGTCAGGGCAGAGATCTATGGTCATGACAATGAAACAGGACATGCCATTTTCCTGGAACCACCCTCTCTTAGGAGAAGTGTTCAGATTTCATGTCAATTAAGTAACTTTCTTGGGTGATGGTTCAAAATTGAACTATTGTGTCTCAATAGGGGAAGAATCTATATCAAGCAATGAAATTATTATTGTGAGTTGTTCTAAATATGCTGATTTTGTTATTGTTGTTGCTACAGTGGGTTTCAGGATTATTTATTTATTTATTATTTTAAATATTTATTTATTTGGCTGCTCCGGGTCTCAGTTGCGGCATGTGGATCTTTAGCTGTGGCATGCGAACTCTTAGTTGCGGCACGCATGTGGGTTCTAGTTCCCCGACCAGGGATCGAACCCGTGCCCCCTGTGTTGGGATCACAGAGCCTTAGCCACTGGACCACCAGGGAAGTCCCTACAATTATTTATGAAAACTAGATTGGGGTGATGATATACTTAAATAGAGTAACCTAAAAAAGAGACATTTTAGAAAATTCTAGGTGGAAGATTAAGAACATGTGCATATTATTTGAAAGATCGTTTGCTTGTTAAACAGTCAAGTGCTGCTGAAAGTAAGGGCTTGGATTTTAAATTACCCACCCTGAAGATACTATTCCGAAGCTTATCATAATGATGCTAAATTCAATATTAAGATAATGTTGCAGCTTTCATTGCCACGGAGATCATGGGACTCCAGCAGACTGCTCTGTTGCTATCAATACAGGAAATACAAACTTACATACGTATCTTATGATGTAAATTGGTTTTTGTAATTATAAAATGATATATGCTGTGGTTTAAAATTTAGAAAATATACACAAATTGTAAAGAAATTAAAATTCATCTAGAATCTCACCACCCAGAGGCAACCATCGCTTATATTTTGGTGTACTTTTCGACAAATACTTTTTAGTACCTCCCATGTATCAGGCAGGTCCTGTTCTAGGTGCTGGAGTTACAGCCACGAACTAGGCCAAGATCCCTGCGTCATGGAGCTTATATTCCAGCGGTAGGAGGCAGACAGTAAAGACAGATGGTTAAGACAAATTCACATGAATACAAGCGCTCTGAATAAAACAGGACAACAGAATAGAGCAGTGGTTCTCAAGTGGAGGGTACCTCAGAATCGCTTGAAGGGTTTGTTAAAACACAGATTGCTGGGGCCCACCCTCAGAGTTTCTAATTCAGGGTTCGGAGTGGGTCCTGAGAATTGGCATTTCTAACCAGGTGCCAGATGATACCCATGCTGCTGGCCCCTGGGGTGGGGAGGAGTGGATATTTTCGACAGAATGGTCAACAAAGGATTCTGAAGACATGAGTTTAGACATGAGAATTTGAGAAAGAAGCCAGACAAATAACAATGAGGAAGAAGAGGCTTTGCTAGAGGGATGGGAAAGTACAAAGATGTGAAGACTGGAAGGGGCTTGTGTGTGCTTGAGGGAAAGAAAGGAGAGAAGGCCAGTATGACTGACACATAGCACATGAATGAATGACTGGTTGAATGGGTAGTTTGGTCTACTTCATGGTCATCTCTTCTGTTCTCTCTAATTGCTCTTTCAATTTTTGAGCAAATGCAGCAATGTTTTATCTCTTTGGGAAAGTCCCTAGTTGTTTTTTACAAATACATGAGTAAGAAATGTGAGGAGCCTATAGTAATAAGTATTTATTTTAATAGCTTTTAGTTCATTTTCTAATTATGATCATAAAATACATGAATAAAATAATTTCTCATCTTCTTTTCTAATAGTTATATTTCTTTTAACCATTTCATGTGTTAATGTCTTGATTATATTTTCAAAGCAGTCCTTTTCAAAGCAATCCTCTAAATCTTTCCTGATTTAATTTTCACCACTAATCATAATGTTCAGATCCAAATAGAAAGTATTCTTCTCTATCTTATTCTTTAATAACCATGAAAAATGAACATATAAAAGATGTTTAACCTCATGAATAAATATAGTAATGCAAATGAAAACAATAACAAATACAGTTTTTCACTTATCATTTAGCAAAAATAAACAAGATTGATATACCCAGTTGCTGGCATAGTTTTGGGACAACAGATAGTCGTATTCTGCTATATATATATATATATATATATATATATATATATATATATATATTTTTTTTTTTTTTTTTTTTTTTTTTTTTTTTTTGCGGTACGCGGGCCTCTCAGTGCTGTGGCCTCTCCCGTTGCGGAGCACAGGCTCCGGATGCACAGGCTCAGCGGCCATGGCTCATGGGCCCAGCCGCTCCGCGGCATGTGGGATCTTCCCGGACCGGGGCACGAACCCATGTCCCCTGCACCGGCAGGCGGACTCTCAACCACTGTGCCACCAGGGAAGCCCTCTGCTGTATTTTAAATATTCTGAATGTTTAAATTTAGTTTTCTTATTAACTCAGTATTTATTCATTAGGGAGTTGTTTTGTTTTTTTTCCCCAAACATGTAGGTAGGTTCTCTTTTAAATGTGCTGCTTTTATTTTTACTACATTTTAGTCAAAGAATTCCACCTATGCATTCTTCCAGTTTTCCAATTTACTGAGTATTTTTAGTGGGGCCTAGTAAGCATATTTCTGTTCACGTAAATATAATATTTATATCATATTTATATTCTACAAAATAGGTTGACAGTGTTTGTATTGTATTCGTTCATACATATTAATTATATTATTTAGATATTCTGTATCAGAGGTCAGCAAATTAGGGCCCACAGGTGAATCTGGATAGCCACCTGTGTTGTAAATGAAGCTTTATGGGAACCCCGCCATGCCTGTTCGTTCATGCATTACCTTCTGAGTGCTGTCATGCTACAACAGCAGAGTTGCATGATGCCTGCAAAGCCTAGAATATTTTCTATTTATTGGCCTTTTACAGAAACAAATTGCTGACCACTGTTCTCTATCTTTTCTTGTCCCTTTTGATCTGATTATTTATCAGAGTAGAGATGTTTTAAAAAGGCTGTAGAAATTACAGTTTTGTCAATTTCCTCTCATATTTCAACAGATGCCGATTGTATATATTTGCCACATAAAAGCCGTGACTATAAAAATGACCCTCTTTGCCACATTTAATACCTTTTGTCTTGCAAATGATTTTATTACTTCTATATGTAGTTTATGTTTGCTTGGTAAATCTTTGCCAACCTTCTTATTTTTAATCTATCTCCAGTGCCCTGGAAGCAGAACGCGGCTCCCAAGAACAAGGAGAGGAGATTCCACACTGTAGTCCTCAGTTCAGGCTTCCAGCTCTCTGATAGTGGGATGTGCGGTGTGGGTAGGTGAAAGCTTCTTTCCCCACTCCGAGTGTGATCATGTTTCAAAGGGTTAGGCATGAGTTGGCTTCTAATTGTACTATTTCAGTTGGGACCATCTGTTCTAAGAGTAATTCTTTTTGGAGATTAACATATTATTTATTGATAGCCTTAGCTTACAGACCTGTTTTAACTTTGCAGCTTTTCATGTGTTATTTTGAATTTAATATTTTCAGTGGGAGGATGGATGAAGGAGGTAAATTAGGGACAGTAGATGGTTATATCACAACTCACAATCCCACTTGAATTTTTAGAAATACCTAAATGGTGACTAATTTTGATTAAATCAGTTTGACACTTTTAAGCTGGTATTGCTTTTATATAGCTCTGAACGTGGCATTCATGGCTTCTTTAAGTGTGCGTTCAGCTCTTACTATGTACCAGACACTGCTAGGTGCTGGGATATAACCTTGAACAAGACTAGATCACTACTTAGAGAAGCTCAGAATATAATGTGGGAGACAGACAAGAAATTGACAAGTTCAACAGTATGATTTTGCAGTGCTTACTTATTTAATCTGGACTTCTAAAAAATACATTTTTATTGAAATATTTAATTTATATAATTACTCTCTATAGAAAGGATAGCTTTTTCAACAAATGGTGCTGTAATAACTGGATTTCTACTTGGAAAAAATTCAGCTTTCACAAAAATTAACTCAAAATGGATCACAAACCTAAATGTAAAATGCAAAACTATAAAACTTCTAGAGGATAACACAGGAGAAAATCTAGGTTACCTTGGGTTTGGTGATGGTTTCTTAGATACAGTACCAAAGGCATCACCTGTGAAAGAAAAATTGATAAGTTGGATTTCATTAAAGTTAAAATCAAAAAAATATCTCTACTCTTGGCTCAGATTTTTATACTTAGCTAAAAAATTAACATTTCAAATCATGGCATGGTGGTGTCTCCATTCAGCCAAACATTCAGCTCCTTCTGTGTCATCTTTGCTCTGCAGTGTTTGTGCAATTATTATTTTTAAATATTTAAGTTTATACTTATTTTGTTAGAAAAGTAGAAGCATAGATTTCATCATTTAGTAAAATTGGTAAAAGAAATCATCAAGCATGCTGAAAGCTGTGATTCTTAAGTTTTCATTAGATGCTCATTGTGTTAATTTGAAAAAAAACCCAAATTCATAATGTGAAAAAACACAATACACAGAAATTAGTACGGAATAAGTCATAGGCTTAAATGTAAAATGCAAAACTATACAACTTCTAGAATAAAATATGAAACTCTGAGTGACCTTGGATTGGATGATGAGTTTTTAAACAGCAAAAGTATGATTCATGAAAGAAAAACTAAATAAATTTAATTTCATTAAAACAAAAACCCTATTCTGTGTGAAAAACACTGCTAAGAGAATGCAAAAACAAGTCACAGAGAGAAAAACATTTGCAAAACACATTTCTAATAATGGACTTCTGTTGAAATTTTGCAAATGATTAAAACTCTACAGTAAGAAAACAAAAAACCCAATTTAAAAAATCACAAAGATCTGAACAGACACCTCACCAAAGAAGATATATAGATGGGTACAGATGGCAAATAAGCAGATGAAAATATTTGTCATTAGAAAAATGCACATTAAAACAACAGTGAGAAACCACTACACACCTATGAGAATGGCCAAAACCCACAACACTGACATAACAAATGCTATGAGGATGTGGAGCAACAGGAACTCTCATTCATTGCTGGTGGGAATGCAAAATGGTGCAGCCACTTTGGAAGACAGTTTGGCAGTGTCTTCCAGAACTAAGCATACTCTTACCTTACAAAACAGCAATCACGCTCTTTGGTATTTACCCGAATGAACTGAAAACTTACGTCCACACAGAAACATGAACATAAATGTTTATAGCAGCTTTATTTATAATTGCCCCAAACTGGGAGCAATGAAGATGCCCTTCAGTAGGTGAATGGATAAACAAACAGTGGTACATCTATATAATTGAATATTATTCAGTGATAAAAAGAAATGAGTTATTGGGGACTTCCCTGGTGGCCCAGTGCTTAGGACTCTGCGCTTCCAACGAGGGGGTGCAGGTTCGATCATCCTAAGGGAACTAAGATCCCACATGCTGTGCGGCATGGCCAAAGTAAAATAAAGTAAAATAAAAATTAAAAAAAAAAAAAGAAATGAGCTACCAAACCAGGCAAAGACATGGAGGAAACAATGAATATTACCAAGCGAAGAAAGCCAGTCTGAAAAGGTTCACACTATGTGATTCCAACACTAATGACATGCTGGAAGAGATGAAACTATAGAGATAGTAAAAAAATCAGCGATTGCCAGATATGGGGTGCAGTGGGGTGTAGTGGGAGAAGGGATGAAGAGGCGGAGTGCTGGGGATTTCTAGGGCAGAGAAACTGTTCTGTGTGATACCCTCACGGTGGACCATGCATTTGGCAAAACGCTTAGAACTGTGCAACCCAAAGGGTGAACCCTAATGTAAACTATGGACTTTAGTTAGTAATAATGTATCAATATTTTTTCATCAGTTGTAACAAATGTTCCATACCAACCGTGACAGGCTGATAAGAAGGGAAATTGTGGGGGGATGGAGTAAGTGGAGAGTGAGTAGTACAGAGCTGGAGAAACTAGACTGGAAAACAGAAAACCGGGGTTCAAGTTTTGGTTCTGCCGTTTAGGTGGTCTTTTGCCTGGGTTAGGCCAAGGCATTTGGATGCAGAAGATGGGTACCACTGTCAACATGTAAGAAAGTTCCACAAGTATTATACATCCCTCAGACTCTTTTAAAGTTCCTTTTGATTGCAGAAATAATACATGTTGCTTTCAAAGAATTTCATGAAGACAGACAATTCCAAAGATGAAGATAAAAATGATCTGTTTTTGTACAGCCCAGAGATAACTACTATATAGTTTTTGGTTCAGCGTTTTATTTTTTGTTTACCCTTAAATATGCATGTATATAATTTAAAGATAAAATCGAGGTCATAATATCCATATTCTTTTGTTTATATGTTTCTTGAGTAACATTTTTAGTTGACTGAAAATTATCTAGTGCATGGATATAATTGACTACCCTCTTATTGTTATGTATTCAAGTTGGTTCCAGTTTTTTGGCTATTGTAGATAATGCTGTGATACATATATCTGTGCTTGCATATTGTTTGGAATTTAGAATTATATTTTTCAGATTAATTCCTAGCACTGGAAATATGGATAGAGTGGCAAACTTTAACTAAACAGAGGCAAATACTGTCTTTTTAAATATTAACTCGTAAGATTTACATATGGAAAAACAGACATGTTAGCAACACAGCGCCTTCTCTTTGCAGACCCTTGGTTGTCTTTTCCCCTGAGAAGCTGGTTTTTATTTGGCGGACACGGAGAATATTGGACATAATCACATCCCCTCTCCGCATTGGCTGCTCTGAATCTTAGACATCTAGGTTATGGAGTTTCATAATATTTTGGATGTTACCCTCACTCCAGGCTTGGCTTCAACTTGCTTTCCCACACAGTTAATTTTGTCTCAACTTATTTTTACATGTGTTTGATACTGCTATACTATGTGCGTGCATATTCTTAAATGTCCTGAATTCTCTTGGGAACGTGTGAGGAACGAATACATAAAAAATAAATGAATGACAATCTTTATAATTGTAAATCAGTGCAGATTTCATCAGAAAGAATGATGTGTGGAATGAGGATCTCATTAGTAATATAATTTTCTTTCGAATACTCAGACTGTCTTTTATTTGGTACAATTTTTATTGGCTAATTCTCAGCATTATTTCCAGTTTGCCTTATCATTATATTCTTCAAGGGTTCAGGCAGGCCAAGTGGTGTGAATGTCTTGTTCTACTAGGATTTATGGGAATAAATGGCATGCCGTGAGAATATGCTCCAGAAGTAGAAATAGCCAGACGTGTTCATTTCTCTTTCTATTGGCTGACTGTAGGTAATAAAATATTGAAAAATGTACAAATTTAAGCAGAGAAAAATGTTAACTGCCCAAATGTTAGTAGTTACTGATGAAATGGCATGTGTAATGGTGTCTGTCGAGAGGGTGATTCTGTAAAGGACAATTAGTCTCACCAGAAAACACTTATTGAAATTTATCTCTGGTGAAATGAACCTGAACGTATCACATGAATTGTATTTGACATTTAAATTTGATTGGAAACTGCTGATCTGAAGAACAGGCAGATTATAGGTGTGGACTTAGCAGTACTGATCAGATGTTCACTGGCACTTTCTGGTAACAAAATTCCCTCAGGACAAGAAACACCATATTTATTAAATTTAACAAACGTACAGAGCAAATGAATTAACTTGCACGTCTTATGTACCATATACACGTCAACTGCTAGACTCCTCAGCAGATATGTTTTCTGTTTTGAAAGCATCACTTTTTACTGACTTTCTTCATCAAAGGACTCACGATTAAGGCTTCTGCCTCATTTCCTTCAACCTTGAGCATCAGCTTCCTTGACAGTAAAATAGGAATATAAAAGATTAACTTTGCCCATTTCTCTAAGTAGTTAGGAGGGCAAGAGTTTGACAATGGATTCCTTTCAGAAATGTGAGAAGACAGCCTGTAACATATGTATATATCTATATAGATATAGATCTATATAAAAATAGATATCTACATGTAGCCTATTGCTTCTGTCTCTCTGGAGAACACTGACTAGTACAGATGGTACTGTGCTATGTATCTTGTCTTTTGGGGTTTTTTCTTCCTTTTTTTTTTTGCCTGCACCGTGCAGCTTGTGGGTTATTAGTTCCCCAACCAGGGATCGAACCCGCACGCTCGGCAGTGAAAGCGCCGAGTCCTAACCACTGGACCGCCAGTGAATTCCTAATGAACACATGTGAAAGGCACGAAAGGTTCTCTAGGACATAAAAGCAGGGATCGCTGAGGTGGTGAGTGCATGCATATTTAATTTCACCAAACCCTGCTGGCTCGCCCTCCAGCATGGCTGTCCAGGCTTCCGCTCTCTCAGCACTGCATGGCGCTTTGCATTACCCTATGCCCTCTCTAAGACATGACGTTATCTCCCTTTTCATTTTTTCCATTCTGATCGGTGTCACTCAAATGGTATCTTATTGTTTTGATGGTTTTTCCCGAGGTTGAGTGCCTCTCCACATTTCCGTTGCTCCCATCTGTGAATTGTCCTTTATAGTCCTTGCCCATTTTTCTATTAGATTTGATGTCTTTTTCTTATTAATTTGCACAAGTTCCCTGTATACTTTAAATATAATCCGTTGTCAAAATTTGTCTTTGCTCCCTTCATTGACCAGACATCCTCCATTTTGATGTAGTTAAATAGAAGTTTTATTTGCAAAAATTATGGTTAGTGCTTTTGGGGTCTTGGTTCAGAAGACTTTCTTTAATATTAAGGTCAAAAAAGAAAGTCTTCATTTATTTACTTATATTAACTTTACATTTATGTCATTAGTTCATATTACAGGTCAGTTTCCTCAATATCATGTACTAAACATCCTTTTCCCATTTATTTGAGGTGTTACCTTTATCATAAATCTGGTTCTGATCTCTCTTTTCTCTTCCTTTCATCTGTTGTTTTGTGTATCTGTGTCAGAACTACACCATGTTTGTTACTGTGCCATAGTGGTAGTTAAACTAATAAGTTGATATTTAATATGTACCAGGCAACATTCCAAGTACTTTACCTATATAAACTCATTTAATTCTCACAACAATCTGTGAGATAGGTACTGCTATTATCCCCATAAAATAGGATGGAAAATGGAGGCACAGAGAGGTTAAGTAACTTGCACAAGGTCACACAGCTAGGTACAGGTAGAACAGAGTTTTCAGCCCAGGTAGTCTGGTTCAACAGCTCGTGCTCTTAACCCTTTTTGTTTTGTTTGTTTTCTTTTCTTTCAACTTTCTTATTTTGAAATAATTATAGACTCACAGGAATTTGTAGAAAAGATGTACAAGGGGCCCCATGTATTCTTCACCTTCCTCCACCAACATCAGCACCTCACAGATTTGTAACAGGGAAGAGCTAAATCAGACTCCAATGTTCCCTCTGTTTCTTTGACTTTAACCTTTGCTTTTCGTTGCTTTTGTTATTATAATCATACATAATGGCTTGCCTCAGGGAACCCTGCCTGAATGTTAAACTAAAGTGCCTCTGTTCAACTCACAAGAAGACAATCTGACCCCGCCCACCTGTGGATGGCTGTAAGAAAGAAGAAATTAACACATACCCTCCCCGTGGCTGGCCATTACAGGGGATATTTGCAAAGCTTATGGCCTTTTCCCTTTACTTCCCCATCTCCTCCCTCTCTCTGTGCCATAAAAGAAACTGGCATCCAAGTCCTGATAAGATGGTTTTTCACAGACACTAGTCTGCCACCTCCTCAGTCTGCCGGCTTTCCAAATAAAGTCGTATTCGAGCCTCAACACCTCATCTCCGATTCATTGGCCTATCGTGGGGCGAGCAGAGCGAGCTTGGACTCGGTAACAGATCTAGAGTGAAACATCAACACTATGATGTTGACATTGGAACAATCCATAGTTTACTGAGTTTTCACCAGGTATACACACACTTGCACTCTGCATGTGTGTGTAGTTTTATGCTTTTTAAAATTAATTAAATTTTTTAAATTGGAGTATAGTTGCTTTACAATGTTGTGTTACTTTCTGCTGTACAGCAAAGTGAATCAGCTATATGTAGACATATATCCCCTCTTTTTTGAATTTCCTTCTCATTTAGGTCACCACAGATAGTGCTCTTAACCCTTAATGGCAACTTGTTTATCCAGTATACCCCAATACCCAATGGGTATTAGTTTAGTATAGTATTAGTATTATATAGTAAATAAGTTCAATATTATGGTTTATAAGGTATATATATATATATATATATATATTTGGTTATTCAGATGACCAAAATAAATATTTCTTATATATATTTGGTCTTCATCCACTGTTCGGCTCACAGCTCCCAAACATTTGGAATTTCCTGAGTGATTAAGAGCCATGGAAACGTCTTTTGTCATAATATTTGCTCTCTTGTCCTCAGTTCCTGAGACCTTCAAAGCCAGCTTCAGAGCCATCAAGGTGAAATGGGTGCCTTGTAATTCATAACAAGTCCCTTTGCACCAGACTAGGTTTATGTTAATGAGGTGACTTTTGGAAAGCAGCTGAGGATGGGGGATGGGTGCCAGAGGAATAGAGGGTGGAACCTTCTGTCCCACCCCCTGATTTCTGGTCGGGGGAGAGGAGCTAGAGGTGAATCTGCGGCCAGTGGCCAATGATTTAATCAATCCTGAAAAAGGACCTGGTTCAAAGAGCTTCCAGGTTGGGGAAACAGAACGCTTCTGCATGCCACTGTCCATTGTGCAGGTCCCCAAACTCCGTGAGGACAGGAGCCCTCGCCTTATGTGTCTCTGGCTGTTGGTTCGTATCCTTTAATGTCCTTTGTAATAAATTGGTAATCAAGTGAGTAAATGAGTTTTCTGAATTCTGTGAGCTCTTCTAGCGAATTAATTTAACTGAAGGAGCAACCTTTGACTTATAGCCAGTCGGTCAGAAGTACAGGTAACAACCTGGTCTCACGATTGGCATCCTGAGCTGGAGGGGGTTGTTGGAACCTCCAATTTGTAGCTGGTTGGCCAGGAGCACAGTTAACAACCTGGCATCTGAAATGGAGGCTGGTCTCGGGGACTGAACCCTTTTACCCATGGAATCTGATGATATCTCCAGATAGATGGTGTCAGAATTGGCTTGAATTTTTAGACACCCTGCTGCACGCGCGCGCGCGCGCGCGCGCACACACACACACACACACACACATTGGAATTGGGTCCAGGAACCCATTTAATAAGATTTACAAAATATGGAATTAGTGAAGAGAAAGAAATGAGTTTGTTGATTGCTCCATAAATTCTGCTGGAATTCTTATTAGAGTCGAATAGAGTTTATAGATTATTTTCGGGGATAATTGTCATAGTTACAGTGTTAAGTCATCAAATTAGTGAACATTGCATATATCTGCATTTGTTCGTACCATCTTTTTAGGTATTTTTAGAGTTTTACAACTTTCTGAAAATGAGTCTTATGAAGTCGTTGGATTAATTCTCAGATACACTATAACTTTTGTTACCATTATGAAGGGTGCCTTAATTTCTTATTACAATTTGTTTATTATTGCTACTGTAAAGGGAGATGATTCAATAGGTTAATATTATATCTGGTAACCCTGCTGAATTCTCTTATTAGTTCTAATAAATCGTGAACTTTTTGAGTGGTGTTTCTGTGTAGGTTATGAAAGTTTTGTCACTTCATTTAAAATGCATAAACATTTATTTATCATACTGTGATGGCTAGGAACTACAGTGCTATGTTTAAAAGGAGCATTGACAGTGTTTTTCTTGTTTTAGATCCTAAAGTTAATGGCTAGTAGTTTCTCTATTAAATAAAATGTTTATTGGAGGACTTCGAGAGAGGTTTTTTTTCCCAATCAAGTTAAGAAAGTCCTTTTTTACTTTAACTTTCTGAGTTTTTTGTTTTCATTCACAAGTACTGAATTTTGTCAAATGTTACCTTTAGTATAACTTGAAATAATCCTGTAGTTTTTTTCTCCTTTAGTCTTTAGGATTTTAAATATATTGCTATATTGTATTCTGACTTCATTTTTTTTCAGATGAGAATGATTCATTTCAATCATTGTTTCCCCGTATGTCTCTTTATTCTGCTTGCTTTTAAGATTTGCCTTTTATCTTTGCTTTTAAGCGGTTTGATTATGATGTGCTTTTCTTGTGTGCTTTTTGAAATATTTTTCCTGCTTGGACTGAGCTTCTTGGATCTTTAAATGATATAGATAGCTTGATTTTTTCCTCTTTCCATTTCAGAAATACTTTTCAATTCTTATTTTGACATTTAGTGATGACTATTCCAATTCAAGAATTTTGTAATTGCCCTCTGGTTGCCTCTCACATGGGGAATGCTGGTCAACTTTTGCCCCAACCTAGTTGTGCAGGCTGATTGCAATTCAGAACATTTCCCTGGCTCTGCCACCAAAGCAGTTAGCTCACCCCTAGCCCTTTAGATTTCCAAGAACAGCAGTTAGATCCCTGTCCCAGTAGTCCTCAACAGCAGGACACACATGGCAAGCTTGCCAACTGTCTTTAGACTTGAGCTGAAGAACATGGTATAGTCTTACCAAGGCGAGAGCAGAGAAATCTCAGTAGGGCGAGACCTGTCGCCAAAGAAGTGTCTTCGTTATAAGAAGCCCAAGCTATCTCTAGTTACATTGTCTGACTTGATAGCCCATTCCTTTTTATTGCTGAATAATATTTCGTTATATAGTTGTACTATAGTTTATCTTTTCATCTAGTGAAGGACATTTTGGTTGCTTCCAGTTATTGGTGATTATGAAGAAAGCTGATATAAACATTGTGCAGGTTTTTGTGTGGACATAGTTTTCAACTCATTTGGGTAAATACCTAGGAGCGCAAATGCTGGATTGTATGATAAGACTATGTTTAGCTTTTTTTTTTTTTTTGCTGTACGTGGGCCTCTCACTGTTGTGGCCTCTCCCGCCGTGGAGCACGGGCTCCAGACGCGCAGGCTCAGCGGCCACGGCAGCTCAGCAGCCATGGCTCACGGGCCCAGACGCTCCACAGCATGTGGGATCCTCCCGGACCGGGGCACGAACCCGTGTCCCCCGCATCGGCAGGCGGACTCTCAACCACTGAGCCACCAGGGAAGCCCCTATGTTTAGCTTTTTAAGAATCTGCCAAACTGTCTTCCAAAGTGACTCTTCCATTTTACATTCCCATGAGCAATAAATGGAAGTTCCAGTTGCTCCACAGACTCTACAGTAATTGGTATTGTTAGTTGCTCTGAGGTTTAGTCATTCTAACAGGTGTGTAGTGGTGTCTCATTATTGTTTGAATTTGTATTTCTCTAATGCAAATGGTGTTGAGCATATTTCCATATGTTTACTTGCCATTTGTATATCTTATTTGGTGAGGTGTCTGTTAAGGTTTTTGCCCTTTTAAAATTGAGTTATTATTGTAGAGTTTTAGGAGGTCTTTATATATTTTTGATATAAGTTCGTTATCAGATGTGTGTTTTGCAAATGCTTTCTCCCAGGCTATGACTTCTTTTTCCATTCTTTTAAGTGTCTTTCGCACAGAACTTTAAAAAAAAATTTTAATAAAGTGAAACATATAATTTTTATTTTATGAATCATGATTTTGGTGTTGCATCTAAAAACTCATCAACCAATCGAAGGACATCTAGATTTTTTCCCATGTTTTTCTAGAAATTTTATAGTTTCAAATTTCTGTCTATGATCTATTCTGTGTTAATTTTTGAGTAAGGCACTGCATTTTTTCATGTTATATATTTGTTTCTTTTTTTCAAATTAGTATAATGAGCATATAAAACTGGAGAATCATAGCTTTGGGCAGGTATGATGATTTTGTTTTATCATTTTTATTTTTAGTAAGTAATGAGCTCTAGGCTTCTTATTACTAATCAACACATAGTTTTTTTATTTCCACTTTTTAAAAAACAAAATGACAAAACATAAGCGTTAAAAACATAATTTCACAAACACTGCAGAACGATGGTGACACTGACCAAGAATTGTTGCTGACACTGCTATTCTGTGTCTTGGGATGTTAAGTCATTAGCTGAAATATGAAAATCTGAACTAAGACTGGAAACATTATTTGGTGATTTCATTGCATAATGTCTGAAGTAGGGCTTTTCAGTGTTGATCACTATAGTCGTGGTGGTCATTCTCCTGGCCTCAGTTGTGAAATACGAGAAAAGGCCTTCTCTGGGCTTTCTTGGAATGCAGAGTAGCATGGGGGAAAGAACTAGAACCATCATGGGTTATTGTGAAGTTGACCACATCCCTGAGCAAACTGAAAATGTGTAAACTTGTGTAAGACTTAGAATATATGACTTGAATAAGGAGTAGTTTTAACAAATAATTAAGATGGCTTTAATATAAAATATCTCATTATTCAAAAATGAATCTCAAAACATTGCTAACTGGTTCTTAAAAGCCATCTCCAGATAGCCTGTGATCCATTTCTTTTCTTATTTTAGGTTGGTAATTTAGATAATACCAGCAAGAGGCATTGATGGTATAGTGGTTAGCATAGCTGCCTTCCAGATAATGCCGTAAGGAGGGATTTGATTCTGGTGTGCTTGACAGTTGTGTTACTATGTATGGATTGATTAAGATTCGTGCTATTCTTTTCATTTAATGAGTGTTTGTCATCCCTAGTTTTGTCACTGTTTTGATGTTTTGTCTTTGGTAAATTATCATTCCCATTCTCGTTCTATAAAGTCACGCTTTCTAAGACTCTTCCTATATTAAATTGCTGTGATTTCAGTGTAATGATTTGTTATTTCAATTGTAGAAGTTTGTGCATTTATTCTAATAATTTCCGTTCAATCATAAGGCTATGTTGCCAATACTGTTCCTTTATGCATTCACTTGAACCTAAGGTTAAATTTGATTTTTATAACTCTTCAGATTAATTGCCTTTTACCTTGGAAAACCCTTGTGATCCAATAAATGAGCTCAAATTAGAATGAGTACAGAGAAGTTAGATTTCTCCCACCACAGTTATTATATAATTTGGTTATTCATCACAGTTAAATTGTCTTATTCTTCCCATATTTTAATTCTATATTTTTTCTTACCATTTTCCATGAAAGTCACTGGAAAAATGAGGAAATAATGATGTTAAAAATTTTTAGATTTTATATGAGGATCTTATTACCTAAATTATAGGAGCCCCTTTTTCTTTTTTACTGATAAAAGGATTATCATTTTACAGTATATTATTACAATGAATCAAATCTGGTAATGAAACAGCTGTCAAACTTAATTGAAATTCTGTTAAAAATTTCAGCTCTGAATTTCCTTTTTTCATCCAAGCACTTTTCAACATTTGAAGTTATATGATTTTACTTTATTTTGTGTTTTATTGGAGTCTACTGTCATTCGTTAAAAATTTTACTGAAGCCATCCCTGTGGTATACTGTTTCCTCAGATTAAATTAAGAACACTTTTAGACTAACAGAAAGTGATTAAATAGGACATTTAGGTTGTAGAAAACTTCTTTGCTTCAAGTACTAATTCTTATCATTTGCTAAAAATCCCTGTATTTTCCTAAATGTTCCACTTGCTTTCACTAACCTAATATATCTGTGATCAGCATATATTGATAATGAGCCTGGAAGTCAGGCGACTAAGACTGTGGTCTTGTTTTGTTGCTTTTGAAGTCTGAGGCTTTGGGTGAGTCACTTCCCTTCTGGGCTCTAGTTTTCTAAGAGGAAGAATGAAGAGGATTAAGTAGGTGATTTCTAATGTTCTATTCAGGCTTTACATTCTATTTAATTCAATTGTAAGGGAAAGCTTTATTTTTCTCAGAATTGTTTTTTGTATCTTATAGTAATAAAAACTGATTCCCTAAAGCATTCTTCAAAGACAGTTTAACACACTACTACTTAGTGTATTATCAACATTCCCTGGAGTATTGCAGTAGCGTCTTGGTTGGGAGCCATTAGTAGACCCGGAACCGAAGACACAGAGGCACATGGCCTCTGCGAATATCACCAACACTGCTCACATTCTAGGGAGATGTTTCTTCATGTGTCTTATCCTTAAACAAAAGGTTACGGTTTCAGTGCCAGGACTGTTTCCGGTTATGTTACTGAGAACATTGGAGACAGACCCTGCTTCATAATGCAGGGAGGATTTGAGCTGTAAAAGTGCTTAGGTGAGAAAAAAGGCAAATTAATTAAGTTCTCAAATCCTTCCTCTCAAAAAGCATAATTGCAATAATGCTTTCATGATGAAGTATCATTTTTCAGTGGTGGCAAGCCTTCATTCTCTGGCTTCTCCTTGCATCCCAAGGTGTTACGAAATAGACGGTCTTTGCAACATTTGCATATGACAGCTGAGGAACATTTTTTCCAATATGCAGAAATCCATATTTCTTAAATTTGTATTCATGTATGTCTACACATAAAGTGTGTAAAACATGATATCAATTTTTTACGTTGGCAACAAGATAGATAAGTATTGACTGTTAAGTTTTACAAGAATATTTAATGAGAAATAAATTTATAAAAAAACATGTATCAGCATTATTTAAATAATTTAAGATATTGTTGATGGCAGTCCTATGTGAATAGTTCTAATAAATCTGACACAGGAAAAGGTGTGAAAACCAGAATTTTGGTCAAAATCTAGAAGCATTATTTGTGCCATGTACAACATATATTTTAATCTTGTTCTTTGGAAAGATGGCTTAAACTCTGTTGATAGTGATGACATTCCTTGGAACAATTCAAAAATTATATATCGTATTTATGGATCTGTCCCCAAGTGGGATATCTTGTTGAAGTCCATGTCAGATTTGCTCTTAAAACTATTCAAACACACCATGGGAATGATGTCATGAAAACAATTAAAATTTTATTTAGGCATGGTCCAAGATACATTAGAACATAGTCCAAGATACATCTGGAGAAGAGATCTTCCAGTAAGGAACAAATTCTATCTGTTGCCTTCTCCACTGATAAGAGTTTCTAGGGATTTGGTCTCCTTCTCTGGTAAATGGAAGGAGACACTTAAAAATGGACATTTCCCTTACACGTGTAAATGTTTCTTACAAAAGTATAACTCATACTTGGTTTTCAGAATTTTTCCCTTTCTGCTATTTCTTAGAAAATAACCAGGTTAAAATAATATGCCATATACACTACCAAATGTAAAACAGATAGCTAGTGGGAAGCAGCCGCATAGCACAGGGAGACCAGCTCAGTGCTCTGTGACCACCTAGAGGGGTGGGATAGGGAGGGTGGGAGGGAGACGCAAGAGGGGGGAGATATGGGGATATATGTATACGTATAGCTGATTCACTTTGTTATACAGCAGAAACTAACACACCACTGTAAAGCAATTATACTCCAATAAAGATGTGTAAAAAAAATAATACGCCAAAGAGACATATTTTGGGTGCAAATTCTTCTCCCTTACATCTCTTTGGTAGCAAATGGTTATTTTGAATTTATGCTATTCAGATATTTGGTATGAACAGTTGTTTACTACTAATAATGTTAACAAAAGCGTATAAACATATTTTTGAAGGGTGGAAAGTATTATAAAAGTTTTAGAAAAAAACTTAATTGAAAGAGACTACATGGGAAATGTACAACAGAAGTGGCATTCCAATATAACACAAAAGAATTAGAACAAGGGAATGAAAATGTTTACAATTCTATGAAGAAGCTTCAGGTAAAAGTAATCCCCAGATTAATTTCTAAAAATACTACTTTCTGTCCATTATAGAACAAAGAATAATTTCACCTTATGAGAGAACTGAATAAATTGAAAAATATAGCTTTGCTTTTTGGTTTCCTATAAAATAAACGAGCATTGTAGAATTTGAAAGAAGAAATAGTAATAGGATATAGATATTGCTTGAAAATCACATTGTATGCAATAGTACTTTATATGATGAAATTAAAATATAAGTTTTTCTGTAATAACAATGATTTATCATGTGCAACACTGTTAAAATATTCAGACATCATAGGTAAAAATCATGGTTCATTTGCAAACCTAAGTATGGCTCACGTAATAATACTGTTGATCATTTCAGATGCTACTGCCTTAGCAGTGTTAAGTTTCTCCAAAACGAAATTACAGTTGCCCCTTAAACAATGTGAGGGTTAGGGGCACTGACCCCGTGCAGTCAAAAATCCACTTTAGGGCTTCCCTGGTGGCGCAGTGGTTAAGAATCCACCTGCTTATGCAGGAGACACGGGTTCGAGCCCTGGTCCGGGAAGATCCCACATGCCATGGAGCAACTAAACCTGTGCGCCACAACTACTGAGCCTGCACTCTAGAGCCCGCGAGTCACAACTACTTAGCCCACATGCCACAACTACTGAAGCCCGCGTGCCTAGAGCCTGTGCTCCGCAACAAGAGAAGCCACCGCAATGACAAGCCTGTGCACTGCAACAAAGAGTAGCCCCACTCGCCGCAACTAGAGAAAGCCTGCATGCAGCAATGAAGACCCAATACAGCCAAAACAAAACAAAAAACATCCACTTTATATTTAACTTTATAAATCCACTTCATGTATAAATTTATAGTCGGCCCTCTGTATCCACAGTTCTGCATTCATGGATTCAACCAACCACAGATCGTGTAGTATTGTAGTATGTATTTATGGAAAAAATCCCCATATAAGTGGACCTGCGTGTTGTTCAAGGGTCAACTGTAATAAAAAAAAAATGATATAAGAACCAAAATTGTTCAAGAAGGTTGTCCAATCTGACAGTACTGTCAAAAGAACACAAATTATGTGATAAATGTATTACAGCACAAGTTTTTTCTGAAATGAAGACAAAGAAAATAAATGTTATAAAATAAATTATTATGAATATTCAACTTATTTTTCATTTTCAAAATCGTCAAAACATCAACAGAACACCTAGATAAATACAATAATAGACCAGTTGTTTTTGATATTTGGTTGATTTTCACATATAAATCATAGCTATACACATATATTTCAATTTTGATTCCTTGGTTTGTGGTCCCCCTTCTAACATCTTCAGAGTGAATCAAGCCCTCATACTTAGAACCTCCCTGATTTTTCCTTCTGCACCATCTCTTCTGCCACCAGTGGGGGAAAGTCCTCTGCTTTTAAGGGTATATGTGATTAAACTGGATCCACGTGGATAACCTAGGATAATATCCTTATTGTATGATCCATAATCTTAATTAAATCAGCAAATCCTTTTGCCCTAAAACACATATTCACAAGTCACAGGGATTAGGGCGTGGACATCTTTGGGGAGCCATTCTGTTTACCACAGGAGACATTACCAGAAATAGAGTTGCAGAGCTAAAGGGCATAAACAGTTCGAGGCTTCTTGATACCTGTTAGGAAAAGAGTGGTACTAGTGCATATTCCTCCTAGCAGTATCTGGGATGACATGTTTCACCACATGCTTACCAGCATCCACTATCATCATTTTTTAACCACTACTAATTTGATGGTGGGAAAATCTTGAATCTTTGCTTTCATTTGTTTATTCAGCTACTGGGGTAGGGGGAATACTTTTCCATATATTTGATAGATATTTGCATACTCTCATTTGTGAACTGTTCATTTTCTTTGTCCATTTATTGATTGGATTTTGAGTATTTTTTTCATAGATCTGTATAAGCTGATGAACATATTCACCTTTAGCAGTGTATGGTTTGTGAAAAAAAGTCATAAAGATTTTACAAATACAGAGAAATTCAGGTATCCCCCACTTTCTGAGAGTTTGCTTTATGCCACTTGGCTTTTATGAAAGATCTAAATTAGTGCCTGTTTTCACTACCCGAAAGAAATCCAAAGAGGATTTTTGCCTTTTGCGAAAAAAAGCGAAAAACGAAAATAGCGTCAGCATTTGTTTTGCAGGGAGCTGAGCCTTTATCGAGGCCGCGCGCACCCTGAGTATCGAGATTGTCATGGCCAAGCTCCTTCCCGGGAACGACACTCAGCATTTCAGCATCCAGCCGCCATAGCTTTGAGCTGTGTCTGTGAGCATCTGTGTTTTGTCTCCATCCATTCTCTGCCTCCCATAGCAAGGTGTGTCCTAAGGTAATTGCTGCTTCGCTTTACACCATTTCAGTTCACAGGTTTCATAGGGACACTCTACTTTCGGATAGTGGGGGAAACCTGTGCTCAAAAATGAATATTACTTATGATCCCATTGGGCTATTTGGTACAAGTACATGCAGTCTTTATATCTATACATTTTCGCACAGTTGATGTAACACTATATATGGAAATTAGCATTTTGCAAATAAAATTATAACAATTTTTCCTATGGGGAAATTTATTCATAAATATACCAGTTGCATAATACTCGATCATGGGGATGTGTTATAAATTGAAATATTAACTACTTGCCATATATGAGGCAAATTTTTCACCAGTTTTCAGTTTTCCCTTTGGATTTCAGCTAGATGTTTTAAATTCATCTATTTTTAAGGTTCCTGTTTTACCACTTTGTAGTTTCCTGCATTACATCTAAGTTTCCCCAAATGTAAGATAAATATTCATTACTTTTTCTGAAAATAAGTGATTTAAAAATATTTCACACTTAAATTCTTCTAGAATTTACATTTGCGTATATTGTGACGTGGAATTTTTAATGTATTCCTGTTCTCTCAGCTCCATTCCAATAACTAAAGAGTCTCATTACTGGATTTCCCTGGTTGTGCAGTGGTTAAGAATTCGCCTGCCAATGCAGGGGACACGGGTTCAAACCCTGGTCGGGGAACATCCCACATGCCGCAGAGCAACTAAGCCTGTGTGCCACAACTACTGAGCGTGCACTCAAGAGCCCACGAGCCACAACTACTGAAGCCCACGCGCCTAGAACCCGTGCTCCGCAACAAGAGAAGTCACCGCAATGAGAAGCCTGCGCACTGCAATGAAGAGTATCTCCTGCTCGCCGCAGCTAGAGAAAGCCCGTGCAGCAAGGAAGACCCAATGCAGCCAAAAATAAAACATAAATAAATAAGTTTATTTAAAAAAAGAGTCTCATTACCGTTTGAAAATAATTTTTTTCTTTTTTTCTTTGTTTTTTTGTGGTACGTGGGCCTCTCACTGTTGTGGCCTCTCCCGTTGCGGAGCACAGGCTCTGGACGCGCAGGCTCATTGGCCATGGCTCACGGGCCCAGCCGCTCCGCGGCATGTGGGATCTTCCCGGACCGGGGCACGAACCCGTGTCCCCTGCATTGGCAGGCAGACTCTCAACCACTGCACCGCCAGGGAAGCCCAATTTTTTTCTTTTATGTTAACTTTTGATACTTCTTTTATCATGTAGTAAAGTGACATATATTAGAGTGTGTTCTTTGGCTATATATTCCATTCCATAAAACTGTTGATTCTTGTGCCATTTCTATACTGGTTTAATGATGTTTTATAATGTGTTTAATATCTGGAAATACATAAAATTATAAAAAATATTAGCAATTTCTGTCAAGTTATCTTTCCAGTTTATCTTCAGAATTATTTTTAAATTTCTCTGGATAAATTGTACAGATATTTTGATCAAGTTTATATCAAATACATAAATCTGTTTGAGAGGAATTGAGTTTTGATATTTATACTCTTGTTCAAAATCATGGTATGACTTCATTTATGTAGATTTTTAAAAATTTGCTCATTGCTGATCTCCCTGTGCTGTGCAGCTGCTTCCCACTAGCTGTCTATTTTGCATTTGGTAGTGTATGTGTGTCCATGCCACTCTCTCACTTTGTCCCAGCTTGCCCTTCCCCCTCCCTGTGTCCTCAGGTCCATTCTCTAGGTCTGCGTCTTTGTTCCTGTCCTGCCCCTAGGTTCTTCAGAACCTTTTTCTTTTTTTGGATTCTGTGTGTATGTGTTGGCGTGAGGTGTTTGTTTTTCTCTTTCTGGCTTGCTTGACTCTGTGTGGTGGTCTTTGGGTCCATCCACCTCACCGCAGATGGCTCAATTTCGTTTCTTTTTATGGCTGAAGAACTCCTCATTTTTAAGAAACCCTGCAGGGGATTTTAAGATAACTTACCCAGAGACCTGTCATAAATATTGCTAAGGGACTTACCTGATGGTCCAGTGGCTAAGGCTCTGGTGCTTCCAATGCAGGGGGTCCAGGTTCAATCCCTGGTGAGGGAACTAGATCCCACATGCCACAGTTAAAAAAAAAAAAGATCCCACCTGCTGCAACTAAGACCCGGTGCAGCCAAATAAGTAAATAAATATTAAAAAAAAAAAGAAAGAAAAAAATTTTGCTCATTAAAGTTTATATTTTCTTCATGTAGATCCCACACTTTTTTTTTTGCGGTACGCGGGCCTCTCACTGCTGTGGCCTCTCCCGCCGCAGAGCACAGGCCCCGGACGCGCAGGCTCAGTGGCCATGGCTCACGGGCCCAGCCGCTCCACGGCATGTGGGATCCTCCCGGACCGGGGCACGAACCCGTGTCCCCTGCATCGGCAGGCGGATTCTCAGCCACTGCAGCACCAGGGAAGCCCCACACACTTGTTTTTAAGATCATTCTTAGGTGCTTTATTTTTTAATTGATGCTATGAATGGAATGTTTCCCCCTATTATATGTAACTTGAGTACTGATATGCACAGGAGCACTATTAATTTTTGAGCTTTCAATTTTAGTTTTCTAGTTGAAAACTTCTCTTATTTCTGGTAACTTTTCAGTCAATTTTTTTTCTAAGTCTATAATTATAATTTGCAACAATGATGTAATTTTCGTATTTTTCACTGGTACTTTTTATTTCTGTTTTAATAGATGGACTAGAACTTCCAAAGTAAAGTTAATGTTAGGTAGTCATGGTGAGAGTACTTTTGCTTTCTTCCTCATTTTAATGAGTGAACTCTACTGTGTCTCTAAGAATGATGTTACTTTTTGTTTGGAATAACTCCTTTAATTTTCACTTCCTTTTTGAGATGTGGAACTCATTGCATTTGTTTTCCTCTTCTTCCTTTCTTCTACGTCTTTGCAATTATAACCTGGGGTTGTGGAATCCATTTTTATAATTTACTTTTATTTTTATTTGTTTTTTTGTACAATGTCATTTTCTTATTTCTAATTAACTACAAAATTAAATTAGTAATCACACTAAAAACAATTATTTAGAGTATATATTTACAGATATTTAGAGTATATATTTATATGACAGCCTGTTCCTTCAAATTTTTCCAAAGTTGCCTTGACTTTTAATTGATTATCTCTTGATATTTTCTTTCTCTTTTTTCAAGCAAACATTTTCAAGTAGTTTAATTTGGAAGGACCTTCAAATATTTTATTCATGAAGAGTACCAGGTTGGCATAATTCCTGAGTGATAGCATGCTTACAAATATATTCACACATGAACAACAATTTTTCTGAGTGAAACTGCCACAGAAACTTCCATATCCTTCAGGAGTTTAGCGTTGCAGACGAGCCTGGGGTTCAACCTAATTCTTTTGGGAGCTAGCTTTTCTTCTCCTTCTTCCTTTGTAGTATTTTAATAGATATTCATGAGATTCTTTCTTTATAATTGAAATCTAGAAATTTCACCAAGGGAAAACGTAAGTATACTCGTGGAATTAATTTTATTCATGTCCTTAATACGTTTTGAGCACTTTCAGTCTTCAGGTAAAAGGTCTTTGTCTACAGATGGAAAGCTGTCTTTGCTTATCAACTCTGTTCTCTTCGCTTTATACTCTTTTTCAAGATCACCAGTTATCTGTAAGTTGATCAATATGTGTTCCATATTGATCTCATCTTTATCATAGAATTTTAATCTTTTTATCCCTTTCCTTTATGACCTGGAAGAACTTGTTTAAGTTTCTCATATTTTTGGTTATTCTTCAGTGATAGCTCAGATTTATTACATACTGATTATGTGTTAAGTGTTCTGTGTGCACAATCTCATTTAATTCTCCCAACCACCCTGTGAGTGAAGTTCAGTTATCATCTCTATTTTCACAAATATGATAACTAAGGCTCAGAGAGTTGAAGTAATTTGTATAAGTTCATACAGGTGGTAAGTTTCAACCCCAGAGTCCATGTTCCTAAGCACTTCATCATACAGTTTCTCCAGAGTGAGTCGGGTATTCATTTTCTCCATTATAGTTTTTCATTTTGCAGCTGTGATTCCCATCTTTTCCTTTTTTCAAATTATCCCTTATTCCTAATGTTTGATCTGGTTCACTAGAGATATTTTCCTCCTGAGTCTCGTGAAGAATATGAATTATTTTTGGAAACAATAATTTTGCTATGTCCCATGCTTAGAACAAGGAACAGTATTTTAAAAAAGCTTTGTAAAGTCATTACTGAATTTTTAAAATGTTGAAGAAATTAGTCAGTAGGTTACAAAATAACTGCTATAGCATGCCTTATATGAGTACTTTATTTTAAAATATAGTTATCTACCTCTTTGGTAATAAGACCTTGGTAATTTCATCAATTTATTAAAAAATACTTCTTATGAACCTACCAGCTATATCTCAGGTGGGGGGAAAAAGGCATTCCAGCTAGAATGTAGCAGGATAATAAATTGTGCTTTTTCAGTTTTATAGGAATTTTGGCTTAAATCCTAAAGCTAAGGACAACAGTGCTGGACATATATCATGCAGGACATAACTAAAAGCTAGAAAATTGGTCCAGTGACCTGTTCTCCATCTTTCCTGTATAAGTGAATATGAAACATTTTAAAGGGGATTATTGAAGGAAAGTTTTAGGGATAGAAAGTAGAATGGCTTTTTAAAGGTTTTCCACTAAACTTGAGTTGGAAGAGGGTTCCATAAGAACCACTTGCACAGATTCAGTATGCCTGTAAGGGGAGAGTAGCAGTACCTTCTCAGGATGGAAACTTCCAGAACTACAGAAACTCATATGACCAATTCATGATCCCACTCAGGTGGAGGTCAGTGAAAGAGTTCTTGGGAGAATTAGACAGTATCTTTAAGGGGAGGGGGCATAAATGAACGTAGAAATTAAAAGTGGATCAAGTAGTTCCGAAAGGCAGTGTAAGGAGAGAGACTCAGTAGTGGGCAACTGTACTTTGATCTTTGGTGTGTCAAAAATGAGTGATTTTCCTTTGGGCCAAGTGGATAGCTCAGAAGGTAGTCAGCTTGAGTCATCTTGATGTCTTGATGCCGAAGAAAGCTGCTTCCCCGAAAGAAAGGACTCACAGAGGGAGAAGCTATGGGTCTACTGCCAGGGGCAGAAGCTTCGAGGGTGTTGCGAGAAGTCATCCAGAGAAAGTATTGCCCAAGTGGAAGAATTTCTTATTGAGGACAGTGGCCAGTGCTCGGAAGAATGACTAATGACCCCACAAAAAACCCAGCATGTGGACACATATTAGGAAACGGAGCCCTGAAGGCGAGGTTTATGAATACAGCAGCTAATGCAAGACTTGCCCCTTTTCCTCTAATTCTCCTAGTCCTTCCCAACTCCGGAGGAGTCTGTTAGTTACTGATTGCTATGTGAGAAATCATCCCCTGAGTTAGTCTCTTAAACACAATAAAAATGTATTTTTCTCACAGTTTTGGGGAGTCAGAGATTCTGAAGTGTCTTGGTAGGTAGTTCTGACTCAAGATCTTCCATGGGGTTGCCGTGTCCAGATGTCGTTACACAGATCAGGCCTATTGAGTATGAGAGGGGACTACAAAACAGTGTGACTACCGGTGGGGGTGGGTGGGTGAGAATTATTGGAGGTCATTGAGGCTGGTCCCCTCTGGCCAGCAGGAGATGGTAGAGTTGAGGGGAGAGTGAAAGAAGAGACCAAGCACTGCCTGCTCAACCCTCTTCCTCATGGCAGATCCCAGAGCCTAACTCAGGAGAGGGGCAGAAGCTCTGAATCAGACTTAAGGCTGAACATGAATCCTAGTTACTAAATGTCGGGCACTTGTAAGCTCCATTTGCTTGGGAGAGGCCCTGTTTACTCCTGTACTCCTAGAATGCAGCCAGATTTTGCATTTTTCCTGGATATTTCATTTTTAATAAAGTATTAATAATAGTTGCATTAGAACATGTCAGGGTAGCTTTGGCAGATCTGCAATGTATATTTATGCTTTCTGACTTGGTCTCATCGCGCGGTGTGTGAGACAATTGTATAGTGGATAGTGCAAGCCCATTTCTCTTTCTCTGACCTTTAATTTTGTTTTTAATTTTTAAAAAATCCAGTGTTTATTATTTTTAAAATTATTTATTTATGGCTGCGTTGGGTCTTTGTTGTGGTGCACGGGCTTCTCATTGAGGTGGCTTCTCCTGCCACGGAGCACGGGCTCCAGGCATGCGGGCTCAGTAGCTGCGGCACGCAGGCCCAGCCGCTCCGCAGCACGTGGGATCCTCCACGGACCTGGGCTCGAACCTCCACGGACCTGGGCTCGAACCTCCACGGACCTGAGCCCCCTGCACTGGCAGGCGGATTCCCAACCACTGCGTCACCAGGGAAGCCCTCTGACCTTTATTTTTAAAGACAACATAGAAGATGTTTGTCGATATAATGAAGTGTGTGACCCCTAGTGCTGGGAGTGAGTACTTCCTTCTAATCTCAGATGGTGATGGGAGAAGTCATTGACTCTGCTGCCCTACAGGAGCCAGTTGTGCCATGATCTACGCCGAGAACTACTAAGTGCATGAAGCTACCAGGTCACCACTTGTCACGGTCAGTGGGGAACATGGGACAATATAGGTTGTGTCCAAGAAATGTAGGACAGAAATTGGGGCTGAGCAGCCTTGCCGTAGTCTGTAGAGAGAGTAATCCACTTGTGTTTCCTATTGTGGTTTCTCATTTTTACAAAGTACTATTTGTTATTTAAAAATTTTTTGCAATTTACCTTTTCTGTAGCCGTGAGCTCCAAAAAATGAAAGTGCATATTAAATGAAAAAAGTAAGTACAGTACTCAATTTTTCTCTCTCAAGAAAATTGATGATAAAAACAAAATATTCCTTATTTCCCACACCCTCATTGGGGTTGTAGTGGTGCCCTTGATCAGGTGAAAATCAGAAATCACAAATCTGCTGAAGAAGTATCAGCAGCTGCTTGAAATGTTAGTCGTCATTTAAGAGCGTTACAGACGATGATGGTTTACAACTAACACATGTAGCTGCAAGAGGTGTTTCCATGTTACTCTGTGAAACATGACTTGCCTTATAGGGTGAAAGTGCTATTCTAATTTAATTTTGCTCATTTTCAACTTCAAAAAATAATAGGATGGCTCATAGTGTGCTGGGTCCGCTAGCAGAAGAGGATCTTTGCAGTTAAAAGAGTTGAATTTCATATCAGTATTATCAGATACTTCAGATAAAAAATGAGTTTATTCAAGAATAGTACCACTTTTAAGAAACCAAATTTATGGAATCAAGACAAGGCTTTGGGAAGATCACTGTGTCAAAGATGAATTAATTATCTGACATTATTGCGGATGCTACTGTAAATTCACTTCAAAAGTTCAAAACGGAAGAAAAAATATTTTCTTTTGTAATTTACATCTACATGTAAATGTATTTACATCTAAATAAATTTAAAATACAAATGCAATTTATTTCATGGTGAAATACAAATACGATGATAATAAAAAATCTTGGCAGAGCCCAGCATTGTGGTAAAAACAATGTTCCTTCTAAAATAAGAAAGATATAGAGCAAAAATGTGCTTGGAATTGGTGGTAGTGCATAGGTAATTTATAGTTACATCTATAAAAGCAGCTATGTTCTACCAATTCAAATAGAAGCTATGGTTTCCAAAATTTAAAAATAGCATTACATATACACACAGTATTTCAGTTAGAATGTTTTTGTGAATGGTACCGTGTAATCACAAACCCAAAACGGCAGCATGATCGTTTAGACGTGCTTGCTGCCCTCGATCAATCTCATGTTCGAAGTGATTGCACCTTTGAAGCACTGGTAAATCAACCCACGTGACCTATGTTATTTAATTTTTTTCCTCCTTGCAAGTCTTCTAAATTTTGGCCACTTTTTGTTCAAAATCAATAGATACATTTATATTCTTTACCAGAATGTCATCAGTGGAGAAGGTGTGGTGGCTCTGTAACGTGCCAACCGGGCTAGGCTGCACTCCTTGTCACAGGATTCCCTCCTCTGGACGTTTTTGCTTAGTTGGGGCCATAAGAAACATTGTGCGTGAGTTTTGGTGGCTAGAAGACAAGCAGCAGCGATTGAGGCTTTTCACCTGGGAGAGGTGGAGGCACGTGATTTGTATTAGTTCACAGGCCTTTTCACTCATCTGCTGACTCAGCTCGTTGATACGGGGGCAGCGGCAGAGGCGGGGCCTCCACTGCTCCATCTTTCCCCGGATTCTGCTCCTTTCAGTCCTAGATCCGGTTGAGCGTCACAATGAAGGGCACCCGCTTTTCCTGCCAAACACCCACTGTATCGAGGTTGGAGGCAAGGAGAAATGGCGCAACTCCCGTCCATCTTCTTGGGGTCCTGCCCGAGCTCGTGGACTGCTGCTCACCTTTGTAAGTTTCGTCTTTCTCTTGCCTTCCCCGCTTTACGTCCATCTTCCCTTCCTGCCTTCCCCGTAAATATCACGTTCCTAAATCAGACACGGAGAGCTCACTTCGCTCCTGCGTTTGCCTAACGTGAAATCCCTGTAACAAGTCATATGAATGCTTTGGTGTATGTGTGTGTATATGTATTGTTATTGCAGCTGAAAAATCAAAACTATGCCCTTATTAATAAGTTGGAAATAATAATTGCAGTACCCGATGTTGGGGAAGAGTCTACTGTGTGGCAGGAACGGAAGGAAATTGAGTGTGGTTGGCTCATGGCAATGGGGGAGGCGTTGAAAATTTTGGAAAAACAGGCAGGAGCTGGATTTTGGAGCTTCGATTTCATTCTCTGTGCATTGGCAGGCTCTTGGGATGGTTCAGCAGGAGACTGATATGATTTGATTTCCGTTCAAGACGGTTCCTCTGAGAAGTGATTGAAGGGGTATAAAATGGAAATGAAGAGACAAATTAGGAGGTTCTTCCTGTAGACCAGGCAGGAAATGATGAAATCTTGGACCAAGGGAGATAACAAAGGAGATGAAGCCAAATAGATGGATTTCAGATATATTTTTGTTTTATAGCTGACAGTTGAATAATTGGATAGACACAGATGATGGTGTTTTTACTGAGATGTATGCTTGCGTGTGTGGTTTGTATGTTTATGAGGAGACAGGTTTGCAAGAGTTCAGTTTACGTGTGTTCAGTCGGCTGGTCTCTGCTGCCCTCCCCTCTCCTTTGGCAGCCAGAAAGCTCAGAAAAAAATATTTGAGGCTCAACAGTATCAGCCTTTTTAGACCTTATTCTCTTCTTATCTCTGTTCCTCTCCTCTTCCACTGGTTTCGGATTTTTATTCATCTATTTCCTTGGTAGTGATGCTTGATTCTTATATTTTATTTGTGTTTGTAAGCTGTTTTGAATTCTTCATGAAATAGTAAACATCTGTGGTTTTCAACCTGGGGCTGTTCTCCACTCCACCCCCACCTCCCCACCCCCCACGCCCAGGGACAATTGGAAATGTCTGGTTGTCCTAATTGGTGGGCAGGATGCTACTGGCATCTAATGGGTAGAGGTCAGATGGGCCGTTGAACATCCTGCAGCATGCAGGACAGCACCCTCACAACCAGGAGTTTTCTGGTGCAAAAGGTCAATAGTGCTGAAGTTGAGAATCCCTCATGTTGACTATAAATAATTTAATAGACAAATATAAATTATAAAATTTACGAACACTTGATGAAATGTAGGGCCTCATTTGAAGGAAGAAGTTATGCCGTATTGATTTTTCCTTTCTTTTCTCTCCCTCTCTCCCTCCTTTCGTTCCTTTTTTCCTTCCTTTTAATTGGCTGTATTAATTGGACTTAAGGAGATAAGTAATAGGTCCCTTTATCCAATCCAGGGTGGTCAACAATAAACCTTGCAACTAGGCAAGCATGTTACAATTCTAGAAGTATGTTATAAAGGAAACGGAATTCTACAGCAGCTTCCTGGCTCTGAATAAAATCTGAGCTGGGAAGTGACATTTTCACCTGGTTACAAAGATGACTCAAAAAGGAAATAACTCATTCATGAACCTTCCTGAATAGAAACTAGTTAGTTTTTATGCTTCCAAGTTTAGTTTGAAGAATTACTCACAGGCTTCAAGAATACAACCCCAAATGATTTACATGCTGAAAGAGATGGTGGGACTTTGTGAACCTCGTTTGCTGTGGCATGCCTTTGAGAATTTTTTGGCTTTTTTAATCTACAAAGGAAATGGGTAAGGACCTTCTGATACCCACTATTTCAGTGGTACCTCGTTCATGCAGCCACTTCTGTCTTGGGTTGAAAAGTATTACAGTATCCTGTATGCACACCTCGTACAGATAGCACAGCTATATTCCAAAGTAAGTGTGACCCAGAGGCCTATTGGAGTCTCCCTAACCTTTAAGATACACACTCTGAGAATTCAGTGGACCCTGGAAGTCTTCCACATTTTCCCCCAGGGGCCTCAGGTTCTCATGGTCGCCTCTGGCTCTGAGATCCCTTTTTCACTAAATTGTCGTGTTCCTGGATCATTTCCTCACCCTCCCTGTGCTGGCCCACCTCTGCAGTCGATCTACACCTGTGTGCACCTCAGACCCTTTCTTTTCAGTGCTTAACCCCCATACACACGTGCTCTTACACACACGCGTATAAAATGCAAACAGTATATATATTTCTGAGTGTACAATTCTACAGAATGTGTAAGAGAAGGGAAGTGACATTGCAGCAGTGTGGCTGAGTGAGAGTTTTTAAAGTGCCCCAGGTGATTGTGATGTACAGCCAAGATTGACAATCAACAGCTTAAAAGTAATTCTGGTGTTGCTTCTTAACATTTTTTTTCACCTTGGTACATACTGTGTAGGGAGCTTGGATCACATTTGTATATAAACTTCATGAGAGCTGGGTTCCTCTCTGTCTTGTTCATTGCTTTCCAGCACCTAAAAATAGGCCCTGGTAGATGGTAGGTGCGAGATAACATGTGTCGAATAATAAATGAATGAATGACTCATTCAATCAATTGGTATAGCCAAAGCCACAGATTCCAAAATATTTTAAACTTTGTAGTAGATATAATGGGATGTTACTTTTGCTTCACATTTACTGCCTTGAGTTTTAATACATCTCATGAGTGGTGAGTTAGAGCAGAACTTCTTTCTAAAGTCTAACACTCTGAGGAGGGGTCTTTGAACTTCCTAAAATTGTATGCAAAGTTTTGCTCGTCTGCTCTTTTTCCGATGTAAGAAGTTCCATAACTTTCCATACAGTCTCAAAAGTGGTGCAATGACCCAGAAAGTTTAAGAATTACTAAGTCAGAGGATGTATAGTTCTTTCACTGCCAGACCTTTTCTTCTGAGAGGTTTCCCTAGGGTTCCTTTAAAACATCAAGTTGCCTTCCACATTTAAAATAGGGTTTAGGGCTTCCCTGGTGGTGCAGTGGCTAAGAATCTGCCTGCCAATGCGGGAGACATGGGTTCGAGCCCTGGTCCGGGAAGATCCCACATGCCGCAGAGCAGCTAAGCCCGTGCACCACAACTACTGAGCCTGTGCTCTAGAGCCCGCGAGCCACAACTACTAAGGCCCATGTGACACAACTACTGAAGCCCGCGCGCCTAGAGCCCGTGCTCCGCAACAAGAAGCCACTGCAATGAGAAGCCTGTGCACCGCAACGAAGAGTAGCCCCCGCTCGCCGCAACTAGAGAAAGCCCACGCAGCAACGAAGACCCAACACAGCCAATAAATAAATGAATGAATGGGTTTAGCAGGTGAAAATCCATACATTTCACACACGTTTTCAGCAATTCATTTGTTGAATAATATCATATTCACTCGTGGTGCTTACAAAATGGGAGATGAAAATTGTAAGTAAGTGAAGGAAACACTGCAGAGGCCTGAATTTCTGGTGGTTTCATATCTGCTTCCCTTGACTCCAGGCAGATTTGGCCAATTACAGGAGCAAGGGTTTAAAAGGCTTCTGACTTCCCATAGGTGTGATTGATTCTGCAAATGTGCCAGTTCCCCTGCTCCCTCTAATTATCTGATTGAAAGCACCAGTTGCTCAGAAGTGCTAAGCAAATAGCCTCTTGTTTGCCAGGAGCTGTAGCAAGTAAGGATTTTGAGCTGGTAGAGGATATATAACGCCCTCTGATTGTTCCTTACAGCTTTGGGGAATAGTCAAATGTCTTCTGCTGTTCTGTGCATTGGTTAAGTTCTATTTTCAGATTGGTTTTCTTTCTGTTAAAATAAACCACGTTTAGCTTTGCGTCGTCATCATTCAGAACAATTCCTCTAACACGTATTCATATTGTGTTTACAGTTTGCAAATTACTGCAAACCATCTCCATTTAATAAGAATAATTCAGCTCTGTAAGGAAATGGTTAAAAATCACTTTAGAAACTGGAAAAACCCAACGAACATATTTGTATATAAATATAATTAACATTCTTGGTTAAATTTTGGATGATACTGAATTTTGTAAAACTGTGAGTTATAATACTTTTTCTAATTTTTTACATAAGCTAATTTTGAGCTTATCTATATTTAATTTCAGCTGGAACTTGAGGTATACAAGAATACTAGTAAGAATTTAGGAGGTGTTTTTTAAGATAAATTTTGTCCCCCTAGATACACATGTGACTGTTGTAGATTTTAGAATGTCTCAGACTGTCAGGTTCTCCTCACTGCGAATTTAAAACTGATGAGTACACCCCAGCTTTTAAAAAGGGCCCTAGAGTGTTTGATTTTAATAGAAGTTTTGCATCCCTTGCAATTTATACTAATATTCCATGACTTGTGGCATTTCCTCACCCATAGGTCTTGAGTGTAATCTCACATCAAACAGAATCGTCTTTATCATCCACTGCCACTGGTTTTGTGTGAAAGATAAATGCTTTTCTACTTGAGGGGTAATGATATATTTAATTCTAGTGAAAGCTGTTACTCTTGTTCCAAGTTTTCAGAGTCGGACTCAGAGCTTAAAATTCTACAGTCCCAATATTTCTTTTTTTTAAATTTATTTTATTTTATTTAAGTATAGTTGATTTACAATGTTGTATTAATTCCTGCCGTACAGCAAAGTGATTCAGTTATACATCAATGTTGTGTTAATTTCTGCCGTACAGCAAAGTGATTCAGTTATACATATACATTCTTTTTCGTGTTCTTTTCCATTATGGTTTATCACAGGATATTGAATATAGTTCCCTGTGCTATACAGTAGGACCTTGTCGTTTATCCATTCTACATGTAATAGTTGGCATCTGCTAATCCCAAACTCCCAGTCCATCCCTCCCCCATCCCCCTTGGCAACCACAAGTCTGTTCTATGTCTGTGAGTCTGTTTCTGCTTCATAGATAAGTTCATTTGTGTTATTTTTCAGATTCTACATATAAGTGATTGATATTGTATGGTATTTATCTTTCTCTGTCTGACTTACTTAACTTAGTATGATAATCTCTACGTCCATCCATGATTCTGCAAATGGCATTATTTCATTCTTCTTAATTACAGTCCCAACATTTTAAAAGAATATAATTGGGTATAGTAAGTTTGTCTCTTAGAATAATAAATGCGATGTTTGACATATCAGATAAAATGGATTACTGAAATGAAGTCATCTTAATAACAGAACTTTTCTTCCACTTAAAAATTCTCCCTTCCACAGTCAAAAGGGGTCATAATGTGGAATCAAGTCATTTGCAATTGATTAAAGGCACATGAATGATCAGTCTAACTCACATGGGACTCGTTACTACACCCTTTGAACCAAAACAGAGACGAAAGGTAACAAACGTTAACTGAGCATCTCCTGTGTGCCAGGCCCTAAGTCCATTACCTAACGTAATTGTTACCTTATAGCAGTAATGTCGAGGCTGATGACTGTCAGGGATTTGTTGGAGGTGACACATGTAGAAAGTAGCAGAGGAGAAACTCAAAGCCAGATCTCTCTCATTATCAAGGTTGTGCTGTAGCCCATGGAAGTGCTGCCACAGAAAGGGCTCTAGTGAGAGGGACCAGCAGAGTAATCATGAAAATGCCTCGTCTATACAAAGCACTTGGCGCTTACTAGGCTTTTGCACTTTTCGTTAAGCGCCCATATTTTATGGGACTCAGGTTTGTGAGTCCCCTTGTTAACCTTGGGGAATAACTTAAAGATGAACAATATATACTCTCTGCCCTTACGGAGTTTATAGTCGAGTGGAAAGTTGGACGTGTAAAAAATACACAGTATGAAATAGCACAGGGAACAGATGACAAAGGCAGAATCTGAACCCAGGACTGCCTCACTTCAAAATGCTATAACAGAAGTAAAACAAAAGTGTCCTCAAATATAGAGTGAGTGAATGAATGAATGGCACCTTGAGGGGATTCACTTATTCAATAAGCCTTTCCCGATTGCCTGCCGGTACCAGACATGATGCTAGGTGTGGGGGACTTAAATATATCCATGTTTTTGAGGAAGTTACAATTGCAGTATTAGGTAAGTGTGCCAAGAATCATATGTGGATGGTCAGTGAAAAGAAAAGGAAGTGGGTTCTTTATGGTGACAGGGCTAGTAAAGGGCATACCTGGACTTTGAACTCAGATCTAACTCAAAAACCATCAGTCAATAAAATTACCAAGGGCAAAGGAGAGAGAACAGTTAAATAAAGAAGACTTGGGGAGCATGGAGCCTAAGATGAAAGGACAAATGGTAGAAGCATCACTGAAGTGCTCTACTGTACCCCAAAGTGGAGGATGAAGCCAACCAGCAGATGAAAGGGAAAGGCACTAGGTATTAGGGTCCCACCGAGGCTGTATATTTATATTCACATCATGATTCATGATGTATTCTTCAAATTTAAGCAAATCCTTATGTAGCGCAGCAGCTCCCCCTATTCCTCATGTGCAAAGAGAATAAAAAAGATAGGTCTCTGCCCTTGAAGGGATTTTGGTCTAGGGAGGGATCAAAGGAAACCTACAAAGACAATTGCTACGGTAAAGTCAGAGATGGCTTCAAGTGGACGGATAAACTGAAGTTTCCCAGTAGAAGAGGGAAAGAAGGCTGATCCAGGTAGAGAAATCCTGACACAAGGCCAGAGGTTTGGAAGTCTGACTTTTTGGAGAAATAGCCTGTGACCCAGCCATCTTGTCCCCTAGCTGCTGACTGGAATCCTCCATGCAAGAGTGTGAAAACCCTTGTAAGTTAGTTTTATAGAGGTCAGGGAGGAGATGAATGGAATTAAATTAGGCAGGAGATGAAAGGTTGAGACTGTAGTGCACTCATGCAGATTGGAGTTTAAAATAGATCATGTCCTGTGGGGACGTTTAAAGAATAGGCCAGGTGCCCTGATTGAAAGTGCTATGTATAGAGGCCTATAGGCAGCAAACCAGATTTCATAATAGAGATGTTCAAATAGCTTTGCTTATACTAGGTGGTGATTGCCCAAAACCATCTGGGGATGTAGTTCGGAGGTTCTAGCTCTTCAAAAAAATTGAATAAGACTTCGAATACTCTCATGCAAGCATTATAACAGCTATTTAAAAAGTGAGTTGGGGCCAAATTCACTTCTTAACAGCACGTAGTCTTTTGATAAATTGTGTCATGTAATGATTTGATTCGTGTAGACTGGAATTAGGTTTGTTTTCTCATCTCTGAAGGTCAGTGAAATAGAGGTGGTATATTTCTAATCTGAAGTAAAGCGGTTGGCGGTGGCCGAGCTGTAAGCTGTGTGGGATAGCGCGTCGTAATGAGAAATGCATCACCGTCAACCAAGAGAGATGTGTGATTGAAAATCATTAGTGGAAAAGGAGGTTTTGCTGATTGAATGCTTTTAAAATAAGCAAGTCTTACAACTGTTAGTAACGTGAGTGTGGCCTTCCCCAGGCTGTTGCTCTGGAATTGTCATGAGGATGAATAATGCTGTTTGGCAATCACTACTATTTAGGTCTCTATCACCACACTACTCTGGGGACATCTCCTCCTAAACCGTGCGGGGAATCCTCACAATATCTTATTTTGAAATGTGAATGAAATGTACTTTGAGTCCCGTGTTGATTCCCTTAACTGAGTCTTCTAAAGGATGAAACCTGCCTTCTAAACACATTTAGACTGCAAAAAAGTCATGGCGAGTAAAATTAAAGAAACAGTCACTTCTCCTTCAAATGCAGCTATCTGTTCTCAAGTATCTGCTGTGTAAAGGGAGCTCTACTCAGATGTTCACGTATATGATGAGGTGTCATTACAATAACCTCATGAGAAGGGTTTAATTATCCTATTTTACAGATGAGGAAACTGGTCGAAGAAGTAAAGTGATTTTTGTTAAGGTTCACACAGGGGTTAAGCTAAAGGTGAACATTCCATATGAATACTCTGCTTTCTTTAAAATCTCCAGGAATGCTTTGCCTTAAGATACTGTTAATGTTAACCAATGAAGGGCAAATTATACATTCAGGTCACATCAATCCAGCAGAAGGAGGAAAAAGTTTTTATTAAATTGAGAAAGTAGAAAGAGAAAAATCTATTTATTTATAGAACTTTTATGTTCCACTGATTGAGTTGCTTAATAATACTGAAGTCCCAAATAAAATGATCAAAAGTCAGGACAATTATGAGGTAAGGATTGCAGATACCACATACTTAACTTAGTGGTCCTATGGTTAGCATTTATCAAACCTATGTCAGCCACAGAGTTGGCTTTTCAGTTCATGGACACATGTCACCTCAGTAAGAGTTTAAGGCAAGAAAATCATAACATGTATACAATTTAAAATCTAGTTAATTTGCAATTGCAGTTCTAATATTCTGTTATATTTTAGCCCAACTCTGGCTCTCATACCCTCAAATTGATTTTCTATAACGTGATCACAAGACAGATACATGATTAAAGACAGGTTGAATGAGAAATGAATATTAAAGTCCATGTATAAGGAAGTTGGATACAATAGAAATTTTTAAATCTGATCACTCTTCTATTACCTTGGTATTTTTTGGATAACATATATCCTCCATAAATCCTACAGAAGGCGAAAAAAAACAGTTAAAAAATTATCTTTGCTTTTCTAGTAAGATTTATTTATCTTTTAAATTTGCCTATTTTAAAGTGCATAGGTTTTTGTTTTGTTTTTTTTTGCGGTACGTGGGCCTCTCACTGTTGTGGCCTCTCCCGTTGCGGAGCACAGGCTCAGCGGCCATGGCTCACGGGCCCAACCGCTCCACGGCATGTGGGATCTTCCCGGACCGGGGCACGAACCCGTGTCCCCTGCATCGGCAGGCGGACTCTCAACCACTGCGCCACCAGGGAAGCCCGCACATAGGTTTTGAATTGAGATTTGGGTGAAAAAAATTTCCATGATCAAATAGGTGTAGGATGTGGTCATTTGCCCTAAACTGTGGCACGTGGGTCATATCCAGCCCTCTGCCTCTCTTTATAAAGTTCTATTGAAACACAGCCACGGTATTCATTCAGGTATTTTCTATGTCTGCTTTATACTTTAAATGCAGAGTTGAGTAGATGCAACAGAGACCATATGGCCTGCTAAGCCTAAAATGTTTACTATCGGGCCTTTATAGAAAAAAATTTGCTAACCCCTTATCTGAACCAAGCAGTCGTCTTTATTGTTGGAATTCACAGAGACTTTAATTATCTACTGTGTGTTGTAAATTTCCAAGAAGATGTGCTTAAATACATATCATTTCCTGAACATTTTGGTCCTAGTACCGTTTTTTTTTTTTTTTTGGCTCAATCCATCAGCCACTGGCATTAGTGTCCTGTCATGTGCTTGCAGAAATACTGTTGATTGATTGGAAAAGACCAACATATACCTTCGTAGCTTGCCGTAACTTCCAGGTTCATTTAGCCAAGGGCACAAAATCCTATAATACTGCAGCAACCCTCAGTCTCCCAGTGAGCAGCACGCAGCCAATGACACTGTCTGCAAAAGGTAAAGATTTACCAGAAGAGCAAAGCCTAACATTATTTTACATTTCTTCTCTATTCAGGACTCACATCACTATCCAGGGAAAATGTACAATCTCTTTGCTTAGTGTTTCCATTTAGGGAGAGGTTGAGTTAGGCTTTCCTAGATCTTGGCCCAAACTTGGTGTCAGTGAGGTCACATCCTCCCCCAGGGAGAAGAGTAGAGTCTGTGCCCATAAGTCCCTAAGAAGTACCTCTTTCTAGCTTCCCACCATCCTGGAAGGCTGATTTCCCAAAATCTGTGGAACACATACCTTTTGAAACAGTACTCTTAAGCTTTTAATGCAGACAGCACCACTATATCATATTTTAAGAATCACATTATTTATGGTTATATGCTATTCTTAGTTTACTATTCCCTTAAAAGAAATCTGGAATGGGTGACAAATGTTATAAAATACCTTTTAGCATCTATCAAGATGATCATATATTTTATCTCATTTGACCTATCAAAAGGTAAATTCCTTCAACTTGATTCCTAAAATGGAATCATTGTTTCTTCTGCATATTTACATACCCAATATTGTGTTCATAATCAAAACTCTTAAAAGATAAAAAACATAAATCCTTGAGTATCAACAGAAACAACAAACCTCTAAAATTAAACCAAATTGCCAAGACTGTAAACACTGGAATTATCAGAAAAATAATATAAAATGAGTATATTTAACATGTTTAGAGAAATAAGAGGGTATTGAAAATATGGCTAAGAAATAAACTATCCATTAGACTAATTTGGCTAGTGAAATTTGAAAAAAGGTTAAAATAGATCTTCTAGACATAAAAACTTGGTGTATGGTTTAAAAAGAATGTTAAATATAGATGAAGAGAATTGGTAAACTTGACTATGTATCTGAAATAACTCAGAATTCAGCACAGAGAGACTGAGATGGAAAATACAAAACATATGTTGAGAATACTGCATGACAGACTTAGAAGGAATAACGTGTATTGGATTGGCCAAAAAGTTCGTTCAGGTTTTCTGTAAGATGTTTGTACGGGAAAACCCGAACGAACTTTTTGCCCAACTCAATTTCTAGTCAAAATACTGGAGGGATACAATGAGAAGATTGGAAGAGAGGAAATTTTCAATGATTTAATAGCTGATTATTTTCCAAAATTCATGAAAGAAACGAATCCTCAGACTGAGAGGATCCCCAACAAATCCCAAAAAGGACAAATAAGATGAAATTCACACCTAAGCTAAGTTTGTTCATAGATAAACTATGGAATGCTAAAACAAGGAAATGACATTAAAAGCAGCCGGAGAGAACATAATAGGTCACCTACAAAAGACTGAGAGACCTGAGATAGCAACTGCAAAGAGGATGGAAAAGGGTATTCTCCAGCTGATTTAATTAGGCTCATGTACCTTGATAGAAAAACCAGATAAAGATCATAGAAGAAAGGAAAATTACATGCTAACCTTGGTCCTGACTTTTAAAAATTGCAAACCAGCTCCATATTCTGTCTCACCATATAAATAGCATATGTGACATAATTATATGACATACAATTTATATACATTTATGTATATGGAACATCATGACAAGATTGTGTTTATTCCAGGAATGCCAAGTTGCTTCAACGTTAGAAAAATGATTCATCATACTAAGAGATTAAAGGTAAAAAAAGCTAAATGATGATTTCAGTATACACATAAAAAGCTTTTGATTAAAATTTCAATTTCATGAATTGCATAATTCATGATGAAAAGTTTTAGCAAACAAGAAATAGAAGGGAACTCCTTTACTTGATAAAATACATTGACAAAGATGAAGCACATATCATACAAAAACATTATCCCTGTAAAATCTGGAGTAAGACAAAAAGTGTAACCACTACCAGTTTAACAGTGCAGTGATTGGAGGCCTGAGCCAGTGCAAAAAGATAATAAAAAGAAATTTAAAGAAGTTAAATGTATATAGCTTTTTTTTTTTTTTTTTTTGTGGTACGTGGGTCTCTCACTGTTGTGGCCTCTCCCGTCGCGGAGCACAGGCTCTGGACACGCAGGCTCAGCGGCCATGGCTCACGGGCCCAGCTGCTCCGCGGCATGTGGGATCTTCCCAGACCAGGGCACGAACCCGTGTCCCCTGCATCGGCAGGCGGACTCCCAACCACTGTGCAACCAGGGAAGCCCAATGTATATAGTTTAAAATGGAAGAAAGAAGCCTTACTTGCTGAGTAAATATAGGATAGTGGTTTAACAGCATGAGCGTTGGCACCGAATTGCATGGGTCCAAGTCATACTTGTGGTACCTACTGTCTCTATGCCCTTGTACATAATCTTTGTGCCACACCTCCCCATGTGGAAAATATGGCTAATAATAGTAATAGTGTGAGGATTAAATTAGTTAATATTTGTAAAGGGCTGAGAAGTAAGAACTAGTCCTAGTGCTTAAGTATCATGAAAACGATACACCTTAAAAAAAAAAGTCACAGGATTTTCTGAAGTTGCCTCTGGCCTCTAGCAGTCACATGCATCTACCCCAGTCTGCTATGTGTATATTATTCTGTTTGTATCATGATAGGAAAATGGTTAGGAAACATTTTTTATCCCTATGAGAAAATGAAATTTGATCTGACATCATATACAAAAATCTAGTTAGATTTAAGACAATTCTGAAAGGTACAATGTTAAAACTTAGTTAAAAACATAGGACTACACTGTTCAGTACAGTAACCACAAGACACATCTTACAATTTAAATTGAATAAATAAAATCAAAAATTCAGCTCTTGATTCAGACTAGCTTTCTGAGGATCATCAGGGTTTGTAGTAGGAAGTCAAAATATTTTAGATGTATTCATGAGACATGGAAATTCCTTTCTTGAGAATTGCATGGCTGCTTTTCAAAGGAGTTTAACCTTTCTATGTATTTTAGCTTTCAATTTGCCACTTAGTTTTCCATTGTGTATTTTAAAATCTTTTGTACATGTTTCTGGATGATACTACGAGATTTGAATCTTTGATCTCATTGAAATGGTTCAGGTTTCAATATTCTATTCTTTATTTTTAAATTCTGATATAGATTATATTGAAATTATAGGTATTTGATATTTTAAATGAATTAAATTAGAAATTATCAATAAAGAAAATTAGAAATTAAAAAAATTCAGTTCCTCAGTTCATTAAGCACATTTCAAGTACCCAATAGCCACATGTGGCCAGTGGCTGTCATATAGGATAGCATAGATTATGGAACATTTCTATCATAAAGTTCTACTGGACAGTGCTGATACAAAAGATTGTCTTTATGGCCATAGGGCCGGGGTCAGCAAACTTTTTTGTAAAGGACTAGAGAGTAAATACTTTAGGCTTTGCATATCATTTGCTATCTCTGTTGCATATTAGTCCTTGTTTTTACAACTGTTTAAAAACAAAAAACAATCTTATCAGGCCATAAAAGTACAAAATCCCATATTTGGCCAATGGTCTTTAGTTTGATTGCTCTTGCTTTTGGTTCATGGAAAGATTTCTTAAGATGAGAAGCTCAAATATTTGGTAAATTTGGTTACCTTTAAATTAAGAATGTCTACTTATCAAAAGCCAGCATAAAGGAAATGAAGGAGGCTTCAAAGTCCTGGTAATACTCTAGGTCTTCATGGATTTATCATCGTCATTTATTTTTGGATCTCAGGTACACAGAGTTGAATAAATCATGTTAACTGGATCTTGAAAAGATCTCATTGGCCTATGCATGGGCACAGATAGTTCTTTCTGAATTGTATAGTAACTACCTGTGAACTCATCACTCAATGCAAGAATTAGAAGAATGTTGACAAAAACTAACATCTACCTATGTGCTACTGCATCCTGTCCCCCTGCCTGTGCCTACCTGAGATAGTATCCATTCTCAATCTTGTGTTACTCATTCACTGCTTTTTAAGTCTGTCTGTGCATCTATCTGTCCACACACGTGTTTTATGTATACATACACACACATCCATAATGCATATATGTTGTTCAAAAGTATATAGGTATTGTTTTTACTTTCTGAATGGGGGGATTCTTGTTTTGGGACTCACACTTTCCCCCTTCAGTACTGTGTTGCTAATATTCAGTGTGGTTTTGCTAAGGCTTTTCCATATTGTTGGGTGTAGTTCTACTTCATTCACTTTGACTTCTCTGTAATATTCCATTTGGGGATGACATTGCAATTTATTTTCCTGTGGGGCACATAGGTGTTTTTCTAGCATTTTTTTGTTCTTTCCTATTCTTTAAACTCTACATATGTTATATATGTTTGTATATGTATTTAGTAATACATTTTAAAAGCATGCCATATACTATTTAGTGACATGGTGAGGTGTTTGCATATTAAGGGAAAAGGTTCAGGGTACTTTATAAAATGTGTGCACTGATTCACATTTGGAAAAAATAGTAAATGAAGAGGAAAGCTACACATACAGGATAATATGCAAAGGACTAGTGGATGTAAAATATTAATACTATTTGAGAAACCTATGGGATGTGCATATAAATGTGTCTGCGTAGTTGGATAGATTTAGGAGTCATTAACATATATGTTATCATTTAAACCAGGGGAATGGATGAGATCACACTTGGACAGTGTAGAGTGAGACAAAGGGCCTAGGTGAGAAACTCCATACAGACTAACAGTTAAGAAATAGATCAGAGGAGCAAATCTGGTGATAACGATTGAGAATTAATTTCCGGAAGAGTTGGGCGAAAATCAAGAGTGTGTGTTGTCATGGACAACAAGGGAAGAAAGTATTTCTAGAAGCAAGCTGCAGTCAATCAGACCGCGGCTGAGTGGTCAAGTACGACAAGGCTGTGAAGTGCTCACTGGATTTACTAATAAGAAAGTCACTAATCTTGGTAAAAACTCTTTCAAGTGGTGGGATGGGAAAAATGGGGAGATGGAGGTAGCCAATGCAGATAACAATTTCAGGAAATTCAGAAGTGAAGGAGTGAAATGGCTAAGGGAGAAGGAAACCAGGTTGGAAGAAGCTTTTCTTACTTGTTTGGTATGTTTTTAGAATGAAAGAGAATTTGCATCTATAAATGTTAGGAAAGAGCTAGTGGAGAGTCAATGATAAGCAATAGTGGAGAGGCAGTGGGATACGCAGCTGAAAGTTCAAGTACTCAAAGTGAGATAGGAAAGGAACACTGTTGCATTGTGTCTGGAAGGATCAAGCAAAAGTTGGTTAAGGAAGTAGATCAAAGTGAGAGGGGGTGGTAAGTTGAGAGACTTCCTGTCTGAAGGGCCGTGTTTTCTCTTAAAAGTACAGTGAGGCAGGAGGTAATGGAGGTTTAAGAGTTGAAGTGGCTGCTTTGACTTCTGAAATAACTGAATAATTGTTCTACCTATGATATGTGATGCATTCAAGTTGCTAGTATTTTATTGAGGATTTTAAGATTATATGTTTAATGTATTTTTGCTGCTAATGGGGGGAGTGGTTAATATATATGTGCGTGTATAAATACATACATTATCAAACTCTAATAAACCTGGAACCAGCATTATTTGTCTTTCTTTTGTAAGGAACCTGTTTTGTTGATTTGTTTTTATTTTTCTGACTAGATGACTAGAAGATTGATTATACTTAAAATGAAAAAGTTTAATCAGGCTACGTGTAGGTGTTCATCTATTTTCTCTAATTTTGCCCTTTCAATTTTTAAAACTGAAGTCTTACTTCATTCAAGAAGGCTGTCTTCTCATTTATTTTTGCTTATTGCTTCTGTTATGATTGTTCTGGTGTCTTCTATGGGAATAGCAGTTGAGAAGCTTCAGGGATTCAGTTTTTGCAGTAATTGTTTTGTTCTTTATTGGTTCTAATACTATTTAAGATCAAGTGCTGGTACTTTATTTTCCTGTAGAGGTGGTTTGCTTTTATTTGATGAACGGTGTTAGATGGTGACTAAAATGTGATCTCGTTTCCGGGAATAAATATTTTTCACAAGTATGCTCTTACTCCCCTTCTTCAGTGCTCGAAAATCTCCTTATTTTATGCGGCATTATTTTTATATTTTATAATTCTTTTGTTTTAGTTTTTAAATTAGTTAGTTAATTAAATTTATTTTTTGGCTGCATTGGGTTTTCGTTGCTGCATGCGGGCTTTCTCTAGTTGCAGCGAGCAGGGGCTACTCTTCATTGTGGTGCGCGGGCTTCTCATTGCGGAGGCTTCTCTTGTTGCAGAGCACGGGCTCTAGGTGCGTGGGCTTCAGTAGTTGCAGCATGCAGGCTCAGTAGTTGTGGCTCGCAGGCTCAGTAGTTGTGGCTCGTGGGCTCTAGAGCGCAGGCTCAGGAGTTGTGGTGCACAGGCTTAATTGCTCTGTGGCATGTGGGATCTTCCCGGACCAGGGCCCGAACCCATGTCCCCTGCATTGGCAGGCGGATTCTCAACCACTGCGCCACCAGGGAAGTCCCAGTATATTTTATAATTCTGTAACAGTGGATTTCTTCAAAGTTTGTTCCCAGGGCCCTCCTCTTCTCACTTCCTATCTTCCAAGCACTCCCAGCTGTGCCTGAGGTCTCAGTGGTCCACCTGTCTGCTTTATCATAGGATTTGTAATTCTGTGTTCTGTGATTATTTGAATTTTGTCAGTCTGACTTCGAAAGTGATCCTCTCTGAATTTCACTTGGTGAGAATTGTTCAGTTTATGGCAGGTAGGTGGTGATTTTTCTTCCAGCGCTGGGGCAGGTTGCCCTAATTTCTAGGTTCCATGACCAGTCCAGCAGGTACTGGAATGGAGGGGAGACACCCTCATGTACATTAGCTCAAGTCACTTATTTCCTCAAAGTCCTTACATCATATTTTTATCACATGCTTTAGATTCTTTCCAAATGTGTTTTCATTACGAAGCATAAATGAGCTTTAAGATTTGCCACTATTTTAGTATAGCTGTGCCTTTTATTTGTTGTTTCATTCTTGTATAAATGATAAATTTAGTCACCTCCCATGGCCTGTGAAAGTGTCCATGAGTTTTACAGGTTTTATGGAAAGAGAAATCTTAGAGCAGGTGTGCAGCCTCATTTGAAGAGTGAGCTCTGAACTTCGAAAGGCAAAAGGCATCCTCTCAACAGATGAAGGGAACTGAATAAGGAGTGAAGTAAGTTCAGCTACAAACTCATGCCATCTGATAGACGTGACTGGGGGAAATACTATGAAAATGGTGTTATTGAAGAAGCAGATATTTATAGGAAATATTTTTATGTCTTTTACTCCTTGTGACCTATGGCTTGAGGGGAATCTTGGTTCATTAAATCATTACACCATTCATCTTTGATGACTTAGATGTGAGGCATGGAAGGAGAAGGTTTATATATAAATGAGTGTGTCTCAGTGGGCTTTTTCCTAACTATCTGACATTTAGGAGAAAAATCGTTTCGCCAGCACTGCTTGGGCGCACCTTATTTCACTTCTAGAGCTCCTAACTCAAAATAGGATCAACATATCCTACTTCATTATACAATATTAATATTAACTGCATGTAACAGGCAAGCGATTTTATACTCATACTCCCTACCCTACTGTCAGGCACAAATGGAGATATCATAAACCACTGTGGACTTTTTAGTTTGCAAAATATTAGGTGACAGAATCATGGGATCGTAAAGCAGAATGGACCATAAGAGAGCGTGTGCTCTGCCAGCGTCTCTTTGGGCATAGCTTAGAGGGGAATGTGTCCACATTTTGCTTGAAGTGCTCCAGTAATAGACATCGCTTGTGGTCCTTTCTCCAAGGTTCTGCCCTCGGACGGTAGAGGTAGGTATGTTTTTATTATATCTTAAAGTGTTTCTTTTTTTTTTCCTTGTATTGTAAAACAGTACTGTACAAGAAACTCTGTTTTAGTTACTGGGAATATGTAGAAGTGTACATTGTTTGTTCTATATTAACTTTTCATGGTCAAGAAAACGAGAAGATTCTTTAAGGATTCCTCATGAAACCCGTTCTCCATCCCTTCAGTTATTTTTATTGCTGTCTTTGGGACACATACCTATTCTACATTCCTGTAGAAAACAAAGTACTTTGGCCAAAGGGACATGTGCTTTGGAATTTGGAAAAAGACAGGTTTCAGTGAAAGTTCCTACCTTCATATTAGCTATGTTGCATTAGGGGAAGTTTCTTAACCTGAACCTCAGTTTTGATATCTTGAAAAAGGGCCTCATCTTACTGAACTTTGAATCCTAAACATTTTTCAACCCACTTGGAGCCACTTAACCCCTGGAGTTTATTTTGCAAGCACTACAAAGAGTTCCAATCTTTCAAATTATAGAAGTCTCTAAGTGAAATGTCTGAGTCTCAGTGGAGCTGTCTCAGAGGAAGGAAAACAAACGATGGAAGGCCCAAAGTTAGTTCTGATACCCAAGCTTCTGTTTACTTCATTGCTATTTTTAGTGATGTCTCTTATAACATATTGATAAGCTACGAAGGAAGATAGTTGGCATCTTGACAGCTTGCTGCTTTAATCCAGAAGATCCGTCAAAATACAAAGGAATATTTCTTGATGAAGAAACACGGTAAATCATTTTTTTTAACATTCTATGCAAGTACTTTGTCCACGTGTACCTAATTATAGCTTGTGAATTTAGAAAGGGAAGTGAAGTTGTCTTTTTTTTTAAAGCTAATTTATGAGTTTTGTATTGTCATAAGATATAAGATCAGTATACAAAAGTCAATTATATTTCTGTATACCATGAAGTTGTCTTTTGTTAACAGCAACTTTCTAAAGTGACAGCAGCCCCAGTGTACATCCAGCTCTGGAATGGATGCCCCTTCTTGTTCAACTTGAGATTCCTGAATGTTATACCCTGTTGAGCCCACTCCGGCTTTTTCATGGCTGCTGCTACGAATTCTCGGGGGCACTGAGTGGCAGGAGGGTCTGTCCTGGGAGCCTTCCTCTTCAAGCTCTTCCCTTGCCCACTGACTTTCTGCCCCCTGCCCTGCGGCAGTGCACACATTCATTTGTACTCTCCCCACTCCCACAGTGGCTGCCTGTTGTAATGAATCCTCCCGGCACCCAAACCCATCCGTCTTCCCTGGAACTAATTATTATCAAGGAGCAGAGAAGCAGAAAGAGCCAGATAAAGGAGAGTAGAGAGAGTATCATCTGATCCAGTGGCAGTACAAAGAGCAGAGAAGGTAGCATTGTTTTTCTGAAGTCAACATAGATCTGAAGGAAAACTAATTAAAGGCACCCAGGGAAAAGAAGTTTTCCCCTTTGGCGAGTCTTTCAGTGGGTTAATCTTTATGCCTGTCGGGAACTTTAAATTTATCGAAACACTTTTATAGTCACAGTCTGAAGTTAGATTAATCTAACGAGTAATCTCCCTGTAGGTAGAAGACAGAATTGTATTGATATTTTGCACATTTATAGGCTGGGGTGCAAAGAGTTAGGCGATAGTCCTAATGTTTTGAAACTAGTTACTATCCATGCTATTAGAGTAACTTTAAGCAGAAGATAAGTGTGTTTATTAAACGTAAAAATACTGATACAACAAAAGACTTTTTTCTATAATTTGACTCTCAGTACCCAAAGGGCTAGGATGGCGGGTGGAGAGAAACCAATAACATGTCAGAACTCACAAGGGAAAAGATTGAGCCCAAGTGAAACGTTTTAGCTCAGGAGAGCACATGTTTTTTCATGTATAAAATGAAGTTTATAATAGTACTTACCTGGCACAGTTGTTGTGAGGATTAAATGAAGTCACAGATGTGCCTGGAGGAGGGTGTGGCCGTAGGAGATATTCACTAGGTGCACTATTTATTATTGCCATTGTCTGGCGCGTGTGACCACCCACCAGGACAAGGCTTACAACCTGGATGGCAGCTTGGCGTCTCCTGCTCTCACCTTCACAGCTCAGCCGCGTCCAACACGCTTCTCATTCCAAACCCCAGGGGTTTAATGAGTCGGCTGCTGTCATCTGAGTTGGTGTGGTACAAAGAGCTGTGCGTTGTATGGCCTGATTTTTGTGTCCATTATTGTAGATAAATCAACAAAATGAGAAGACGTGTATTTCTTCAGCACCAGCAGTTCTAATCAGGAGAGGAGTTGAACTTGATCCTGGAGTTGGTCAGGCACGTGGTGCCGATTAGTATTAAATACACAAATGTGGGAATGCACTTAGCATAATGCCAGGAATGCACTAGGTGCTTAAAAAACAGGACTGTCATTTCCTGCTGTAAATCATGGTCCTGGCCCAGCCAGAAGCCTGTTTTCTCCTCGAAAGCCACAATTTGTACACTTGGTAGTTGCCTAATGATGCAGGGGTACTGTGTCGTCACGAGATAAATGAGAGTAGATATTCTAGGAGTTTGTGAAAGTCTGGGGAGACATTTCTTGTGAGGTGAGTCTGCAGGGATGGATTCGTGGTAAATGAGAGTCCTTGAAGGCTTGAGAGCATTCAGTTGTTTCCTCCTCAGATGGAAGGGAAGTTTAGCATTGAATTTGATGTTCTCCTTGAAATAGTCTTCATCATGACAAATCATTTTGTTCACTGAATAAATAATAACGCTCTCCAGAGGGATGGATATTGACAGGTTCATGCAGTACATCAAGGGCGCCCATATCCTAGTGTGGGCTTTCCTGTCCAGCCTTGCCTTGTTCCCTTCCTGGAGACCTGGCTGCTCTACCAGACTTCTAATATTTCATTTCTTGACAGAGACCAGCCTTGGCCATTCCTTTTTCTTGGCCTTTGAGCCAACTGGTCCATTCTTTTGTAATTTCCGACTCCTACTTCTCTCTAGATCCAAATCCCCCGCCCATTCTTTGAAACAGAGTTTGTGGCTTGTGTCTTCTAGAAGAAGTTCCGAGATTCTCTGGACTTAGCCGTAACACATGCCACTTAATCATATGCTACCTAATGAAGTATCTGTGATCTTGATTAGGCTATTTTCCTGTAAATGTCTTTGTTCTTTCAATCTTCTTGGGGGTTAAACATTATATTATGCTCTTTGTGTCACCCAGAGCACTGGACATGAGCACAACCGTACATATATCATCATAATGATCACTAACATCTATTGAGTGCTTATTATGTGCCAGGAACTATTTTATGGCCTTTACTTAAATTAACTCATTTAATCCTCCCCATACCCTAGGATGATTCATTTCACAATATCTGTTTCATAAGCTTACTGTGAGAATTAAATGAGTTAGCACATGTTAAAGTACTTAGAGTGTGGAGCATAGAAAGTGCTCAGTAAGTCTAAGCGTTTACTAACATAATCACAGTTTTACAAATTGAAACACAGACTCAGAGAGGCTAAGTCGGTGGTTGAAATTGTCATAGCCCGTAAACACTGTAGCCGATATTCAGACTCAGGCATTCTAGCTCCAGTGAACGTTTTCCTAAACATCATGAAATCCTACTTCCCTTGATATTATTTCTTTTACGTCTTTATTGGCGTATAATTGCTTTACAATGGTGTGTTAGTTTCTGCTGTCTAACAAAGTGAATCAGCTACCTGTATCCCCATCTCCCCTCCCTCTTGCATCTCCCTCCATATCCCCTCCCTCTTGCGTCTCCCTCCCACCCTCCCTATCCCACCCATCTAGATGGTCACAAAGCACTGAGCTGATCTCCCTGTGCCCTTGATATTATTTCGATGCCTGGGCATCTTAAATTCAGTATAGAAAGTGCTCTAGGCAATTTATGGTTAGTTTCTGCTAGAGCTGTGAGCTTTCTGTGTTATTTATTACTTTTGTGTGTGTGACAACAGCATTTAATATTGACTGTTTTTTTCTGTTAAAAATTATTTTACTAATCAAGGCAAAATGAGTGCAGATTAAAACAATGATTAGTTTGTGTTAAATTTGTAAAAGTAAAACAAATGATAGTATCTAGTGTGGTGAACAAACTTGAAGGTGACCTCCAGTGACTCCTACCTTCCAGTGTCCACACCATTGTAGAAAACCCTCCACTAGAGTTGGAGTGGGACATGTGACTCGCTTTTAACTAATAGAATATGGTAACAATGATGGGCTGTTACCCCTGCGATTACATAATGTTATGTAAGAATCTCTTGCTGGCTGGCTCTGTCTTAGGCTGTTGCCCTTGACAAAGTAAGATGCCATGCTGTGAACTGTTTATGCAGAGGGCCCCGTGGCTGGGAACTGTTGGGATGCCTCTAAGACGTAAGGGAGGGCTCTTGCTGAAGAAAACAGATGTCTCTAGCCTTCCAGCCAGGTAGAAATGAATCCTGCCACCAGTTTGAGTCAGTTCCCAAGTGGGTTCTTCTCCAGGTAAGAATGCATCCCAGCTGACATCTTGATCACAGCTGGTAAGACTCTGAAGCAGAGAACATAGCTGAACCATGCTAAGACGCCTGACAAACAGAAGCTGTGAGATAATCAATGTGTGTATTAAGCCATCACATTTGTGGTAATGTTTTACGCAGCAGTGCGTACCTGCTACGTGTAGTGATGGTGAGGGTTCCAGTAAGTTGACCCTCTCTAACTCCTTTGACAGGACTATGAGTCATAAAGCAGTTTAGCAGTGTATCTTGTAATTGCCCACACCCTCTGACCCCAAAATTTTGCTTCTGAATATTTATTGTCAAGAATCTAGTGTGGGAAATTGGTTCAAGATGACAGAGTAGAAGGACGTGCTCTCACTACCTCTTACAAGAACGCCAGAATCACAACTAACTGCTGAACAATCATCGACAGGAAGACCCTGGAACTCACCAAAAAAGATACCCCACATCCAAAGACAAAGGAGAAGCCACAATGAGATGGTAGGAGGGGTGCAATCACAGTAAAATCAAATCCCATAACTGCTGGTTGGGTGACTCACCCTGGAGAACACTTACACCACCGAAGTCCACTCATTGGAGTGAATATTCTGAGCCCCACGTCAGGCTTCCCAACCTGGGGGTCTGGCAATGGGAGGAGGAATTCCTAGAGAATCAGACTTTGAAGGCTAGTGGGATTTGATTGCAGGACTTCGAGAGGACTGGGGGAAACAGAGACTCCACCCGTGGAGGGCACACACAAAGTAGTGTGCACGTCGGGACCCAGGGGAAGGAGCAGTGACCCCATAGGAGACTGAACCAGACCTACCTGCTAGTGTTGGAGGGTCTCCTGCAGAGGCAGGGGGTGGCTGTGACTCACTGTGAGGACAAGGACACTGGCAGCAAAAGTTCTGGGAAGTACTCCTTGGCGTGAGCCCTCCCAGAGACCTCCATTAGCCCCACCAAAGAGCCCAAGTAGGCTCCAGTGTTGGGTCGCCTCAGGCCAAACAACCAACAGGGAGGGAACCGAGACTCGCCCATCAACAGCAGATTAAAGTTTCAATGAGCTCTGCCCACCAAAGCAACAGCCAACTCTACCGACCACCAGTCCCATCAGGAAACTTGCACAAGCCTCTTAGATAGCCTCATCCACCAGAGGGAAGACAGCAGAAGCAAGAAGAACTACAATCCTGCAGCCTGTGGAACAAAAACCACATTCACAGAAAGAGAGACAAGATGAAAAGGCAGAGGGCTATATACAAGATGGAGGAACAAGATAAAACCCCAGAAAAACAACTAAATGAAGTGGAGATAGGCAACCTTCCAGAAAAAGAATTCAGAATAATGATAGTGAAGACGATCCAGGACCTCAGAAAAAGAATGGAGGCAAAGATCAAGAAGATGCAAGAAATGTTTAACAAAGACCTAGAAGAATTAAAGAACAAACAAACAGAGATGAACAACACAATAAATGAAATGAAAATTACACTAGAAAGATTCAATAGCAGAATAACTGAGGCAGAAGAACAGATAAGTGATCTGGAAGACAGAATGGTGGTATTCACTGCTGCAGAACAGAATAAAGAAAAAAGAATGAAAAGAAATGAAAACAGCCTAAGAGACCTCTGGGACAACATTAAACGCAAAAACATTTGCATTATAGGGGTCCCAGAAGGAGAAGAGAGAGAGAAAGGGCTCGAGAAAATATCTGAAGAGATTATAGTCGAAAACTTCCCTAACATGGGAAAGGAAATAGCCACCCAAGTCCAGGAAGTGCACAGAGTCCCATACAGGATGAACCCTAGGAGACACATGCCGAGACACATAGTAATCAAATTGGCAAAAATTAAAGACAGAAAAATTATTGAACGCAGCAAGGGAAAAACGACAAATAACATACAAGGGAAATCCCATAAGGTAAACAGCTGATTTCTCAGCAGAAACTCTACAAGCCAGAAGGGGGTGACATGATATACTTAGAGTGATGAAAGGGAAGAACCTACAACCAAGATTACTCTACCCAGCAAGGATCTTATTCAGATACGATGGAGAAATCAAAAGCTTTACAGACAAGCAAAAGCTAAGAGAAATCAGCACCAGCAAACCAGCTCTACGACAAATGCTTAAAGGAACTTCTCTAGGTGGGAAACACAAGAGAAGAAAAGCACCTACAGAAACAAAACCAAAACAATTAAGCAAATGGTAATAGGAACATACATATTGATAATTACCTTAAATGTGAATGGATTAAATGCTCCAACTGAAAGACACAGGCTCGCTGAATGGATACAAAAACAAGACCCATATATAAGCTATGTAGAAGAAACCCACTTCAGACCTAGGGACACATACAGACTGAAAGTGAGGGGATGGAAAAAGAAGTTCTATGCAATTGGAAATCACAAGAAAGCTGGAGTAGTAATACTCATATCAGATAAAATAGACTTTAAAATAAAGACTGTTACAAGAGACAAGGAAGGACACTACATAATGATCAAGGGATCAATCCAAGAAGATGTAACAATTATAAATACATATGTACCCAACATAGGAGCACCTCAATACATAAGGCAACTGCTAACAGCTCTAAAAGAGGAAATCGACAGTAATACAATAATAGTGGGGGACTTTAACACCTCATTTACACCAATGGACAGATCATCCAAACAGAAAATAAGGAAACACAAGCTTTAAATGACACAATAGACCAGAGAGATTTCATTGATATTTATAGGACATTCCATCGACAAACCGCAGATTACTCTTTCTTAAGTGTGCATGGAACATTCTCCAGGATAGATCACATCTTGGGTCACAAGTCAAGCCTCAGTAAACTTAAGAACATTGAAATCATATCAAGCATCTTTTCTGACCACAATGCTATGAGATAAGATTTCAGTTATAGGGGAAAAAACGTAAAAAGCACAAACACATGGCGACTAAACAATACGTTACTGAATAACCAAGATATCACTGAAGAAATCAAAGAGGAAATCAAAAAATTCCTAGAGACAAATGACAATGAAAACACGATCCAAAGCCTATGGGATGCAACAAAAGCAGTTCTAAGAGGGAAGTTTATAGCTATAAAAGCCTACCTTAAGAAACAAAAAAAATCTCAAACAATCTAACCTTACACCTAAAGGAACTATAGAAAGAAGAACAAACAAAACCCAAAGTTAGCAGAAGGAAAGAAATCATAAAGATCAGAGCAGAAATAAATGAAATAGAAACAAGGAAAACAGTAGCAAAGATCAATAAAACTAAAAGCTTGTTCTTTGAGAAGATAAACAAAATTGATAAACCATTAGCCAGACTCATCAAGAAAAAAAGGGAGAAGACTCATATCAATAAAATTAGAAATGAAAAAGGAGAAATCACAACTGACACTGCTAGAATACAAAGGTTTGTAAGAGATTACTACAAACAACTCTATGCCAATAACATGCACAACCTGAAAAAAATGGACAAATTCTTAGAAAGGTATAACCTTCCAAGACTGAACCAGGAAGAAATAGAAAATATGAACAGACCAATCACAAGTATTGAAATTGAAACTGTGATTAAAAATCTTCTAACAAAAGTCCAGGACCAGATGGCTTCACAGGTGAATTCTATCAGACGTTTAGAGAAGAGCTAACACCCATCCTTCTCAAACTCTTCCAAAAAAATTGCAGAGGGAGGAACACTCCCAAACTCATTCAATGAGGCCACCATCACCCTGATACCAAAACCAGACAAAGATACTACAAAAAAAAGGAAATTACAGACCAATATCACTGATGAATATAGATGTAAAAATCCTCAACAAAATGCTAGCAAACGGATTCCAGCAGCAGAGTAGAAGGACCACACACCACGATCAAGTGGGATTTATCCCAGGGATGCAAGGATTCTTCAGTATACACAAGTCAATCAATGTTACACACCATATTAACAAATTGAAGGATAAAAACCTTATGATCATCTCAATAGATGCAGAAAAAGCTTTTGACAAAATTCAACACCCATTTATGATAAGAACTCTCCAGAAAGTGGGCACAGAGGGAAACTACCTCAACATAATAAAGGCCATATACGACAAACCCACAGCAAACATCATTCTCAATGGTGAAAAACTGAAAGCATTTCCTCTAAGATCAGGAACAAGACAAGGATGTCCACCCTCACCACTATTATTCAACATAGTTTTGGAAGTCCTGGCTATGGCAGTCAGAGAAGATAAAGAAATAAAAGGAATACAAATTGGAAAAGAAGTAAAACTGTCACTGTTTGCAGATGACAGTACTATACATAGAGAATCCTAAAGATGCCATCTGAAAACTACTAGAGCTAATCAATGAATTTGGTAAAGTTGCAGGTTACAAAATTAATGCACAGAAATCTTTTGCATTCCTATACACTAATGATGAAAAATCTGAAAGAGAAATTAAGGAAACACTCCCATTTACCATTGTAACAAAAAGAATAAAATACCTAGGAATAAACCTACCTAGGGAGACAAAAGACCTGTGTGCAGAAAATTGTAAGACACTGTTGAAAGAAATTAAAGATGATACCAACAGATGGAGAGATGATCCATGTGCTTGCATTGGAAGAATAAATATTGTGAAAATGACTGTAATACCCAAAGCAATCTACAGATTCAATGTAATTCCTATGAACTTACCAATGGCATTTTTTACAGAACTAGAAAAAAAAAAAAACTTAAAATTTGTATGGAGACACAAAAGACCCCGAATAACCAAAGCAATCTTGAGGACAAAAAGCCAAGCTGGAGGAATCAGACTCCCTGACATCAGACTATACTACAAAGCTACAGTTATCAAGACAATATGGTACTGGCACAAAAACTGAAATATAGATCAATGGAACAGGATAGAAAGCCCAGAGGTAAACCCTCGCACCTATGGTCAACTAATCTATGACAAAGACGTGAAGGATATACAATGGAGAAAAGACAGTCTCTTCCATAAGTGGCTGGGAAAACTGGACAGCTACATGTAAAAGAATGAAATTAGAACACTCTCTTATACCATACACAAAAATAAACTCAAAATGGATTACAGACATAAATGTAAGCCCAGACTCTATAAAACTCTTAGAAGAAAACATAGGAAGAACACACTTTGACATAAATCACAGCAAGATCTTTTTTGACCCACCTCCTAGAGTAATGGAAATAAAAACAAAAATAAACAAATGGGACCTAATGAAGCTTCAAAGCTTTTGCACAGCAAAGGAAACCATAAACAAGACGAAAAGACAACCCTCAGAATGGGAGAAAATATTTGCAAATGAAGCAACTGACAAAGGATTAATCTTCTAAACATACAAGCAACTCATGCAGCTCAATATCAAAAAAACAACCCAATCCAGAAATGGACTGAAGACCTAAATAGACATTTCTCCAAAGAAGACATACAGATGGCCAAGAAGCACATGAAAAGCTGCTCAACATCACTAATTGTTAGAGAAATGCAAATCAAGATTACAATGAGGTATCACTTCACACCAGTTAGAACGGGCATCATCAGAAAATCTATAAACAGCAAATGCTGGAGAGGGTGTGGAGAAAAGGGAACACTCTTGCACTGTTGGTGGGAATATAAATTGATATAGCCACTATGGAGAACAGTGTGGAGTTTCCTTATAAAACTAAAAATAGAATTACCATATGACCTGGCAATCCCATTACTGGGCATATACACAGAGAAAACCATAATTCAAAAAGACGAATGCACCCCAGTGTTCACTGCAGCACTATTTACAATAGCCAGGTCATGGAAGCAACCTAACTGCCCATCGACAGACGAATGGATAAAGAAGAGGTGGTACATATATACAATCGAGTATTACTCAGCCATAAAAAGGAACGAAATTGGGTCATTTGTAGAGACGTGGGTGGACCTAGAGACTGTCACACAGAGTGAAGTAAGTCAGAAGGAGAAAAACAAATATCGTATATTAACGCATATATGTGGAATCTAGAAAAATGGTACAGATGAATTAGTTTTCAGGGCAGAAATAGAGACACAGATGTAGGGAACAAACGTATGGGCACCAAGTGGGCAAAGCAGCGGGCGTTGGTGGTGGTGTGATGAGTTGGGAGATTGGGATTGACATGTATACACTGAAGTGTATAAAATGGATGGCTTATGAGAACCTGCTCTATATATAAAAATAAAATCTAGTGTGTATAGTCCTCTCTATAATAGGATACAATTGTTAAGGGAAAAAAAATACGTAATAAAGCAAAAAACATTTTCCCCAAATGGGAATTGGTTAATTAATGGTACCTCTAGTCAATGAATTTTATGGAGCTCTCAGAAATGATTTACTAGAAGTGTGTATATTTCAGCATTGACATGTGTTCATGGTACACAGGGGGAAATAGTTGAGAAAACAGTATGTATAGTGGGGTTCCATTTTTAAAATGTGTGTGGGGGAGGGCAGCTGTTCTCACTCAGTCCATTTGGTCTTCCTCCTATTGCTAATGTCAACGTCTTGCCCTCGACTGGGTTCTGGGGCAGCTGATGTCTAGAGTTGACTATATGGTCCTCTGATGGCAGCAGGATAGAGTGCATGCTCTCGTATTCTTGAACCACATGTTGGTAATTTCTGCAAATAATGTGGCTTCTACGTAGATTGTTCGTGTGGTTTCTTTGAGCAGCTTTCATCTTTGTTCCAGATCCTTGCCTGGAGGATCTTCAGAGGGGCAGTGTTTCTGGAGCCCCGGTCCTGGCCGTACACGTGTGGCACCCCTCTCTGGGGGCATGCTCCATCAGTCAGCTTAGGGCCTAAATGGTTGGCGTGACAGCTCTTGCCTTCAGCTAACCCTGTGTCATCTGCTTTAGAATCGTGGGAACCTTCCAGACTCCTTTGCTTCCCACAAACGCCATGAAAACTGTGTGTATGTGAGTCTCCCCACCTTCCTCTCCACACAGGTACTCCCTCATGCACTGCAGTTGCCGGGAACTTCAGGAAGGCTCCTGCCATCAGCAAAATTTAAGCGGAAACAGGTGCCAATTACTTAATCTCTGGCTGAATTTCTCTGACTGATCTTCTTTTTCAAACTACGTGCCCTCTGCTTGTAACCTTGGATTTTGCTGTTGCCCTAAGCTCTGTTCTTGGGTCTTCGAAGTGGCAAGGATTTGGGAAGTGACGGTATCAGAATGTCAGGGCCACAGGTTGGTAGCGTGTACAGTTTGCCAAGGTTCATTCAGGAATGAAATAATATTTCATTTTGAAAAATTTAAATGCTATTTTCACGACACAAACTACCTGAAGTTCATTTGTGGGTGTGAATCTCAGTTCACCAACTTGACAGAAACTTTACTGTCTTTTCCCTTTTGATCAACTTTCTTTGCATCCTGGACCCTCATCCCACTAATTTGGTGAGATATTCTGTCACTGGTATTTTTGGATGTCCTGTCTTCCACCCTGTCTTGGCACCAGAGTTCCAGAGACTTCCATGGTAATGGGAAAAAGGATGAAGAGGCTCTGACCTCTGGCCCGACATGGTTAGTGCTAATAGGCCTTCATTCAAGGCCACGGAAGTTCCATGTGTGTAAGGGCTCTCTGCTGTATTGCCGCTGTGTTTTTGGAACCCCAGGCCCAGATGCAGCTTCCTGTACCATGTAACCATTAGTTCTGAGATCCTGCTATATTCCTGAGGTGCCGTTAAGAGTAGCGAGCACAGATCTGCTTTAACTGACGCATTGGTTTTTCTCCTTCCTCCATTCCTGGAGGGAATCACTCTTTTAGTCTTGGGGGGAAACCCCTGTGTCACAGCTTCTTCTACACAACTGCTATTTATTTCCTTCAAGCAGGGAGCCCAACACGCTGTACCGGCTCTCAGCAGAGGCACGTCTGTTTTGTAAGAACGAGAAACACAGAGTATATTATCTGTTTGAATGGAGGTTAGTGAGAGGGGGAATATAGGAAGAAAATCTATAACTTAATATCTTAAAATGTTCTAGTTGGAAATAGAAGGTATTAATCTTTAAAAAACACTTTGATTCAGTCTTGGCTAAAATCAAAAGAAAATATAAGTCACAATGGTATACGATGAGAAACCTCAAGGTGAAATAATCTTGTTGATATAAATACTTAGAGAATTCAAAGCCCTGTGTGGCCTGCCCTTCTCGGGCAAGCTAAGTGAGGGAAGGAAAAGGGGAGCACAGAACATTTACCATCCAATGATCCGGGAAGCACACCAAACAAAGAACTCCATTGGAGACTAACCAGTTTTGAGGCAAAGGTCTAATTCAAGCGTAAAGTTCTCTTTGTTTTTACTGCTAAAGGTTATTTAGAAACAGGAAAATAATAACTTCCAGAAATGAAACCTTTAACCTCAAGATGTGTGGTGACCACAAAACCCATGTAACATATTTATAATAGGAAGTGACACACAGTTGTTTCCTTTAAAATATAAAGGATCTTGTCAATCTTATTTGTAATAATACTTCCACTTTGTATATGAACTCATGTGCCGTCTGGTGTTTAAATTATCTCAGCATATTTCGTGTAAATTTTCTCATTAGTCATAAGGTATCAGACTTTTTGGCTGTTGCAGATAAATAGAGAACAAGCTACGATAGGAAAGCAGAGTGTATACCTGTATTGGTGAGAATACGAAACAGATACAGAGGCAGTAAGTGGGAAGCGATAGATAACTATGTCTATTAGAAAGGATCATTGGTTTAAAAGAAGAAGTTGAAATACTGTTCTGTATGCTTTCCCTGTGGTATATCATGTACTTCTCTAGCCCTGTTACCTGTTAGGAGGGCTCTTTGTCCCTCCCAGTGTCTGCGGAGCTATAGACATTTCCACCTGGATATCTCACAGGTCCATACTACTGATGTGTATTCCTCTTCACAATCACTGCTTTTCTTTATTTGCCTAATATCCAGAAAGGGCTCTGCCCTGTAACCAGTTGTGCAACTAAGATATCTCAGTCATCCTTGATGGCTTCCCTGGTCACCTCCCAATTCCAATCTTCAAGCCTTGTGCCAAAGCCTATGTCCATATCCTTACCTCCATGATGTAATTCAATCATGATAATTATCAAGGTTCAATTATAGATCACTTATCACAAATCAGTAACCAAGATAAGGTGGGACTACTCTTATTCTCATCTTACAGATAAAGAAATTGGAGGTTAGGTAAATTAAATGATTTGATCAAGGTGACATGGTTAGCATGTGAACATAGATCTGCCTGAATCCGAAGTTCATATTCTCAGCCACTCTGCTATACTGACCAGTTGGATATTCCTACAAAATAGTTCTCAACTCCATTCTCTCCTTTTCCATTGCCATGGCTTCAATCTGCATTATTCTTACCTTTCTCTTGGCTTATTGATAAAATATGAGATAATTTTCTGTCTCTAGTCTCCACTACTGGTAATTGACTTTCGACGGCACTGTCAGTGGAATCTTCCGGAAACATTGCTACGCTAACATCTCTATCCTGTTTAATAAGGGAGAGGAAAAAGTGGCAGCCATCTACTGAGTTCCTAACTTGTGCCAGAGGCCCTACTAGGCGATTTATGTATGAGAATGAGGAGAAACAGAACAAAAAGACCTGTGGTGACTTCAGTGGTGAATTGATGGGCAGTGATGCCTCTGATCAGTTACTCCCCTTGACCCATGCCCCTTTACAATATGACTTTGCAGTTCCAACTGTAGGGGAGGAAAAATAATTTTCCTTCCACGCTTCTAGGTTCTTGGCTGAGAAGCCTTTGTAATAAAGTAGATTGACAGGACAAAAACAGAAGTTTAATAACATATAAACCTCCTGTATACATGGGAGACACCCAGGATAACTGAATACCTCCTTGAAACTGAGTAATTCCCAAGCTGTCACCTTAAGTACTATTTCCAGCTAAAGACTGAAGATGTTGGAGTGTTACATGGGAGGCACTTATGGTAGGTGACCAGGAAAATCACAGTAAATAAGAGTAAGGCAGATCTAAGGCTAAGTTTTTGCCTTCTCCACTGGTAGAGTTTCCAGACATTTAGCCCTCCTACACCCTTACAAATGGAGATTTCCCTTGTAAATGTAACGATCTCTTACAAAAGGGTAACTTCTACTGTTTTCAGAGCTTTTCCTTTGTCTGCTGTCTTTAAAAATAACCTGCTCAAGATAATCCTTATGCCAAAGAAGCTGGTTTTTGTAGTTGCAAATTCTGCTCCCCTTCACTCCCATCCAGAGGTCATCTACCTCCACAGCCCTTAAATCCGGTGTGGATTTGTGGCTTATTTTGACCAATAGAACATGGCAGATTTGAATGCTGTGTCAGTTACAATCCTAGGTTCAAGAGTCCTCAAGCATTTCCACGTTTTGGTTTGGAATCCAGTCCCTGTGACGTGAGCAAGCCTGGGCTAGCCTCCTAGAAGAGGAGAGACCCCCTGGGGCAGAGCTGAGTCGGTCCCTTCGTGCTAGGAAGCACCAGAGGCTGGAGCGCTAGCGCAGATCAGCAAAGCTGCTTACCTGAGCCACATCTGTACCCAGATGCTTGAGGGAGAAAACAGATCGGAGGAAACAGCCAGCTGAGCCAATCTGCAGAATTGTGAGCTAAATAACTAGTTGTCTTTTAAAGCCACTTCCTTTTTGGTAACTTACCATTGTCACAAAATAAAGACCAGACTACTTACTGTGGAATAAGAAATCTCCCACATTTTCCTCTTGATCTAGGTTTACAGCCTCAATGCTAGTCTCTCCACCTCTCTGCCCCCAACCCTCTAAGCCAGTGTCTCTGCCATTGGTCCAGAGACCAATCTAGATCTATCGAATCAAAACTACTGGGCATTAAATCAGCTCAGAAGATTTTAAAGAGTTTCTTGAGCCATATCCCAGTCTTCGTGAAACAAACTTTATGAGTGGGACTGAAGAATCTTTTTGTTTTCATTTAACTCCATAGGAGATTCTGATGGGATTGATTTTCATACTCTGGTTTGAGCATAAATGTCCTCAACTCCTGCCATGCTCTTGTGCAAACACACGAAGTCCTCCTAGGTCTTTGATCATGATGTCATACTCCTAGAATGCCCTCTTCATGCTTCCCCGCCTGGTGAGCTCATTTCTGAAGCCTGATCCAGGGTCTTTTCTCTCTGTAGCTTCCCCTGGATCCCTCAAACCATGTTGAATTAATTAATTCCTCATCTGTGCCCTCATGGCACTATGTGCCTCTGAGGAGTATAGAAGTCATTACATTTTCTTAAAAAACTTGTTTACACATCTGACTTCCTTCATGACTGCTGTTTTCAGGGGCAGAAATCTTGATATTACTGTTCTTTATACTCCAGAGCCTTCTGAGCTCCTGGTACATATTCAATAACTGTTAAAACGAATTGACATTTTGTCCCTAAAGGTTTCCTTTAAGTTCTCGTTCAATATTTTACTGAAAAGTTGTGAATTCCCAGAATATAAGTATGAATTATTTTTGGATTAGCTGTTATTTAAAAAAAAAACTATGTTTTATGCAGTTCTTTTCCTCTATGTAATATACAGGTGATAGGGGTCAGAATGAGGTATTTTCATAGTATTAAAAAGTCTTTGGTCTTTCTGTTCTGTATGCCCTATTCAGTCGTCTGAGGTTTCCATGTTCTCCCCTTAATTAGAATTTTTAGAAAATTATTAAAAATAAGTTTATATTTCATGGTATCTCCAAGTTGCCACAATGTAAAATCTCAAATAGAACCCATTTTTAAGAGTTGAAATGTGATTACATTTTAGTTATATGGTCTATGTATAATTACTGTAAACCAAATTTATCACTTTCAATTTAACAAGGAATTTATTTCCAAAGTGTCAGATGATATACAATTGAGCCAAATCCTTGTGGAATATGTTCACTGTAAACACTACTTCACCAGTCTTTCAGATTGCATGTCACTGGAAATTTAATTAATTTATGTAATGGTGTATCTCTATCCAAAAAAATTTATACCGTGTCTGTTAAGTTGGTCTGTTTCTTGTATTAATGAAATGGTTGATGTCAAAAGATTTTAAATGAAAATAGTGAAAAAGATGCATATTGTTTACATTGGATAGCTCACTGAAGGAGATATTCTCGAATTTCATGTAACTTACATTGGATTCATAAACACGGTAGTTTATGGGCTTCGTGTTTAATTTCAGTTTATTAGCATCAGGAGATCTGCTTACTCTTAAAGCTGGCTACCAGCAGCGAGGAGCAGAAGGTAAGGATACTCTGCATTTCCTCCTGTAATTCTGAGGAAGTTCAACAATGTATTTTTCTCAACTCGGCCTTTTTGGGAAACAAATCATCTGTTTTCCACATAGAGGGAAATGGCTAGAACCCAGAAATAATAACCTTAAATGTCGTTTTTAGTTGGAACCTAATTACTCTATCTTGAAATACTGTATTCGCAAATGAGCCCTAGTCGGTTTATTACCAGCAGCAGTAGCAGTCTTACTACTTAATCCATAATGTGCTACACCGTAATCAGAGGCCAAGGCCAGATTTCTCCTGGGAGGAATGTGTCTGGTGTGACCCTACAGAACTTTGGGGAAGATTCTGCTACCTCAGTTATTATTCTGGCCAAATGTATCTTGATTATTACATGCCTCAGGCTCGTTCATGTAATGTCTGCGTGAGCACACAGTATTCCGAGACACCTTTTCTTATCAGCGTCAAGAAATGCTTACTGAACATTCGCTCACTCGCGGCAGTGGCAGCATGTGGAAAGTGTTTGAGTTGCTTATGTTGGAAAAATCTTGGTGTAACTTACAGTTTTGTTAGGATAGTCATCAAACAGTTCAAATATTTGCCTGTGAAAAGAAATTTCTCTTCACACATGAATTGGCTCTGATGTAGGTCTGGGAGGCTTAGGGGTTATATGAGTCAAACGTGATGATGTTGGGTCCTTGCCGTCCAGGGCTGTATAAACTAGGAGTTCTTCAGGTTCCTGACTTAGATTCCTTGAGAACATGGTGTACTTTTTCTCCTCCTTTGGCCACTTCATTAACTCTTCCTTGTCGGCCTACTCTCCAACTGGGAACATACCCAAGGCTCAAACTCGGATCTTCTGTCTGTCTCTTTATCGCCTCTTTTAGTTACCACCTCTCTGGGGGTAGTTCTTTTATTTAGATAATGTTTTATCAAACATCTGCTTCGTGACCACCCTGTGCTATAATATGTTATTACGTAAAATTATTAAAACCAGGCGTGTGCCCTTACGGCGAGTACATGTTGGTGTGTGATTAAAATTAGTGAGAAATACAGATACCATGGTGGGGTGTGTGTGTGGGGGGAAATGAGCTCAATTAGAATTGAAACAAATATATTCAATTTTTAGGTCAATTACTGATTTACTCTGTGCTCTTGCCTAAGAGACTTCTCTGGGCTGGATTTTCACTATTAAGGGAAATAGGTTAGATTAGAATGATCTGAATATTCTTCAAACTCTGGCCATCAACTAACTCAACGATGATTTTAGGGCAAGAATCAAATGGGCTAGCATTCATTTTCATTGTTCACAAAGTTCCACTGACAACACTGGCAGCAAAACAATAAATCCTTTGTCGAGCTCAGAAACTTCTGTAGAGCCCAGGACCAGGCAGTAGGTTGCAATGTATTTATACCATTTTGTTCTTTTCCCATATACATCGTACTCTTCCTAGAGTGTAGAGAAAGGAAACTAATTCCTAAAGAAGTTTTAGGATTAATTGCCTCAGGAGGAAATAAGCACCTGCTTTGAAGTATAATTTTTCCAGCTTCATTGAGATAAAAATGATATTGTATAAGTTTAAGGTGTACAACATGATAATCTGATATACGTATATATTGTGAAATGATTACTACAGTAAGGTTAGTTACCACATCCACTCCCTTACATGGTTGCCTTTTTGTGTGTGTGTGTGTGTTAAGAAATTTTACTGTCTCTCTCAGCGACTTTCAAGTATACAATACAGTATTGTTAACTGTAGTCACCACGCTGTGCAGTAGATTGACAGAACTTACTCATCTTATTACTGGAAGTTTGTACCCTTTGACTATCTTCACCCGTTTCCCCCACACCGCCGCCTCTGGCAACTACTAATCTACTGTTTCTATGAGCTCATCTGTTTTAGATCCCACATAAAAGTGAGATCATAGAATATTTTTCTTTTAATGTCTGACTTATTTTACTTAGCATAATGCCCTCAAGGTTCATCCATGTTGTTGCAAATGGCAGGATTTCCTTCTTTTTTATGGCTGAATACTACTCCATTGTACAGTTGACCCTTGAACGATGCAGGTATGAACTGCTCGGGTCCACTTTATACGGATATTTTTCAGTAGTAAATACTACAGTACTATATGGTTTGTTGTTGGTTGAATCCATGGATATGGAAGGCCAACTGCATTATACACGGATTAAACCCTGCATTGTTCAAGGGTCAACTGTATGTGTATGTGTGTATACACACACCACCACAGTTTTTTCATCTGTCCGTCCATAGACTGACACTTAGGTTGTTTCCATTCTTGACTGTTATAAATAATACAACAGTGAACATGGGGGTGCAGATATCTCTTTGAGATAATGATTTCATTTCCTTCCTTTCCCAGAAGTGGAATTTCTGTATCATATAGTAATTTCATTTTGAATTTTTTGTGGAACCTCCATACTGTTTTCCATAGTGGCTGTACCAATTTACATTCCCACCAACAGTCCATAAGGATTCCCTTTGATCCACATCCTTTCTAGTGCTTGTTATATCTTGTCTTTTTGTCGATAGCCATTCTAACAGGTGTGAGGTGAGATCTTATTGTGGTTTTGATTTGAATTTCCCTAATGATTAGTGATGTTGAGCACCTTTTCATCTACCTGTTATCAATTTGTTTATCTTCTTTAGAAAACTGTCTGTATAGGTCCTTAGCCCTTTTTTTTTTTGGTATGTGGGCCTCTCACTGTTGTGGCCTCTCCCGTTGCGGAGCACAGGCTCCGGATGCGCAGGCTCAGCGGCCACGGCTCACGGGCCCAGCCGCTCCGCGGCATGCAGGATCCTCCCGGACCGGGGCACGAACTTTCGCCCCCTGCATCGGCAGGCGGACTCTCAACCACTGTGCCACCAGGGAAGCCCCCTTAGCCCATTTTATAATGTCATTTTTTTTTTGCTCGTGAGTTGTATGCGTTCCTTACATATTAGCTTCTTATCAGATGTGATTTGTAAATATTTTCTCCCATTCCTTAAGTTGTCTTTTCATTTGTTGATTTTTCTTTTCTGCTGTGTGGAATCTTTTTAGTTTGATGTAGTCTCATTTATTTTTGCTTTTTTTGCTTGTGCTTTTGGTGTAATATCCAAAAAAATGATTGCTGAGACCAATGTCATGGAGCTTTTTGCCCTAAGTTTCCTTTTAGCAGTTTTACAGTTTCAGGTCTTTCATTTAAGTCTTTCATTCATTTTAGTTAATTTAAGTGAGCAGTGTAAAATAGAGGTCCAGTTTCATTTTTTTGCATGTGGATATTCAATTTTCCCAGCACCATGTACTGAAGAGACTGTCTTTTCCCCATTGAGTATTATTGGCTCCCTGTCAAATATTACTTGACCGTACATGTGTGGATTTATTACTGGGTTCTCCATTCTGTTTTGTTGGTCTGTGTATCTGTTATTATGCTGGTAGCATATTGTTTTGATTACTATATATCTTTTTATTAGAGAATTTAATCCATTTACATTTACAGTAATTTTTGATAGGTAGGGATTTATAATTGCCACTTGCTAATTGTTGTCTGTTTTGTAGATCCTGTTTGGTTTTTTTTTTCCTCTCTTGCTCTCTTCCTTTGTGATTTAATGACTTTGTGGTGGTATTCATTTACTTCTTTTTCATAATCTTTTGTGTTAAAATTCTTTTTTTAAAAAAATTAATTTTATTTTTGGCTGAGTTGTGTCTTTGTTGCTGTGCACGGGCTTTCTCTAGTTGCGGCGAGTGGTGGCTACTCTTCGTTGCCGTGCGTGGCCTTCTCATTGCAGTGGCTTCTCTTGTTGTGGAACATGGGCTCTAGGTGTGCGGGCTTCAGTAGTTGTGGCTTGCAGGCTCTAGAGCGCAGGCTCAGTAGTTGTGGCGCATGGGCTTAGTTGCTCTGCGGCATGTGGGATCTTCCCGGACCAGGGCTCGAACCCATGTCCCCTGCATCGGCAGGTGGACTCTCAACCACTGTGCCACCAGGGAAGCCCGGCAGGCATATTCTTAACCACTGCACCACCAGGGAAGCCCATTGTGTTAAAATTCTTTAGTTACAATCCTGGAAGTTGAGTTGCAGGGTCAAAGTGTATGCAAATTTAAAATAATTTGAATATTGAAAATTGGCCTCAAAAAGGGTTATACCAATTTAATCCCCACCAGCATATCTTGTGTTTGTCAGTTTCTTTAGTATTTGCCAAACTGGTAGGTTAAAACATCTTTTGTTTTATATGGCAGCCTACAGAATTATCACACACCTCTTCCTGCTCTTCAGTAAGCCTAGCTCTGTTTTGAGGTATGGGAACAAATACTCGGAGGGGTGTTTTATTATTTGACTTGTTCAGTGTCTTCACTGTGAACAGTTTAGACTCCTGATTCTAAGGGCAGTATCTCATTGCACTGATATTCCTATTCTTATCTTAAACCTGAAATGAATATGATTTTCTTTAAAGACAGAAATCGTTTTCTGGGTCAGGGGTCAATAAATGTAGACAGACTTCAGATTTGATGTTTACTACAGCTTATATTACTTCTTGATATTCATTTACTATTGACTGTATTTACTGTTGACCGTCTAAAGATCTACATGACCTAATAATGTAAATGCATTAAGCATATAATGTCATGATAACTCTATTGAAATTTTACTAACAAAACACTAATCCAAATGCAAACTGTCTCTTATGGCACACAAGCCAGGATTAAAAAGTAAAATAAATTTTACAGCAAAGGGAGGGAATTTATCAACATCATTTTTTTTGTCTTTAATCTTTTTTGCTTTCTAGTCATGACCTGTTGCTTATTTTTCTTTTGGGGTTCTAGCATATTCTCTGGGTGACATTACTTAGTGTGAAATCTGGACTGAAATCCAGCCCAGAGTCTAAAAGACAAACTGAGGAAACATCTGGCTAAGTTGGAATTCTAGAGAATAAGTAAAGCATGCCAAAGTCATGCTTGTACCAGGACTGGTGAGGGAGGGAGAAGAACCAGATAGCAATTAGAATAAGATCAAGACACAAACTGGCAGAGAGCAGGAGCCAGATGAGGAAACACAATTTTAAATCCATCCAAGATTTCTAAAACTTAAGAATTGAAAGAAATGCTGTGCGTTTACAATGTTATTTCCTTGTAGATAGTTGTTTTAACCTTAATTAAGGGGAATTCCACTCCTAGTGGAGAAGTACAGTTGACACATAATCGTATGACTGGGAAATGTTTTATAAAAAGAGATGTAAAATCTTTCAAACTGATGAAATATAAGCTCGGATGTAACCTCAAAGCTTATGACTATATCCGTTTCTTCTTTCTATCCTTCGCACTTAGAAAAGTACCTGGTACATAGCAGGTACTCAGGAATTCTTTGGATGAATGGCAACCTTGTTTATTCCAACTAATAGCTCAAGGTTATAGAATAGAAATGGCAGATATGTGCTATAGCAACCTCTAAAAATGCCCTCTACTTCTAATGTATCACTTCTATAGTCTACCATTCAAGAAATTATGTTGGCAATTAGAAATTCCTAAGTCCATGTGCTCCTATGAAATATTCATGAACATCTCATCTTCTTAAGCAGAACAGTCATGACAAGGACTTGCAACTCTGCTTGCACTTGCTACAGCATATATTTGGTTGGGTAAAATGGCACAAAATACAATGACACTCTTTAAATAAGTGTTTTTATCCGGTACCTAAACTTAGTATTGTTGTGAGAGTTGGCTTAAAATATACCTGTCATCTTTGAGATAACGTCAATTTGGGGGAGCTGATTACACATTAGTAACACATTAGTAACTATAATTTAACAATACCTAAACTTGGGAGTAAAAGTATAGAAAAGAGATAATCGTATATGAATCCTAAAACAAAAAAATGACATTTCTGAATCCTTCATGGATGTAACAATTAGGGCCGATGAAGAACAAATCTTAGGTTTGAAACATGGTAGTTAAATTGTCCTGTGGAGCCTTTAACCTTGCACTTGGTGAAACTTCATTTTAGAGCCAGGATCAGAACATCTAAACTGAGCCCAGTGTTTTGCAAAAATGTTTTCCATAAAAGGGTTCATGCCAGAACCCCTGGATTTGTTTGTGCAAACCCATCCCCATCCTTGGAAGAGCAACTGAGTGCATGTATTACTGAGAATGGATAAGCTGTGAGATTTTCATATGACAAACATAATTACTAATATAGTTATAAGAATGACTTTGGACAAGCCACTTTCTGGATCCCAGGTTTCTCAATGTTCAAGGTTAAAATGTCTTTGACATACAGTATGGAATTGGATACACGCATACATTCTTATGTGCCCACACAGAAGCACACCCTCTTTTGGGAGCAGTGTATCATTCTAATGCCTCAAGTACATGGTATAACTGTTGAAGGTCAGGTCTCATCCTAATGTCATTCTTGAAATTTTCCTCAGAATGAGATTTTTAATGTTTACAATGACATGTATGATAAGTAATGAGGAACCACAGTCGCATAAGAACAATTAAAACCCCCAAAGGCAAAGTTAAAATGAATACCATTAGAGGTCACGGCTAAGTAATGAGGGCTTGTTAATGGTCTCATTCACTGACCTTGAGTTGTAGTCAAATTTTTAAAAATGCGTGTTTCAAAAATTTATAAATTCTAGTTAAGTGCTAATTATCTCACTAGTGATGTTAAAATATTTAGAGGATAGAAAGTTGGTTGCAAGTGGATTATGCTGATATCGAGTGTTATAAAAGGATTAGTAGTTTTCAGAGGAATATGCTTTTTGGTTGGTACTTCTAAAATGAATCTTAAATTATGTATCATCCTTTCCAAAGCCAGAAACAAACAAAAAAGTATATTCATATATGAGGGTGGACATTTGGCCATTTATTTTGAGTAACATTCTGAAGACTCAACTTTGTCCAACTTCACTTATTAAAAAACAATTTGGAATGGGCAAGCCAGATATTGTTTTTATGAAAATACACAGGAAAAATAAATATGTGTACAAAAGCTGCCAGTTTTAAGAGTTAGGTTTTGAATAAGGATATTTATAAAACATTCTAAACTTTGTGTCCTTTTTAATTCCCTTTTATTTTAAAGCTGAATGACAAGTATTGATGTATAATAACGAAAGTGTTAACAGAATAATGGGATCTAATATTTATCGGGTGCCTACTATTCAGGGTTCTGTGGAAATCACTTGTGATGATTTTTAAATGTCACAACATGACTCTAAGATAGGTGGTAGCATTATTCCTGTTTTATAGTTGAGAAAACTGAGGTTTTAGGGCTAGGAAGTAACTTGCCCAAGGACACACAGGTAATTGTTAGGTCGGAATTCAAAGTTGGGTTGGCCTGATTAGAAACTACCAAGAGAATACAAAGTGTCTGACGTTCTAGTTAGTCTTCCCACGTATATCTCCTGTCCACAAAATGTTTTAAAAGATCAACTTGGCAAGTTTTATTAATAGCAACAATTAGGAAGAATATCTAAGTGCTTACCATGTATATCACCCATTCTTCCAATCACTTTACTTGCATTAATTTAAATAACCCTCTCAACACCTTTGCAGTGGGGAAACTGAGTCCCAGAAAGATTAAGTAGGTTTCTCAAGGTCACACATCTAGTATCTGGTACAGCTATGATCCAGACTCAGAAATAAAAGATCCCAGTGCCTGAACTCTTAAAACTTGTACTCTACTACGAACCCCTCATGTGACATGGGAAGATCAGGGTCAAATCTCTTCTTTGTTAGAGAGGGAAATACATTTCCACTAAGTTCAAGTGGACAGGGGGTGCCAGTGGGAGAACTTATAAGTGGCTGTGCTGGACAGTGAGAAATTGATTCTAAAAGAAGGAAAACATTTGGTTGTAGGTTACCCTCTATGTGAATATAGAATTATGAAACATTAATTTGGGGATTAGGGAAGGTGATCATAGGACTTGGTTTGCCCAGGAAAGTTCCGATTTATATCTGTCATCCCAGTGTAATTATTAATAATAGTTCACCCTTTTCCCTCTCACAATTGTCCCAGTTCGGGCAATAAATGACATGGTAAACCTAGGATGATGAGACCCAGCGTTTAGTTGTGGATATGCCCAGAGGAAGGACAAATGACTTTGGACAAGCCGTTTTCTGGATCCCAGGTTTCTCATGTGTAAAATGAAGTTTTATGTTACACCAGAAGGTCACCGCATTGTTTTTCAGCTAGGAGGCGTTATCTAAACCAATACTGATATTTTATGAATTTGACATTAATGCACTTTATTCTACATCAAAATCACTTGAGGGATCTTACCAACACGTAGATGTTCTTGAGGTCCATTCCGAGAGATTCGGATTCTGTTAAGGCTGCGTGCGGCCCAGAATCCTATATTTTAACAAGCACTTCAAATAGCTATGATGCTGTAACCCTTCATTATACATGCTGCCCTAGACTGTACACTGCCTGAGAGCAGGGAATATATCTCACTGAACATTGTAAGTACAAAGTAGTTGCTTTATTATATGTTGAGTGAATACATGAGGGTTAATAGTTACTACATGCCAACAACAAAAACAACACTGAGTTAAAGCTGATCTTGAAATATAAATGTTATATGTCATATGTAAGATGGATTTATGGCTTTGCACACCATAATGAATATGCTGATATAAGTAAGAAAAATAGATGTCTGTAAAACCTAATTTCTCCAGTCAGGCACTTAGTAACAAGGATTGTCGGGGGTCTATGAAATCATTTTAGAAAAAAAAAATTCAACAGACTTTTAAGTCCTTAGAGCACTGGGTGCAGGATTAAGAGGAGAAGGAGGGAAGTACTTGAGTTCCCATCCCTGCAGCATCAGGGTTTTTCTTGGGTTTGGAGGCAAGAAAGTCTGTCCAATGTGTTTATGATCAAAGACTGTATGTGGCAACTGTGAAAATGCAAGGCTTGCAAATTTTGGCTATAAAGAATTCTCTGCACAGTATGACAGTGCCTGTGTGATAGTCAGTTGGAGAAATTATAAATATTAGATTTATGTTCCAAGTAAAGTATTGAGCAATAGGATATCAATAAATATATTAAAGCCATAGGGACTAGCAAAGGGTCTGTAGTCTAGCAGATCTGTATTCAAATTGCAGCTTTGCTAAATGTGAGCTTATAATTAGATCTTTCTGCTTGTAATACTGCTTTGACTTCTGTTCTCTCATCTGTCAAATGAGCATATGAATACCTCTCATAGAAATCTTGGAATAAATTTAGATTAAATGAGATGTGTGCCAATATCTAGAATGTTGTTGTTGTAGCAGTAGTGGCATAGTAGTAGTAGTAATAAGAATAATGCCAGCAAGAATTTACTGAGCATTTACTATGTCTCACATATTTTTCTAAGAGGATCACATATACTATCTATTCGATACATTAAAACTCACAGTGGTCCTACAAGGTACGTATTATTGTTCCGATCCCCATTTTGAAAAATTAAGGATTGGGTGTACAGAGAAGATAATTAGCCAAAATCGAACAGCTGATCAGCGACGGAGGCAGGATTAAACCCTGAGCAGATATACTCCAGAGGCTTAGTTCATATTCTGCACAAGCTCTTCATGCTCTACTGCTGTAATAACTGCTCAGCGAGTAAACCGAATCTGATTAAATATGGTGAAACTTGAGTGTGGTTAGCTCTGTTCCTGGTCACCAATAGCCAGGGCCTCGCTCTGTGGAAGGTTTCTACATGCCAACCATGGTGAACTCAGGAGTGGTTATATGAGTGGATTTGGCCAGTGGAGTGTGAGTGGAAGCAGCGTATGCCACTTCAGTGTATTGATAGAAGTTTGAAAGCAGTACAAATTTTGCTTAAATCTTTGACTCTGTCGTAGTGAGCAGCAATGCTCAGGATGGTGGTTGAGCCATCAGCCTGGTCCCTGAGTGAGGATATTACTGTCATACGGAGGATCAGAACTCCGTATCCATGTTTATGGATACATTGTGTGAGAAATAAACCTTTGTTGTTTTATGCCATTAAACTTTGAGGGGGTGGCATTTGTTACTGCAGCATATCCTAATATTTCCTGACAGATACATCCAGAAAGGTTGGAAAATAGTAAAAAATAGGAAATGAGCTGAAGTGCCATAAAGGATGTAAAATTCCAGAGATAGTATGTAATTCCAGAGATAGGATTCTGGTGAAGATTCCATGATGAAATTACCTTCATGTCCACTGTATTTCTATGCTTGTGATCTACACTGTGTTATTCTATGAGGGACAATAGGACTAATGCCATACAGGACAACCTTTTCCTTCTACTTGTTTATTTTGACAGTACTGTTTTAATAAGTATATATATTTGTGAGAACATACCAGTACCTTAAAAGAGCAGGCTTCAGAAAACAACTACAGGCATACCCCGCTTTTATTGCACTTCACAGATATTGAAGGTTTGTGGCAACCCTGCTTTGCCAAATGATGGTTAGCATTTTGTTTTTTAGTAATAAAGTATTTTGAAACTAAGGTATGTACAGTGTTTATTTAGACATATGCTATTTTACACTCAATTGATTACAGTCTAGTGTAAACATAGCTTTTATGTGCACTGGGGAACAAACAAATTCGTGTGTATTTGTTGATTCTGCCAGTGGTTTGGAACCGAACCTGCAATGTCTGAGTTATGGCTGTATAGGTATAAAAATGAGTTCCCCCTGACCTTACAAACCTGTGCTTATCTGGTCCAGATAATGCAACAGCCATGTCGAACTATCAAGATGGTGTTGATATGAAAGCTTTTTGGCTTTGCAGAAGTTAAAAGAGGGACTTAATTTCAGTCCAGTAGCATCCACACAACAGAACATTTGATGGACATCTGATTATCTATCTGTCTTATCACTGTTCTTTTTTAATACCATGAAAGTCTAACTTATTAATGAATTCAAGTGCTATTTTTAGAACTCATTCTTCTTACTAATTGAGGATTTAATAAAACTTGATAACTAAGACTGTGAGCTTCTTGAGGTCAGGGACTATCCTATATGTATATTTGAGAACCTAAGGCTAGTAGTCTTTCAGTGAATATTTATTGACCTGAAAATTGCCAGCCAGTGGATTAACACTGGGAAATGATAGTATTTTTGTTTGTTTTTTTTTAAAAAAAGGAGGATAAAAATACTTATCCTCATAGATACTACAGATCAGTGGTAGTGGCAGATATTAATCATGTTTAATAAATGTATAATATTAATGTGAACTGATGTAAGTAATTTGCAGGAAACAAGCAAGATTTCATAAGAGCATATAATGGTTGAGAAAAACGCAGAACAAAGTGCTTGGTACATTATAGTTAATAGTTGTTGCATGATTTGAACTTTTCCTTAATCTTCACACCCTTTTCTTCCTTGAATCCAGGAATTCTGTTATCCCATGTGGGTTATTTTTTTCCCCCACATCCTACCTATTGCTTTATAAAAAAACTTTACTGAGGTATCGTTAACATAACTGCAATAATTTATGGTATGCACTTTGAGTTTTGACATACACACACACACACACACACACACACACACACACACACGAAATCATCACCACAATCAAGATAACCAATATTTGCATTCCCTTAGGTTTTCCTGAGTCTGTTTGTATTCCAGCATCCCTTTACTGCCATGCCTAGACAACCACCAATCTGTCATTGTAGATTGTTATGTGTTTTCTAGAAATTTCTACAAATCAAATCATACAGCATATACTCATTTTTGTCTTGTATTTCAGTTTAAGGTGAGACAGTAAACTAAAGTTGGTCCCTGTCAGGGAAATTCCCTGGTGGTGCAGTGGTGATGACCCAGCGCTTTCACTAACAGGCCAGGGTTCAATCCCTGGTCGGGAGCTAAGATCCCACAAAGCATGTGGAGTGGCCAAGGGGGAAAAAAGAAAAGAATAAAAAAAAGTTGATCTCTATTACTCTTTTATGGCCAATGCAGAAGTTCCTATTTCTTAAATTTCATTTTTGCTTCTGTCTTAAATTTTTTATTTAACATAGTTAAATTTTTATTAACATAGTTACAGATCAAATGCTGCAAGTTTTCTGACACAGAACATAAAAATCCCTTCCTGATCCCTCAGTTCTGTTTTCCAAAAATTACATCTTAATTTTTGAAAAATATTTTTGAGGTGTATTTGTATTCATAAACACACATATGTACATACGTATACACATTCATTTGTGTTTATATATTTGTGTATATTTATGTGTGTGTATATGTATATATATATGAGAGAGAGAGATGTATTACCATTTAAACTGCTGTATAATATTTAAATGTATACCACAGTTTATCCAATATCTTACTTAAGGCCATTTGTATTGTTTTAAGTATTTTTATTAATATAAACAGTAGGGCAATAAACATCCTCCTACATGCCCTCTTGTTTACTAGTGTGAGAAACTGACAGGTCATAGGGTATGAATATTTTCTAATTTAATAGTATCACCAAATCTCCCTTTAAAGTATAAAACCCAGCAGCACGGTATGAGTTTTATCATTTCCCTACATCCTTGACACCATGCCTTTATGACCCATCAATTATCAAAAACAGCTATCATACTGGAAACAAAATATAGTATGTGTGAAATAGTATATCACTGTTGTTTGTCATTTCCATGTCTGTGAGTTATATAAATTGCTTGCCCACATCCTTTACTCTTTTATCTATTGGGCTGATTGTCTTTTTCTATGTGATTTGTAGAAATTTTTGTAACATTTTGAGTCATTGTATTTCCTAGGTTATACGATTATCATCTCCAAGGCTATTGCTTTTCTTAAACTTTGTTGTGTTGATTTTCATACATAAATTATGGTTATATCAGACTTAAATTTCATCAATATTTTCTTTATGCTTTCTGCACATATTTTGCATTTTCTGTTCCTATCAAAAAACTCCTATATTTTCTTTCATTATTTTAAAGTTTGTTTTTAATGTTTATATCTTCAATCCATTTGGAGTAGCATTCTAATTTGTGGAAAGCTAATTGTTGCAACAGCATTAGTTGAATAACCCATTCTGACTCTTGGTTTGTAATAAAAGAAATAATAAAAAGAGTAGTCATAATAGATAAGATTGATAACCTTTACTTAGTCCTTAATACACGTCAGGCACTCTTTCAAATGTTTTATACATGTATTAGCAATAATCCATGAAATGGATAGTAGTAGTATCTCCATTATGTAGTTGAATACATTAAGGCACAGAAGATAAATAGCACAAAACTACATAGTTAGTAAATGGCAGAGCTGAGATTGAAAACAAAGCAGTTTCTCCACATCTTTTCCAGTGCTTGTTATCTCTTGTCTTTTTGTCACTAGCCATTCTATCAGGTGTGAGATGATATCTCATCATGGTTTTGATTTGCATTTCTCTGGTGATTAGTGATGTGTGAGCACCTTTTCATGTACCTGTTGGCTATTTGTATATCTTCTTTGGAAAAATGTCTATTCAGGTTCTTTGGCCATGTTTTAATCTGAATTTTTTTTTTTTGCTCTTGAGTTACATAAGTTCCCTTATATATTAGCTTGTTATCAGATATGATTTGTAAATATTTTCCCCCATTCCTTAGGTTGTCTTTTCATTTGTTGATTTTTCCCTTCTGCTGTACATAACCTTTTTAGTTTGATGTAGTCTCATTTATTTTTGCTTTTTTTGCTTGTGCTTTTGATGTAATATCCAAAAAAATCATTGCTGAGACCAATATCATGGAGGTTTTTTTCCTGTTTTAGTCTATGAGTTCCATGGTTTCAGGTCTTACATTTAAGTCTTTAATCCATTTTGAGTTAATTTTTGTGAATGGTGTAAGATAGGGGTCCCATTTCATTATTTTGCGTATAGATATCCAATTTTCCCACCATCACTTATTGAAGGGACTACCTTTTCTCCCTTGAGTATTCTTGGCTTCTTTGTCAAATATTAGTTGACCATTTATGCATGAGTTTATTTCTGGGCTCTTGATCAGTTCCATTCATCTATGTGTTTTGCAGTATACGAAATCATTGCATTCTACATCTTAAACTTACACAATGTCATGTGTCAATTATATCTCAAAGCTGGAAAAAATAATTTTATAAAAGATAACAAAGGAGTTTTGTTGTGATTTTCTTGGGTTTAGTTTCTTTGGCATACTACTTTTCTATCAAGATCCAATATACGTTTAGGTATATTTCTCGATTATCTTTTCTGTTTCTATTGGTCATTTCTTAACTCTGTGCGCCAGTACTATTGTGTCTTGATCCTTATAGTTGTATGATATTTTTTGTACAGCCAGTATCTGATAGGAATAGTCTAATTTGTTCTTTTTAGAACAGCCTCAGCTATTCTTGAAATGTTCTTCCGTAGGAACTTTGGAATCAGTTTGCAAAATCAGAAGTTTGCTTTTGGAACGTTAATGAGAATTGTATTGATTCATTTGGGGAGATTAGGTATTTTATGATTATTATGCCCTTCTCCTTCTATTTTTGTGTATCTTGTCATGTAGTTAGTTATTTTATATTAAAACAACTGAGGTTAATTTTAAATATAATTGGCATACAGACATGTATAGAAAACGTATGTTCAAATTAACATTTAATTAAAAAGTGAAAATATATTTAAGCCCCACTCTGGTCAAGAAAATAGAACATTAATAATGTATCACAAAACTCTGTATGTCCCTCCCTAATCATAATCCTAACCCTCAACCTTAGTAATAACCATGATCCTGACTTTTGGGATAATTATTTCCCTTGCCTATCTTGACACTTTTACTATTTTTTCATACATCCCTAAGATATAATTTAATATAATAATTTTATGTGTTAAGGTTTTCCTTCAACATTTCCTTTTTTCTGAGATTAATACGTTAATCTGCTTGTACCAGTAGTTAAGTCACTTTTGTACCCATGTAATATTTTCAGCGCAAATATGTCACAGTTTACCCATATTATGGTTTTTGGAGTTGTCTCCAAGTTGGGGTGAATACAAACAATGCTGCTATAAACGTAACTGTATGTATAGTGCATATGTGTGTGAGCTTCTCAGGAGTTAATACTTTGACTTTTTTTTATGCTTTCATTTAATTTATTTTTTAATACAGCAGGTTCTTATTAGTCATCCATTTTATACACATCAGTGTATACATGTCAATCCCAATCTTCCAGTTCATCACACTCTCCCCCCCCCACCCCCCCACCACTTTCCCCGCTTGGTGTCCATATGTTTGTTCTCTACATCTGTGTCTCTATTTCTGCCCTGCAAACTGGTTCATCTGTACCATTTTTCTAGGTTCCACATATAGGCGTTAATATATGATATTTGTTTTTCTTCTTCTGACTTACTTCATTCTGTATGACAGTCTCTAGATCCATCCACGTCTCTACAAATGACCCAATTTTGTTCCTTTTTATGGTTCAGTAATATTCCATTGTATATATGTACCACATCTTCTTCATCCATTCGTTAGTTGATGGGCATTTAGGTTGCTGCCATGACCTGGCTATTGTAAATAGTGCTGCAATGAACACTGGGGTGCCTGTGTCTTTCTGAATAATGGGTTTCTCTGGGTATATGCCCAGGAGTGGGATTGCTGGGTCAGATCGTAATTCTATTTTTAGTCTTTTAAAGAACCTCCATTACTGTTCTCCATAGTGGCTGTATCAGTTTACATTCCCAACAACAGTGCAAGAGGGTTCCCTTTTCTTCACACCCTCTCCAGCATTTGTTGTTTGTCAATTTTCTGATGATGCCATTCTAACTGGTGTGAGCTGATACCTTATTGTAGTTTTGATTTGCATTTCTATAATAATTAGTGATGTTGAGCAGCTTTTCATGTGCTTCTTGGCCATCTGTATGTCTTCTTTGGAGAAATGTCTATTTAGGTCTTCTGCCCACTTTTGGATTGTGTTGTTTGTTTTTCTAATATTGAGCTGCATGAGCTGTTTATATATTTTGGAGATTAATCCTTTGTCCGTTGATTCATTTGCAAATATTTTCTCCCATTCAGAAGGTTGTCTTTTCGTCTTGTTTATGGTTTCCTTTGCTGTGCAAAAGCTTTGAAGTTTCATTAGGTCCCATTTGTTTATTTTTGTTTTTATTTCCATTACTCTAGGAGGTGGGTCAAAAAAGATCTTGCTGTGATTTATGTCAAAGAGTGTTCTTCCTATGTTTTCCTTTAAGAGTTTTATAGTGTCTGGTTTTACATTTAGGGCTGTAATCCATTTTGAAAGTATTTTTGTGTATGGTGTTAGGGAGTGTTCTAATTTCATTCTTTTACATGTAGCTGTCCAGTTTTCCCAGCACCACTTATTGAAGAGGCTGTCTTTTCTCCATTGTATATCCTTGCCTCCTTTGTCATAGATTAGTTGACCGTAGGTGCGTGGGTTTATCTCTGGGCTTTCTATCTTGTTCCATTAATCTATGTTTCTGTTTTTCTGCCAGTATCATATTGTCTTGATTACTGTAGCTTTGTAGTAGAGTCTGAAGTCAGGGAGCCTGATTCCTCCAGCTCCGTTTTTTGTTCTCAAGATTGCTTTGGCTCTTCAGGGTCTTCTGTGTTTCCATACAAATTGTGAAATTTTTTGTTTCAGTTCTGTGAAAAATGCCAGTGGTAGTTTGATAGGGATTTCATGGAATCTGTAGATTGCTTTGGGTAGTACAGTCATTTTCACAATGTTGATTCTTCCAATCCAAGAACATGATATATCTCTCCATCTATTTGTATCATCTTTAATTTCTTTCATCAGTGCCTTATAATTTTCTGCATACAGGTCTTTTGTCTCCTTAGGTAGGTTTATTCCTGGATATTTTATTCTTTATTTTGCAATGGTAAATGGGAGTGTTTTCTTGATTTCACTTTCAGATTTTTCATCATTAGTGTATAGGAATGCCAGGGATTTCTGTGCATTAATTTTGTATCCTGCTACTTTACCAAATTCATTGATTAGCTCTAGTAGTTTTCTGGTAGCATCTTTAGGATTCTCTATGTATAGGATCATGTCATCTGCAAACAGTGACAGCTTTACTTCTTCTTTTCCGATTTGGATTCCTTTTATTTCCTTTTCTTCTCTCATTGCTGTGGCTAAAACTTCCAAAACTATGTTGAATAAGAGTGGTGAGAGTGGGCAACCTTGTCTTGTTCCTGATCTTAGTGGAAATGCTTTCAGTTTTTCACCATTGAGGACGATGTTGGCTGTGGGTTTGTCATATATGGCCTTTATTATGTTGAGGAAAGTTCCCTCTAGGCCTACTTTCTGCAGGGTTTTTTATCATAAATGGGTGTTGAATTTTGTCGAAAGCTTTCTCTGCATCTATTGAGATGATCATATGGTTTTTCTCCTTCAGTTTGTTAATATGGTGTATCACGTCGATTGATTTGCGTATATTGAAGAATCCTTGCATTCCTGGAATAAACCCCACTTGATCATGGTGTATGATCCGTTTAATGTGCTGGTGGATTCTGTTTGCTAGGATTTTGTTGAGGATTTTTGCATCTATGTTCATCAGTGATATTGGCCTGTAGTTTTCTTTCTTTGTGACATCCTTGTCTGGTTTTGGTATCAGGGCCTCATAGAATGAGTTTGGGAGTGTTCCTCCCTCTGCTATATTTTGGAAGAGTTTGAGAAGGATAGGTGTTAGTTCTTCTCTGAATGTTTGATAGAATTGGCCTGTGAAGCCATCTGGTCCTGGGCTTTTGTTTGTTGGAAGATTTTTAATCACAGTTTCAATTTCAGTGCTTGTGATTGGTCTGTTCATATTTTCTGTTTCTTCCTGATTCAGTCTTGGCAGGTTGTGCATTTCTAAGAATTTGTCCATTTCTTCCAGGTTGTCCATTTTATTGGCATAGAGTTGCTTGTAGTAATCTCTTATGATCTTTTCTATTTCTGCAGTGTCAGTTGTTACTTCTCCTTTTTCATTTCTAATTCTATTGATTTGAGTCTTCTTCCTTTTTTTCTTGATGAGTCTGGCTAATGATTTATCAATTTTGCTTATCTTCTCAAAGAACCAGCTTTTACTTTTATTGATATTTGCTATCGTTTCCTTCATTTCTTTTTCATTTATTTCTGATCTGATTTTTATGCTTTCTTTCCTTCTGCTAACTTTGGGTTTTTTTTGTTCTTCTTTCTCTAATTGCTTTAGGTGCAAGGTTAGGTTGTTTATTCGAGATGTTTCCTGTTTCGTAAGGTAGGATTGTAGTGCTATAAACTTCCCTCTTAGAAGTGCTTTTGCTGCATCCCATATATTTTGGGTCGTCGTGTCTCCATTGTCATTTGCTTCTAGGTATTTTTTTATTTCCTCTTTGATTCCTTCAGTGATCACTTCGTTATTAAGTAGTGTATTGTTTAGCCTCCATGTGTTTGTATTTTTTACAGATCTTTGCCTGTAATTGATATCTAGTCTCATAGCGTTGTGGTCGGAAAAGATACTGGATACAATTTCGATTTTCTTAAATTTACCAAGGCTTGATTTGTGACCCAAGATATGATCTATCCTGGAGAATGTTCCAAGAGCACAGAGAAAAATGTGTATTCTGTTGTTTTTGGATGGAATGTCCTATAAATATCAATTAAGTCCATCTTGTTTAATGCATCATTTAAAGCTTGTGTTTCCTTATTTATTTTTGTTTTGGATGATCTGTCCATTGGTGAAAGTGGGGTGTTAAAGTCCCCTACTATGAATGTGTTACTGTCGATTTCCCATTTTATGGCTGTTAGTGTTTGCCTTATGTATTGAGGTGCTCCTATGTTGGGTGCATAAATATTTACAATTGTTATATCTTCTTCTTGGATCGATCCCTTGATCATTATATAGTGTCCTTCGTTGTCTCTTACAATAGTCTTTACTTTAAAGTCTATTTTGTCTGATATGAGAATTGCTACTTCAGCTTTCTTTTGGTTTCCATTGGCATGGAATATCTTTTTCCATCCCCTTACTTTCAGTCTTATGTGTCTCTAGGTCTGAAGTGGGTCTCTTGTAGACAGCATATATAAGGGTCTTGTTTTTGTATCCATTCAGCCAATCTGTGTCTTTTGGTGGAAGCATTTAGTCCATTTATATTTAAGGTAATTATCGATATGTATGTTCCTATTCCCATTTTCTAAATTGTTTTGGGTTCGTTATTATAGGTCTTTTCCTTCTCTTGTGTTTCTTGTCTAGAGAAGTTCCTTTAGCATTTGTTGTAAAGCTGGTTTGGTGGTGCTGAACTCTCTCAGCTTTTGCTTGTCTATAATGGTTTTAATTTCTCCATGGAATCTGAATAAGACCCTTGCTGGGTAGAGTAGTCTTGGTTGCAGATTTTTCTCCTTCATCTCTTTCAGTATGTCCTTCCAGTCCCTTCTGGCTTGTAGGGTTTCTGCTGAGAGATCAGCTGTTAAACTTATGGGGAGTCCCTTGTGTGTTATTTGTTGTTTTTCCCTTGCTGCTTTTAATATGCTTTCTTTGTATTTAATTTTTGACAGTTTGATTAATATGTGTCTTGGCGTATTTCTCCTTGGATTTATCCTGTATGGGACTCTCTGTGCTTCCTGGACTTGATTAACTATTTCCTTTCCCATATTAGGGAAGTTTTCAACTATAATCTCTTCAAATATTTTCTCAGTCCCTTTCTTTTTCTCTTCTTCTTCTGGAACCCCTATAATGCGAATGTTGGTGCGTTTAATGTTGTCCCAGAGGTCTCTGAGACTGCCCTCAGTTCTTTTCATTCTTTTTTCTTTATTCTGCTCCGCAGTAGTTATTTCCACTATTTTATCTTCCAGGTCACTGATCCGTTCTTCTGCCTCAGTTATTCTGCTATTGATCCCATCTAGAGTACTTTTAATTTCATTTATTGTGTTGTTCATCGTTGCCTGTTTCATCTTTATTTCTTCTAGGTCCTTGTTAACTGTTTCTTGCATTTTGTCCATTGTATTTCCAAGATTTCGGATCATCCCTACTATCATTATTCTGAATTCTTTTTCAGGTAGACTGCCTATTTCCTCTTCATGTGTTAGGTCTGGTACATTTTTATCTTGCTCCTTTATCTACTGTGTGTTTTTCTGTCTTCTCATCTTGCTTATCTTACTGTGTTTGGGGTCTCCTTTTTGCAGGCTGCAGGTTCGTAGTTCCCTCTGTTTTTGATGTCTGTCTCCAGTGTCTAAGGTTGGTTCAGTGGGTTGTGTAGGCTTCCTGGTGGAGGGGACTAGTGCCTGTGTTGTGGTGGATGAGGCTGGATCTTGTCTCTCTAGTGGGCAGGTTCACGTCTGGTGGTGTGTTTTGGGGTGTCTGTGGCCTTATTATGATTTTAGGCAGCCTCTCTGCTAATGGGTGGGGTTGTGTTCCTATTTTGCTAGTTGTTTGGCATAGGTTGTCCAGCACTGTAGCTTGCTGGTCGTTGAGTGAAGCTGGATGCTGGTGTTAATATGGAGGTCTCTGGGAGATTTTCGCCGTTTGATATTATGTGGATCTGGGAGGTCTGTTGTTGACCAGTGTCTGAAGTTGGCTCTCCTACCTCAGATGCAGAGCCCTGACTCCTGGCTGGAGCACCAAGAGCCTTTCATCCACACGGCTCAGAATAAAAGGGAGAAAAAGTAGAGAGAATTAGTAGAAGTATGAAGAAAGAAAGAAAGAAAGAAAGGAGGGAAGGAAGGAAGGAGGGAAGAAAGAAAGAAAGAAGCAAAGAAGGAAAGAAGGCAAGAAGGAAAGAAAGGGAGGGAGGAAGGAAGGAAGGAGGGAAAGAAGGAAAAAAGACAGAAAGAAAGAAGATACAGTAAAATAAAATAAAGTATAATAAAGTTATTGAATTAAAAAATACTTATTTAGAAAAAAAAGGGACGGATAGAACTTTAGGACAAATGTTGGAAGCAAAGCTATACAGACAAAATCTTACACAGAAGCATACACATACACCCTCACAAAAAGAGGTAAAGGGGATAAAATCATAAATCTTGCTCTCAGAGACCACCTCCTCAATTTGAGATGATTCGTTGTCCAAAGGAGGGAAGGAAGGAAGGAAGGAAAGAAAGAAAGAAAGAAAGAAAGAAAGAAAGAAAGAAAGAAAGAAAGAAAGAAAGAAAGAAGGTAAAGTATAATAAAGTTATTAAATTTATTAAGAAAAAAATTTTTTTAAAAAACCAGGGACGGATAGAACCCTAGGACAAATGGTGGAAGCAAAACTATACAGACAAGATCTCACACAGAAGCATATACATACACATTCACAAAAAGAGGAAGAGGGGAAAAAATCATAGATCTTGCCCTCGAAGCCCACCTCCTCAATTTGGCATGATTGGTTGTCTATTCAGGTATTCCACAGATGCAGGGTATATCAAGTTGATTGTGGAGCTTTAATCCGCTGTTTCTGAGGCTGCTGGGAGAGATTTCCCTCTCTCTTTGTTCTCACAGCTCCCAGGGGTCAGCTTTGGATTTGGCCCTGCCTCTGCGTGTAGGTCGCTGGAGGGCGTCTGTTTTGTGCTCAGACAGGACGGGGTTAAAGGAGCCGCTGATTCGGGGGCGCACTCAGGCCGGCGGGGAGGGAGGGACACGGAGTGCGGGGCGGGCCTGCGGCGGCAAAGTCCGGCGTGACTTTGCACCAGCCTGAGGCCCGCGGTGCGTTCTCCCGGGGAAGTTGTCCCTGGATCCCGGGACCCTGGCAGTGGCGGGCCGCACAGGCTCCCCGGAAGGGGGGTGTGGATAGTGCCCTGTGCTCGCACACAGGCCCCTTGGTGTCGGCAGCAGCAGCCTTAGCGTCTCCCGCCCGTCTCTGGGGTCCACGCTTTTAGCCGCGGCTCGCGCCCGTCTCTGGGGTCCACGCTTTTAGCCGCGGCTCACGCCCGTCTCTGGAGCTCCTTTAAGCAGCGCTCTTAAACCCCTCTCCTCGCGCACCAGGAAACAAAGAGGGACGAAAGTCTCTTGCCTCTTCGGCAGGTGCAGACTTTTCCCCGGTCTCCCTCCCGGCTAGCCGTGGTGCACTAACCCCCTGCAGGCTGTGTTCAAGCCGCCAACCCCAGTCCTCTCCCGGCGCTCCGTCCAAAACCGAAACCGGAGCCTCAGAGCCTCAGCTCCCAGCCCCACCCGCCCCGGCGGGTGAGCAGACAAGCCTCTCGGGCTGGTGAGTGCCGGTCGGCACCGATCCTCTGTGCGGGAATCTCCCCGCTTTGCCCTCCGCACCCCTGTGGCTGTGCTCTCCTCTGCGGCTTCGAAGCTCCCCCCTCCACCTCCCGCAGTCTCCGCCCGCAAAGGGGCTTCCTAGTGTGTGGAAACTTTTCCTCCTTCACAGCTCCCTCCCACTGGTGCAGGTGCCTTCCCTATTCTTTTGTCTCTGTTTTTTCTTTTTTTCTTTTGCCCTACCCAGGTACGTGGGGAGTTCTTGCCTTTTGGGAGGTCTGAGGTCTTCTGCCAGCCTTCAGTAGGTGTTCTGTAGGAGTTGTTCCCCGTGTAGATGTATTTCTGGTGTATGTGTGGGGAGGAAGGTGATCTCCGCGTCTTACTCTTCCGCCATCTTCAAGGTCCCCCCTCTGATATCTTTAAGTACCTTTTGTCTTATATACATGTCTTTTATGACATTTTTCACAAGTTTTAATAGTTTTTTGTTAGTGTCTGTCTTTCATGCTAAAAATAGGTAGGGAAATGACATTTCTACAACCACCATAATGCATATATGAAAGCATAGCTAATTGATGGTGCCGTAATTTTCTGCTGCAGCCTCAGAATCCACTTAAAAACAGCAAAAACCTTAAAACAAAGGAGGAATATTTTTAAATGTTTAAATGTTGATCTTTACGTAACTCGATATTTACAATTAGGTCTTTCTGGAACCTGAACTAACTTTTCAAGCCCAGAAGAACTTCTAATAGTAAAATATTAATGAGTAAATTATCCTTTTTGCATGGAGTACCAAGAAATAGTCAATATAGGACTGGACTGTCAGTAATGACCTGATTAATATTTCTTATTACTGGTAAAAAAAATATATATATGCTCTCCCCCTGATAAAGCAATTTCAGGATATGAGAAATCTATCTTTCTAAATATAAATCCAGGGCTGACAAATAATTTTTAAAATATATTTTTAAAAAATCAAATGTTTTCTGTAATATTGTACTTCCACATTTTATCTTATTTGCATCACAATTAAATCATTTGGGGGTTGTATTGATGGGCCAGATTGTCAGAGCTTTGCCTTTCCAGTATAAACAACCTTTAGAATGAAATCTCCTTTATTATATTTTTAATAAGGACCAAATGAGATTTATAGAATACATTTAATAATTTTATAGTTGGGTCGGTTATTCTGCTTTTCTTTCCTTTCTTTGAAATTTAATATGTGAAAATTGGTATTTTATAATCTTAAGGAAATCGATCAGACTGCATTTTTCAAACCTATTATCTTAGCGTGGCTTATAGTAATCCTTCACTTTAAAATCTCTTTTATGGGTATTTAATATGTTGGGATATTTTACATTCTTGCTTGAGTTCTTTCTCGATGGCAGTTATTGAAAACAACAAATATATATATATATATATATAGTCACTGTGATTTAGGGGCCAGAAAACCAGTGTCCATGTGGGGGTAAATATAGACCACAGCTGCTTATTTCTACAAGTAAAACTTTGTTGGAACATAGCTGTACACTTTTACTTACATAGTGTCTGTGGTTGCTTTTGTGCTAACACAGCAGAAACCTATATAGCCTACAAAGCCTAAAGTATTTACTACCTGACCCCTTACAGAAAATGTTTACTGACCCAGTATTTTATAGATCAGAACAGTGAATCTCAGAGAAGTCCAGTAACCTGCCCAAATTCACACTAATATGTAACTGACAGAGCTGAGACTTAGATCCAGTCTCCCAGATTCTAGGACCCCTGCTTACAATGTATATATCATAATTCCTCATTATCTTATTGGGCTATTATTATATTATTACTCTCCTATTCTCACCAGTGGTCACAGCTTTTATCTTTTTCCCCCCAAATATTGGATATTTCATTTTATTTTCACTTTTTATAAGTCAAATCTCCAGTCAACACAACTGGTATTTGCAAACCTGCGCAACTTTTAGTTAGTTGCCACATGAAGTCTTAACAAAAATCTTCTAGATTTACCATAAAAAAAGGAGCCTGCTGAGAAGATTGGCAATAGCAGAAACCAGCGTATATGAAGGCTCTGTCATACGTGCATTTTTAAAATATGGCATTACCTAGAGTTTTTTTAATATATATTTATAGCTAGAGTTTTAATGACGTGTACAGTAGGAAAATAAATGAACACATAAAATGCTGTTAGAGAAATTTGAATCTCCCATTGAAAAATCGATTCCATTTTACAAAAACTAGCTCTTCCCACAAGACATTGTGGTTTACAGAGGCTAAATTTTAAAATCTGCTGTCTATATCCATAAATCTATGTATCTATCCAGTGATATATATCCATCTTGGCATGGATGTCCATGGAGTGATCTGAAGAGTAAATGAGCTGCATAATGATGTGCATAGTGTGTTCTAATGTTTATAGGAAAATAAACACCCCATACAGGGCATTATAGTGGAATTTCTCTCCCTCCCCCGCCGACCCCCACCTTCCTCTCCCTCTCCCTCTTTCTCCTTTCCTCCCTCTTTCTCTCTCTCTTTCTTTGTATATGACAGATATACTTCAGTGAAACCCATGAGGTAGATACTGGGGGTTAAAATGGGATGTAAAGAGAAAATTATGTAGTGGGAGATTATTAAATGTTGCATTATATGCAACATTTAAGGGTATAAGGTATCTTTCTATTTCTTATGACTGCACATGGCTTGACGATGATCTTAATTTTTAAATAAAATTAAAGCAAGTTTGTGGCATCATTTAAATGCTACTAAACTCTCAACAAAATAACAATCATAATATTAAAAAGAAATGTAATATTGATGTACACAAGAACATTGACTCTCTATGCTGAGTAACAGAAGCTGGATAAAAATGAGTACATACTGATTCCATTTATATAAAATGCTAGAACATGTAATCTATGGAGACAGCAAGCAAATCAGTGGTTATCTGAGGATGGGGGTGCAGAGAGGGACAAGAGGAAGCAATTGTCAGGGGGTAAGGGGAGACTTATGGGGGTGATGGGTATTTTCCCACTTATAATTGTGGTAATGGTTTAACAAGTATACACATATGACCAAACTCATTCAGCGGTCACTTTAAGCATGTGCAATTTATTATATGTCAATTATACTTCAATAAAACCACTTAAAAGGATCGTCTCTTCAGAGAAAAAACAACAAGAACTTTGGAAGGAATAGAGATAAAAGATGTTTGGAGGGGAGATGATGTTGTTTTAGAATTCTTTGTAGACAGTTGCCTGTACTGAGAGCAGACAGCTCTTACTTCCCTGCCCTTGGGAAGCCACTGCTCCACCTTAAGTTTCTTTAGAAAGTGGGCTGATCAGTGTTGAGTTTGTGGCTTCCATCCACCATTATTTGAGTCCTCAGGGTGCTTTCAATAACTTTTAGTAGGGTGAGATTTTTGGCCCTCTGGAGGACCTTTAGTCGCTGGCATCGTAGGGTGAGATGTAGCAAACACTTGTATGACGTAGGTGGCCTGGAAGTGATTTGTCTATTTCTTGGGATGATACTGCCACCTACACACCTCAAACCACATAGGTTCTGGCAATGTACACTTTGTCGTGCCCCTCGTCCAGCCCCCTACCCCAAAGACAGAAACGCCAAGCCCCTTTCCACCTTGCCTGTGGGTTCAAGTGTTAAGTAGGAAATTTATCTTCAGCACTCAGTCCTGACCCATTCCTTATCCCCACTGTCTGGTTAACTGTGATTCTGCCAGTGTCCCCCGCAACCTTGCAGGACTCAATGTCCCTCCCTCCTCACACACCTGCCTCTTCCCTTCCTTCCCTGCTCCCACCATGAGAGAACTCGCAGAAACACACAAATTTTCACAAGTTGATTTTTATTTAATTAGCATCCGTGTACCCTGATGCCGTAAAATTCCGTGTCTACACAGTTGGCCATTTCTCAGACCTCAGACTTGGCAGATATTTCTGAGGTCTCTGGCCTCCCCCGAGCTTTACTGGCTGACCAGCTCTTCGCTTGGAGGGGTGTTGCCGCACGGCACTTGGTTCTGCACGGCCTCTCGGTTCTGCTCGGCCTCTTGGTTCTGCTCTGCATTATTCTGATTTTGATTTAGTGTCTCATCCAGCCTGTGAGAACAGCTGGAGAGTCTTTGTCTTGTAGCTTTCTTCTGCTGTTTTGTGGGGTTGACAGCTTTCTTAGAGGCTTTTTTATTCAGACTCCTTTGACGGGGTTTCGTCACGGTCCTGGCTGTCTTCAGCACCTGGAAGGACAACAGAGTGAGGTCAAAAGGACATTGGATTAGGGAGAAGAAGATGGGCTATTGATGGAAAGGGAGACTTCATGAGAAGGGGTCAGGGCTGAGGAGGGGGTTTGTGCCAGGCAGGGAGAGGGTAGGATTCTTGGGGGAGAGGGAATCCATGAAGAAAACAGCTTGGGTAGGGTCATCTTACGTGGCCACCATGTCTAGGTCTGAGGTTATAGGGAGCCTCATCCACCCTCCTCCGTTTGGCTCTCGAGGGTTTTCGATCCATGTCTGTATCAGGCTCTCGTAGTCTTCGGCACACCTCAGCTGTATTGAAGCCTACCAGTGGTCTACTCCGGGCCTACTGACCACGCTATATATACAGCTCCCCAGGACGATGAAGGGTCCGTACCCTCAGCCAATGGTGGCTAAGGAGGGACTTAGCCATCACAAAGCAGCCCTTGTGACACGTCTGTTGATGTAGCTCAGACATTTCAAAGAACCATTCCTGACACCTGGGGCGGGGTGGGGGTGGGGGGATGATGATGAGGCGGGGTGGGGGGGGATGATGATGAGGCCAGGATGGCTCGGTTAGAGAGAAGAGTCTTCCCAAGCCGAACTGCCACCCTCCTCATATCCCTATGTTCAGTTGTGGTGGTGCACATGGTAGAGAACAAACCTTTCCTCCAAGCTATTCTCCAAGGCCACCCCTACTCAGTGGTTTATTCTGAGATCTCCCACCCTTAGGTATCAGCTAGTGTTTTGGATATCTTACTTAAAATCCCTCCAAAAGCTGTATGGCTGAATTTAAATATTGGTGGAGATATGAATCATCTTACAAACTAACAAAAAGACAGCTCCCATGAATAAACATCTCCCTACCTAGAGCATCTGGCATTAAAGCCTGCTGATTTTGATTAAATTATCTTCTGCCCGCTCTGCAACTTAAAGGCAGGGATTAGAATTAACTGCCCACTCATGAAGGTTGCTTTTATTTTTTCTTTTATTCTATTCTTGGACTCTGGCCATATTGTCATCATTGAGTTTGACAAGATTCTTTCTCCTACAGTTTTTCTATTTTTCTTTCATCCTAGAGTCCAACACTCATTTCCTTCCCACAATTAGGCACCTACTCGGATGTGTTTGAATCATGCCCTCGTATATGTTTGTACTCTTGCGAAACATATAGCCTTATGAAACGTGTGTGTGTGTGAATATGGTGCATTGTGCCGTAGACCTCGTTCTGTTTCTTACCTTATGCTTTTAAGTTCAACCTATGTAGCTATATGTATCTCTAGCTAATTGTTTCTAATGCTGCATCATATTCCATTAGAACGAATATCCCAAGTATAACTTGTCCATTCCTTCCTCTTTTGAGGGACATCTATGTTGGCTCTCCACTCCACTGCCAGAAACATTGCTATGAGGAGCATTCTCATTCATGTCTCCCTATGGACTTCTGCATATATTTTTCTGTAATATACGCTCAGGAATAGAATTTCTAGGTCATAGATATCCTTAGTCCGTTTGAGCTGCTAGAACAGAATACCATAGACTGGTGGCTTAAGTAACAAACATTTACTTCTCACAGTTCTGGTGGCTGAAAGGCCAAGATTAGGATGCCAGCATGGTTGGGTTCTGGTGAGGGCCCTCTTCCTGCTTGTGTCCTCACATGGCCTAGCTCAGTGTGTACACACAAAGAGAGAGACAGCTATCTCCTGTGTCTTCCTCTTTTTCTAAGGGCATTAATCCCATCATAAGGCCCCCATCCTCATGACCTAATCCAACTTTAATTTTCTCCCAAAAGCCCCACCTCCAAATACCATCACATCTAGAGGGCTAGGGTTTCAGCATATGGATTTTGGAGGGACACAAACATTGTCTATAAGCAATATTTTTTTTCTAAATACTGCCAGGTTGCTCTCCAGAGTGACAGTACCAGTCTGTTTTCCCAATAGAATTCTATTATTACTTGTTTCCCTGCATACTCATCAATACACAGTGTGGAAGCAGCTTCTGATATGACTCCCAATAATCCCAGCCTCCTGATGTTCACATGCTTGTGTAATTCACTCTCCTTGAGTGTGGGCTGTACCTAGTGTCCTGCTTCTAATGAGTTGAATCAATAGAAGCCAGCAAAAGTCATAGGATGTGATCCACATGATTAAGTTTCCTCTTGCTAGAACTTTGTTGCTGACGGTCTCTCTTGCCCCCTTGTTTTCTCATTCTGATGAAAGCATATTGTGTGGTGCTCAGTGAAGAGACTCGCATATCAAGGAACAGCTCCTGAGGACCTGAGCTTTTTAGTGCAACGACCCACAAGGAGTTGCGTGCTACCAACACCCAATTAGGGAAGCAGATCCTTCCCAACTGAGACGTGAGATGAGGTAGCCTTAGAAGATATGCAGAGCCAGAGGACTAGCTAAGCTGCACCCATATTCTTGATCCACAGAAACTCTGAGATAATAGATTCTGTTGTTTCAAGCCACTAAGTTTTGGGGTAAGTTTTTACACAGCAAGTGATAACAAAGACACTTAGTATTACCCGACTTTTAATTTTAAAAAACTCTGATTGGTAAATAGTGTAATCTCCTTTCACTTCTGTGATTACTAGTGATTCAGCTATTTAGATTTTCTATTCTTTAAATTGTTTCTTGGTTAATAATGTTTCTCATTCTATTGGATTTCTTCTCTTTTTCATGTTGGTTTTACCATTCCTCTGTATTTTATGGATACTAATTCTTTGTTAGTGAACTTTGATATGCTTTGGATAATGTTCAATACTTGTGTTATCCTCCACGTAGAGTTCCTGCACCATGTGGTATGTGGTGATATCTTTATCATATACCTTTTATTTTGAAGGGGTATTATTTCATTGATCATGGCCTCTAGTACTAGGTTGAATGTAGAGACAATATCAGACATGGATATCCTGAAATTTATGTGCCTAATGTGTTATAGTAATTAGGAGAAGGTTTTCTGGGTTTATTTTGTTTTATTTGCTACAGAGACTACATCATGTTAAAGAAGTTTCCTGCTATTCTTAGGTTTTGGAAAGCACTTTGTAAAAAATCATGTGTCTTTACCAAATGCTTTTGATCTCCCCATTGAGATGATTATTTAAATTAAATGTTTTCCTTATCTTCTTAGGGTGGGGGGATCACACAGACGTATTTTCCTATCTTAAATCAGTCTTCTCTTCCTAAGACAAATCTTTCTTGATTATGATGCATTATCCTATTATCATATATTATTTTCCAGTTTTGTATCTATGTTCATAAGGGAGATAGCCTTTAAATTTCATTGTATGATCCGTTCTATCTCAGCTATGAAACCAAGGTTTATACGAGCCTTATAAGACGGGTTGGTAAGGTTTCTCTCATTTTTTATCTTCTGAAACAGCTTGTGTGAGAGGTGGAATTATCTGTTCCTTGAACATTTTGTACAATATATCTCTAAAGCTATATAGATCTAGGGCTTTCCTGTATGTGGAGCAGTGGACAAGGGTGAGTCTGATGACTGTTTTATTTCTGTAATAGTTACAGGCATTTGGATTTGTGAGATGGGCTAATTAATAATACCCATTTCTTCCCTTTCCGAGTTTGGAACCTATTGGTAGATACGTATGCATCAGAGAGACATAGATAAAGCTGACTGCAAGTTGTGACTTTAGATCTCTAGCCAAGCAGACTTGCTAACAATTCACCCCTGAATTTGCTCCACTCCTTACTACGTGGCAGATCAGAATTCATCATTCAGCTGGTAGGTTGATCCTGTGAAAAGTGAGTGGATCTGAAGGGGCTGGGTGAAGCATGCCCCACTGCTGCTTACAATTTTACCAAAGAAATCCCTGTCTCTTCCTGGCGAGAAGCGAGTGAGGCTAAATGTGTTTAAAAGTTAGACCAGAGAGAATTCCCTGGTGGTCCAGTGGTTAGGACTCCATGCTTCCACTGCAGGGGGCATGGGTTCAGTCCCTGGTTGGGGAACTAAGATCCTACATGCCACACAGTGCTGCCAAAAATAAAGTAAAATAAAATAAAAAGTTATACTAGAACAAGTAAGAGTCTCCCAAACAATTGGCCTTTTCAGGTTTTTCTCTGCAAAATTTAGCCATTTATATTATTTCCCCCAGCAGTATGCTCATTCTTCTTGGGCTTCAAGCTTATTGGCATACACTAATTCATAATATTATTTTGTTACTTTTTAAATTGCTATAGTATTTTTACTTTTCTCATTCATATTTTGCTTTAGTCTTGGCTCTTTTTTTTCCCTGATGTCCCCCATGGTTTATCTTGTAAATCTTTTAAAGTAATCATTTCTTGATTTTATAATTATTCTTTATTTTTGGTCTGTATTTCCTCATTTGTTTGTTTATATCTATTTCCTCCTTTATGGTTTCTTTCACATTTAGTCTGTTGCCCTTCATTCTAGCTTGTTAAATTGAACACAGAGCTTATTTGTCTTCAATATACTTTTTTGAATTCTGATAAATGTATTCAGAGCAGCAATTTTCTCACAGAGTTCTGTGTTAGCTACAAGTCACAAATCTTCTCCTGCTAATTCATGTTAGGAGTATCTCATTTTTATTATTTCTCCTTTCATCCAAGGATTATTAGGTAGTATGATTTTAGTTTCTAAGCATGTTAGGTGTTTAAGCTATCCTTTAAAAGACCTAATTTTATTATAGTCAAACAACACAGTCTGTAGGATATTAACTCATTAAAGTTTTCTGAGACTTTCTTTGTAAACTTGTACATGGTAAACTTTTGAGACTATTCCTTGAGTGCTTGAAAATAATGTGTATCCTCTACTTGTGGAGGGTAAGTTTTCTCTATACCAGTTTGTGCTTATTAATTCTATTATTCAGATCCTCTATCTTTGCTTTTTCTCTCCTTCTCCTTTGGTTTCTTGTTGCCTGGCATAATGATTTCCATCTCTTCCCCTTCACCCACCATAATTCTGATGAGGACCACACTTGGTCAGCAGTCAGTACCTCCTCCGCTGACTAATCTAGTTGGACAGTTGCCTGAGCCTAAAAACTTTTCCAGGTGTCCATCTGATGGCCGTAGGCTGAAGCTTCACTGCGAAGTCCCGGAACATCTGCAAGAATTAGAAAAATGTATAGGTCTCTGGACCCCTAGTGAGTGGAGGGGAAATCCCCCTACATTTGTACTTGTGGGGAGTAGAACTGAAACATTTGAGACTTCCCCCAGCTCGGAAATTTTTAATCACAGTTGATTCTGATCTTTCACACCTTTACTTTTATTATTATAATGTGAGATTTTAGTGAACAGAAAGCGGGAGGCTTTGCTCTCTATTCAGGCAGTGGACATGTAACAACGGCTCAGTAAATGCTTGGATGAGTGAGTGAATGATCACATGAATAAACAAATAGGCACCCGTGAGAATACTGCTACTGGGAAGCACTAAATGTCAACTTTCACATCATCATCTATGATTATTGTGTTGAATAATCCTCATTTTGTTTAAATAAGCATTTCATTAAGACTAATACATATTTATACATGCCAGTAAGCCATTGGTGTGTCTTTCCTCTGATGTCCTTATTCATGTCCCTTTCCTTGGGCCTCTTTGTCCTTAATTTCTCTATCTGTATAAAGTAATTACTCTTTAATTGTGTGAAGGTCATACTGTATTTTGTAAAATTACCTTTTGTTTGTCAAATGGATCTGTCTGAAATGGTACCCAGATTCCCATTTGTCTTTTGAGAAATGTGTTCATCATCTTTCTGGCATATAGACATCCTTAATTTTTTTCTAGTAAGCTATAATTTTTTCTTTATGGCTTATAGTTGATATGGTTTTTTAAACATATTATTGTTTGGAGCAAGTATTAGAGATTGGAAGGCACTGCGGCTTATTGTTCTCTCTTGTAAAATCTTTACCAAGCTCTTCTGGTATTACTGATATCTTGTTTTTTTTTTTAATATTTCTTTTTTTTTTTTAACATCTTTATTGGGGTATAATTGCTTTACAATGGTGTGTTAGTTTCTGCTGTATAACAAAGTGAATCAGTCATACATAAACATATGTTCCCACATGTCTTCCCTCTTGCGTCTCCCTCCCTCCCACCCTCCCTATCCCACCCTTCCAGGCTGTCACAAAGCACCAAGCCAATATCCCTGTGCCATGCGGTTGCTTCCCACTAGCTATCTACCTTACTACGTTTGTTAGTGTGTATATGTCCATGACTCTCTCGCCCTGTCACAGCTCACCCTTCCCCCTCCCCATAACCTCAAGTCCGTTCTCTAGGAGGTCTGCGTCTTTATTCCTGCCTTACCCCTAGGTTCTTCATGACATTTTTTTTTCCTTAAATTCCATATATATGTGTTAGCATACGGTATTTGTCTTTTTCTTTCTGACTTACTTCACTCTGTATGACAGACTCTAGGTCTATCCACCTCATTACAAATAGCTCAATTTCGTTTCTTTTTATGGCTGAGTAATATTCCATTGTATATATGTGCCACATCTTCTTTATCCATTCATCCGATGATGGGCACTTAGGTTGTTTCCATCTCCCGGCTATTGTAAATAGAGCTGCAATGAACATTTTGGTACATGACTCTTTTTGAATTTCGGTTTTCTCAGGGTATATGCCTAGTAGTGGGATTGCTGGGTCATATGGTAGTTCTATTTGTAGTTTTTTAAGGAACCTCCATACTGTTCTCCATAGTGGCTGAACCAATTCACATTCCCACCAGCAGTGCAAGAGTGTTCCCTTTCTCCACACCCTCTCCAGCATTTATTGTTTCTAGATTTTTTGATGATGGCCATTCTGACTGGTGTGAGATGATATCTCATTGTAGTTTTGATTTGCATTTCTCTAATAATTAGTGATGTTGAGCAGCTTTTCATGTACTTCTTGGCCATCTGTATGCCTTCTTTGGAAAAATGTCTGTTTAGGTTTTTTGCCCATTTTGTATTGGGTTGCTTTCTTAATATTGAGCTGCATGAGCTCTTTATATATTTTGGAGATTAATCCTTTGTCCGTTGATTCATTTGCAAATATTTTCTCCCATTCTGAGGGTTGTCCTTTGGTCTTGTTTATGGTTTCCTTTGCTGGGCAAAAGTTTTAAGTTTCATTAGGTCCTATTTGTTTATTTTTGTTTTTATTTCCATTACTCTAGGAGGTGGGTCAAAAAAGACCTTGCTGTGATTTATGTCATAGAGTGTTCTGCCTATGTTTTCCTCTAAGAGTTTCATAGTTTCTGGCCTTACATTTAGTTCTTTAATCCATTTTGAGCTTATTTTTGTGTATGGTGTTAGGGAGTGTTCTAATGTCATTCTTTTACATGTAGCTGTCCAGTTTCCCCAGCACCACTTATTGAAGAGGCTGTCCTTTCTCCATTGTACATTCCTGCCACCTTTATCAAAGATAAGGTGTCCATATGTGCATGGTTTTATCTCTGGGCTTTCTATCCTGTTCCATTGATCTATCTTTCTGTTTTTGTGCCAGTACCATACTGTCTTGATAACTGTAGCTTTGTAGTATAGTCTGAAGTCAGGGAGCCTGATTCCTCCAGTTCCTTCTTTCGTTCTCAAGATTGCTTTGGCTATTCGGGGTCTTTTGTGTTTCCATACAAATTGCAAAATTTTTTGTTCTAGTTCTGTGAAACATGCCAGTGGTAGTTTGATAGGGATTGCATTGAATCTATAGATTGCTTTGGGTAGTAGAGTCATTTTCACAATGTTGATTCTTCCAATCCAAGAACATGGTCTATCTCTCCATCTATTTGTATCATCTTTAATTTCTTTCATCAGTGTCTTATAAGTTTCTGCATACAGGTCTTTTGTCCCCTTAGGTAGGTTTATTCCTAGATATTATATTCTTTTTGTTGCAATGGTAAATGGGAGTGTTTTCTTGATTTCACTTTCAGATTTTTCATCATTAGTATATAGGAATGCCAGAGATTCTGTGCATTAATTTTGTATCCTGCCACTTTACCAAATTCATTGATTAGCTCTAGTAGTTTTCTGGTAGCATCTTTAGGATTCTCTATGTATAGGATCATGTCATCTGCAAACAGTGACAGCTTTACTTCTTCTTTTCCGATTTGGATTCCTTTTATTTCCTTTTCTTCTCTCATTGCTGTGGCTAAAACTTCCAAAACTATGTTGAATAAGAGTGGTGAGAGTGGGCAACCTTGTCTTGTTCCTGATCTTAGTGAAAATGCTTTCAGTTTTTCACCATTGAGGATGATGTTTTGCTGTGGGCTTGTCATATATGGCCTTTATTATGTTGAGGAAAGTTCCCTCTAGGCTACTTCTACAGGGTTTTTATCATAAATGGGGTGTTGAATTTTGTCAAAAGCTTTCTCTGCATCTATTGAGATGATCATATGGTTTTTCTCCTTCAATTTGTTAATATGGTTTATCACATTGATAGATTTGCGTATATTGAAGAATCCTTGCATTCCTGGAATAAACCCCACTTGGTCATGGTGTATGAACCTTTTATTGTGCTTTTGGATTCTGTTTGCTAGTATTTTGTTGAAGATTTTTGCATCTATGTTCAGCAGTGATATTGGCCTGTCGTTTTCTTTGTGACATCCTTGTCTGGTTTTGGTATCAAGGTGATGGTGGCCTCGTAGAAGGAATTTGGGAGTGTTCCTCCCTCTGCTATATTTTGGAAGAGTTTGAGAAGGATAGGCGTTAGCTCTTCTCTAAATGTTTGATCGAATTCGCCTGTGAAGCCATCTGGTCCTGGGCTTTTGTTTGTTGGAAGATTTTTAATCACAGTTTCAATTTCAGTGCTTGTGATTGGTCTGTTCATATTTTCTATTTCTTCCTGATTCAGTGTTGGCAGGTTGTGCATTTCTAAGAATTTGTCCATTTCTTCCAGATTGTCCATTTTATTGGCATAGAGCTGCTTGTAGTAATCTCTCATGATCTTTTGTATTTCTGCAGTGTCAGTTGTTACTTCTCCTTTTTCATTTCTAATTCTATTGATTTGAGGCTTCTCCCTTTTTTTCTTGATGAGTCTGGCTAGTGGTTTATCTATTTTGTTTATCTTCTCAAAGAACCAGCTTTTAGTTTTATTGATCTTTGCTATGGTTTCCTTCATTTCTTTTTCATTTATTTCTGATCTGATTTTTATGATTTCTTTCCTTCTGCTAACTTTGGGGTTTTTTTGTTCTTCTTTCTCTAATTGCTTGATGTGCAAGGTTAGGTTGTTTATTCGAGATGTTTCCTGCTTCTTAAGGTGGGCTTGTATTGCTATAAACTTCCCCCTTAGAACTGCTTTTGCTGCATCCAACAAGGTTTTGGGTCGTTGTGTCTCCATTGTCATTTGTTTCTAGGTATTTTTTGATTTCCCTCTTTGATTTCTTCAGTGATCACTTCATTATTAAGTAGTGTATTGTTTAGCCTCCATGTGTTTGTATTTTTTACAGGTCTTTTCCTGTAATTGATATCTAGTCTCATGGCGTTGTGGTCGGAAAAGATACTTGATACAATTTCAATTTTCTTAAATTTACCAAGGCTTGATTTGTGACCCAAGATATGATCTATCCTGGAGAATGTTCCATGAGCACTTGAGAAAAAATGTGTATTCTGTTGTTTTTGGATGGAGTGTCCTATAAATATCAATTAAGTCCATCTTGTTTAATGTATCATTTAAAGCTTGTGTTTCCTTATTTATTTTCATTTTGGATGATCTGTCCATGGGTGAAAGTGGGGTGTTAAAGTCTCCTACTATGAATGTGTTACTGTCGATTTCCCCTTTTATGGCTGTTAGTATTTGCCTTATGTATTGAGGTGCTCCTATGTTGGGTGCATAAATATTTACAATTGTTATATCTTCTTCTTGGATCGATCCCTTGATCATTATGTAGTGTCCTTCTTTGTCTCTTCTAATAGTCCTTATTTTAAAGTCTATTTTGTCTGATATGAGAATTGCTACTCCAACTTTCTTTTGGGG